>NC_140913.1:26082917-26679548 GCF_045865225.1 Trachurus japonicus | reverse complement strand
TTTAAACCTCAAAACTTCCCTAAACAACAGGACTAGAAATATTTAAAGAATCAGCGAAATCAATCTCTAAAAGTCGATCTGCTTTCAGTTTAATTTCAGAAATCCTCATTTAAACTGACACTGTTAGTGAATGTGAGGAGGAAGGAAAACAAAAGTGAACTGACGGCTTCAGAAAAGGCTGAACTCCCGGGCGGTCACCGTCATTTCTTTGACAAACCTGTGAAACCAACAGGAGGATTACTGTACACACCCAGATCTAGAAGAACACATGTAAACAAATGAAGATACACCATTAGATTTGGAAATGCTATACCCACTTGGTCATCTCGCTGTTCTTTCGGGGAAATCGTTGGACCTGCATCCACTTTTCAGGCCTCTCAGACAACGTCCATCCGTACCGCTGACCGTCGGTCACAGGGGTTGTGTACAGCTGGCTGGGAGCTGGAGAGAAGACGAGACTAGGGATGTCACGATTACTTGTTTTCACAATTAATCGCGGTATTAAACACCACAATTAATTGATCGTAAAGATTCCTAAATATACCGTTACTTTCCGAAAAAGATTATGGAACCATATCGGCAGATGTGGCGCCAAAGTAAAGGTAAATGCACAGATACTGGTCCATTTATCCAAATTAACACTGAATTGGTGGGAATTTAAATGTTAGTGTGTCATTTGTATTGTTAAAAAAAAAAAGATTAAGATTAACTTAAACATTTGGTATCGATGATAATTAATGACATGAATATTTCAAACACTTGCCCGGGGGATTAATAACTGGCCCTATATTAAGAGATGTAATTATATTTTAACTATATTTGATTTTACACATTTATAGTGTTGTGAAATGTATTGATGCATAGTAATAGTGATAATCGTAATACCGACATCCCTAGACGAGACCATAAGGCATTCACCACCTGTGATTTGTCAGATCTTGTCCAACATGTTTAAGTCCAAACCTACGTACATCTGGGCGTCTGAACCCGTTTGACCATCTCTTTGTATCGTCCATGGCTCCCGTGGTGGATGTCAGGGCTGTACGGGAGAGGCCGGAGGTCAACGCTGGGTCGGTCTTCACACTTGAGTTGTCCTTGAGGTGATCGAGGTGGTTCTCCTGTGATGTTAGTCTCTGCATTTGAACAGAAGTGTGACACGTTAATAAATCTGTGGCTGTTTCAAAAGAAACAAGAGTTCAAGTATAAACCCGAAGAGCGGTATTTTCCCAAGAGTGCAGTAGCCTACAATACGTATGTGGGATTTCATTAAATTATAAAAATATATCAAATGGTGGTGCCAATGGACAAAACGAGACATGGATATGAACATAAAACCCTAGTATTTGAGCTCTGATCTCAGTTGTATCTCTTGATTGACTGATTCAAATCAGCCACAATAAGACACAAAACAGCTCTAAAAAAAGACACAAAACCAAAACAAGGACACACAAAACAACTTCAAAGAGACACAAGGGCTGCAAAATGACCACGAAATGAACACAGAGATCCAAAACGACCACTATAAATCATAAAATAATTATTAAAAGCCACAATAAATGACCATTAAAAAACAAAATAAAAAATTACCCTATATAAAATACAAATGCCCACTTAGAAAAGAATTGACCATCAAAACAACACAAGATCACCACTAAAAAAGACACAAAATGAACACAGAGATCCAAAACAATCGCAAAAGACCATAAAATGTTAATAGACACAAATGGCCACACAAAACTCATGTTGAAGAACTAAAACACACGAATGCCGCGGTAAAAAGACACAAAATCACCACAAAAACACACAAACAACCACAACAAAAACCATACAGTAGGTGAGGTCAGGGCCGGCCCCTGGCATAAACACTCTGCGGTTGTTTAGGGCCACAGCCGTTAGGTGGGGGGCCACATGATCAGAAAGGTACCGGGGTTCATCAAGTCATTTAAACATCCTGAGGTGGGCACGTGCAGCTATGAGCTTTATATGTAATTTGAAGTCACTATTCAGCTTCTTTTATCTCACATTTGAGACATTTGGTGAAAATGGAATGGCAGAATGACAACATTTGTGCTCAAAAAGCAATCTTACAAAACTTCATTCTAGACTTGTTTTCTACACTTACATAGGATTACTGTATTCATATCCTATTTCAAGCACCAAAACAGTTCATTCTCATGACTGAAGGTGTGTTTTCACAAGGGATTTGACATTTTTCAAAAAGCAGACCTCAAATTTCCAGCATTTGGCCTAAATTATTTCTTTATACAGTGTTCTGGGGCAAATTGGCCTCAGTGTGCTTACAGCGGAGGTTCTAATATTTAGACATAAAACACTTCTATTTCTCTTAAAAAGATAAATTTAAGAAAATATGTAATAGTCGAGAAAATGGCCTCAAACCTCAGAGGGCATCAACACGTCTGTATTCAGTTTTAACCAGTGATTTGGTGTTTGCGCTTAGAGTGCAGGGCCACAAACAAAAATCTTGTTTAGGGGCCACCAAAATCCTAGGGCCGGCCCTGGGTGAGGTGGTGGCTTTCACACGTCCGACCGGCCCATTATCAATAATCGATCATCCTGTGTAGGCAGTTTGATAACTTCTAATCATCAGCAAACAATTAAATACCCTGATCCCCTGTCACCATCGTCAGTAGCTACCGGAGGAACCGTTAACTCAGCGGCCGCTCATCGTGCGCTGTGGCCGGGCTACAGTCGGTGGTAACTCCCGGTGTTTCCAGCAGCTCCAGCAGCTTCTTACCGTGGTAGTGAGGACTGACGATCATCTGGTCACCGATCGGGTTTTGATAACCGAGCTGAGTGAGGCCGAAGAAGGCCATCGTCCGACAACCGAGACTGACACACACACAGAGAGAGAGAGAGACACAGAGACACAGTGTAAATAAATAAATCACAACTTTAGGTTTGGACGTCACTATGGCAACGAGTCCTGCACTGCTGCACACCCGCGCGACTTCGTAGTGTCGACAGAATAACATCTGGGACAAAGACAATGTTCATATGGGAGAGCATGGTTACTACCTAGGAAATTTTTTGTTTCAAATACTGTAAGGTGCGAGAAGTGTCTCTGAAAATATTGCACAGATGTTATCCTCCAACCCAGTATCTGTATCCTCTTAACTCAACTATTGTAAAATATATAGCACATGTTTTACAGTCTATGGTTGATCCTCTCTGTTCCTTCTGTCATCGTACAGATGAATTGCTATGTCATCTCTTCTGGGATTGTCCCTTCAGTCAAACCTTCTGGTGCGACCTCAACCTTTTTTTGAATAGAAAATGAGATACCCCTTTTAAAATCAAAATTGAATTTATTTTATTTGGTCTTTTTGATAAGAAAATACCCACTAATAAATTATTTACTATCAACCGTCTTATTCTATTAGCAAAATTCCATAATAGGCTACATACCAGCAAATTTACAAAACAAAAACCTAACTTTTTTATCTTCATCTCTTACTGTAAATCATATCTGGACACACTTAGGCCTAATTTTTGCAAAAACTCCAAAGCTTTAAAAACTTTAGCCTTAGGCTATGTAATGAATTTGATTTATTTTAATTTATTTATTTTCTCTCTGTTGCTCTCTTTATTTGATTCATGCACTATTGTCATTATTATGTTGTTGTTTTTTACTTTGTTTTGTTATTTTCCCAAAGTGCATTACCTCGAGCATTCCGTGTTCCTATTGACAGTTGCCTTGTACACTACTTTGTGTAAATAAAGTTTATAAAATAAAATAAAAAATCATATGGGATAACCAGTGCCGGGTAGAGGTAGTTTAGTCTAAAATGTTGATCTGTCTTCCAATCTAACTTTAATTGTTAAGCTGCTGCATCCACAGTGGACCAAAAACATAAATAAAATACATCAGAAGGCTGTTACATGTTATTATTTTGAGTCTGAGGATCTATATCCTGTATCAGATGTTTTTTTCATTGGATTTCATTAAATAAAATTAGGCTACATAAATAAAACATGGGTAAAAATCAATAATTAATAATAATCAAATCAAACAAAGTAAATGCCCTACGTTGATTCTAAAAAACAAAGCAAAACCAACAAACAAACAAACAAAAAAACACACACAGACCCACAAAAACACACACATAGGACTCCTGGTTTTAAGTAGGCCTATTGTTTCTACTGGTGCTTATAACAAAGTTAATTTTCTTGCAGAAATTTTGAGTCAACTCATGTCATCATGGGAGTTGAACCCATGACTGTAAAATTAGAAGTCATAATATATCATAGGCTTCAGACAGAGCAAAACACGTCATCTAACTCTCTCTGGACACTGACATGAAGGAGCTGTCCACCTGTCTGTGTGCATCATCTGTATGAGTGAGTGTGGAGAGTCAGAGATAAACAACACATTCAGCTGGATAGATCAGTAGGTGATGGTATTGACTTTGGATTGGGAGGCTGCACGGGGACTTGGTTCCCAATCTTTTATATTTGCCTTCGTCAACAAGATTTGCAGAGGAAGCGCTTATACTTTCTTATAATGAATAGATGTGAAAAGTAATCGCTGTAATCACACTGCATTGTGCAGCTGTGTCATTATTAGTAAGTGAGTGAGGTATTGTGACGTAAGATAATGTAATGGTGGAGCTGAGGGCTTAATACAGTACATCCAGATGGGTATAGCTCTTTGGATAAAGCCATTGACTTTGGACTGGGAAGCTGCTGGGGTTCAAATCTCACTGATGGCTGCTGGTGTGGAAGAAGAAGATAAAAAATGATTTGGGCTCAGCCACATGCATCATTACACAAACATAACACAGTAATACATAGGAATTGCGTAAAACATGATTTGATATGTTATGTGTGTCTTCGCCCACAGGTCAGGGCCTCGGAGCATTAACCCCACGGCATTAGTTAAGCAACTAATAATCATATATGAGGGTGTATTCATTATTCAGAAAGCAGTCCTATCCATCCTCTGGTTTCACCTGTAACTATCTTCCCACTCTTTGATTTAGCTGTCATTAAACATTTGTCGGGTTTCCAAAAACAGCAAAGGGGCACAGACGAAGAGGCAGGGAGCGGTGTTACTGAACAAGGCGTGTATTTCACAAATTATTAATTACACATTACATTTTTTTCCTCGTTGGCTATAGGTGATTCTCTAAATACTGTGTTTCCTCCAGTGAAGCAGCACATGTTCATCTGCAGCTGCCTGGTTACAGTGTGTGTACTATGGGTTGTACTATACGTGTGTGTGTGTGTGTTTCCTCAGGTGGCTGTTGGCCTTTTTTATGACAGTAGTAATCTATACTGTGCGGTTGATTGCTGTATGACCTGTTTTCAGATGTGTAATTATAATGTCTTCCCTTCTTTCCCAGGATGTCACCACCTCTTCCAGCACCAACAAGTCTCTGTGTTTCACTCTGAGCACATGTCCCTGTTTCTCTCTGTCAGCTGAACCGCTCATACAGACGTTTTCTCTATATTTTTGCATATTTCTGTAAATGATATTTGTAAATAAACTTTGTAAACTCACTCCACTGCCACATAAATTAATTTCTTGTTTGATCACATGTCAGTAACTCTAATTTCATTCTGAAGCTTGGACTCATATAAACATTAAGTATATCTATCTCATAGTTCTGCATTTCTCGGGTTAAGTTCCTACCTACTGATAACTTTTAGATTCTGTCAGCTGGTAAATCTACGGTGGCTGTGAGAGTTCAAAGCGCAAAGCACATGCAGCAAATCACACCCTCTATTTCTGCAATAGTAGAAAAATCTATACCATGGCTTATCGGAAAGTTATGTGACAAATATGTATAGAAAGAGACATCACCTTAAAATTTTAACTCACATGTCTTAAGAGTTGCTCCATGTGCCGATAGTAGGATTGCTTGTCTTGGAGTCTGAAATGTCAAAAATAATAACACTAAAAACATTATGTAAATTCACGGTGCAATTTCTAACAGTATGGTGTTTTGTATTATTGTTAAAGAAATGACTATCAAGGATCTGCAATGTGATGTGATGTGATGTGTCCGGGACCAGTCTGATAAAACACCGGCTGTGACAAAGAAATAGTGCACAGCATAATAAAATCAGATCATTTCACGCACTTCCCCTTTTTTTGCAGATTAAACAAACATGATATGCTAACCAGTGAGTCTGACATGTACAGGCAAACATTGTTAATGTTGGACTGAGCCAGACTAAAGCTGCATGATTAACTCTGTTTCTGTTCGCTATAGGAGGGTGGCGACCTGGGCTACGGTCACTCCCTCCTGATTAAATACAATTAAGTTATCTTCAGTCATTCACAGCTCGTTTTATTCTGATAAATCTGACGAAATAAAATTAATAAATAACCACAGTCAAACTTAGTTGCATGGTTTCTAAGCTAAGTTTTCATGTTTAGACTACTATACATTTGTTAAGTTGTTGTTTTATTTTTTGGTTCTATTATTAATTAACCACAAACAGGGGTTTTACAGGGTCAGTTTTTACAGCCCAACAGTCAGTGTCATAAAAAAGCTTTTCAGTTCAGGTTCAAAGGAGACAGAACAAACTTGGACTATGAAAATACAATTTACATTTCAATAATTTGTTAGATGTACATATACATGTAGGCTATACTGACAAGTCACCATATGGAAGAGGCTTAACCCCATAGGTTTGTTACAGGGCTATTGGACACATTATAGGAAGTTGAACCTTAAGTCTTCACCTGTTGTACTGACTCACCTGTCTCTATCAGTTCCACTTTGAATAGGAGTGTGTGGTGTGGCTGGTTTATTGCAGCTGCAGAGACAGACAGCGCACAGCGGTGTAACCTTTAATATCCGACCGGTTGGAGCAGTCGCTCCTGTTGTTTTGTTTGATGGGACGAACAAGTCAGAGACGGAGAGAGAAAACGTTGTGAGGCATTCAGGTATAGGAGGCCACAGGTGGAAGAATGTGTCCATGTCCTGCAGCAAAATTACAGTAAGTACCGATTTAATCCTACATTGAATAAAGAATGGAAGAAAAGTTTGTCCTTTAATGTCTGACAAACATTTTGAGAATAGGTATTTTTTCCTCATGCATTAGGTGTAAATAAGGCTTTTCTCTCCAAATATTGTGACTAAACTTTATTAAATGGATGAATTTAGAAACACAGTAAACTAAAACGTTGTCTTAGGTTGATAGCATTGCACTTGATCACACTTTCTACAGGGATTCGTGTAAAATTGTTGCGTCCTTCTGTTAAACCTATGCGGTAAAATAGGCTACACCAACACTGTGGGATTAAAGGTAAAGGTAAAGGTAAAGGTACTTACAGTAGTTGATAAATCATATACAGAAGGTTTTTTTATGGAAAAGAAATATGGATCATGACATTAGAGTGTCACATGTCGGATCATCGTTTTTGCTGTATTGTGTGTTGCACGACGTCGCCGTGCGTCATGGGAGTCTCCTCAACATGAATGAGACTCTGCAGGGAAGCGCCCTGTCTCACCAGCGGGTAAATTAATCCTCCCATTCATCACTAACTTTGCCCCACAGTTTGATAATAGAGAGATATTTTTTTTTGCAGGTTGTTGTGCTGTACATCTCATAATTAAATCACATTTATCATATCATATGATTTATGGCGTTGCTTCCTTATTTGTTCAGCTGTGCGCAACGCCTTGATCCACTCAGCCTGTGTCAGGACGCACAGAGCGAGCAGGGGCTGGGCGCACTGTCTAGTCATTAAAAATTAATTTATAATCAATCTATGAATTCATTGTCGAACATCGTGCCCACAATTCACTAATTTATAATTGTCCCCGGATTTAAAAGGGAATAGGAGTTGGCACAGTGGCCACGACCGATCAAACAGCTATAGTGTGTAGCCTATGGACATCATGCACCTTTAGACAGCCGAAATAAAGGCCATTACGTGAAAATAAAATCTACACTGTGACCAAATATTGTAATCTGAACAGTATTTACCATAACTTCTAATCTGTAAAACTGGAAATTGCTTGTTACTTAACACCACAACTCAACAAAAAGATCAGTAGGCTATAAAATTATACACATACAAAACCCAACAAATATCACGTGTTTCTGCCTGTTTCTTCTTCTTTATAATTTTCTCTTCTTCTGAGAAAATTGAAATTTGTCATCTTTAATGTGTGCAACAAAGAGAAAATGATGATGATGTGTATTTGTCTCTTTCCAGCTGTATCTGGCTCAGTCCCTTCCTGTACATGCCATGCCTATTTGGTACCGTCGACTGGCCTTTAAGATTGCTGCTGGGATTTCCTGCTTTTTGTTTTTAAATTACATTATTTTTCAATACAACAATGGTAACGACGCACCGCTCCTCCCACCGATATCTCAACCACTTGGGGCACATGTGGAGAACCCTGGAGGACCAGATGTCCCACCACAGCTGGATCCTTCAGGTGCCAGGTGTCCTCATGGCTTTTACACCACCGAGGAGCTGAGGCCTCACCTCCAGAGGCCTCCGCAGGACTCTGGGGCTCCCGGTGCAAATGGAAAAGCCTTCATGCCATCCTCGTTGTCTCGTGAAGAACGTGATGAGAAGTTGCGTGGATTTGATAAAAACCAGTTCAACCAGTTTGTCAGTGACCGCATCTCTCTGCACCGTGACCTTGGGGATGACACGCGGCATCCAGAGTGAGTACCTCCGTGGTTGATCCTTATCTGTGCAGAGCATCAGTAGCTACCTGAGACACTAAACTAAACAAATCACAACTCTGCTCACACCAGTACATCTTTCCCAGAATAAAGAAATAAATTAGCTCCATAAAATACTTCTTTATAAAAGAAAAATATATTTATATAACTGTAGGGGAGACCGGGGATGATAGTAACACTTTTTGTTTGAGCAAGTGTAACTCAGTGGTTGTTGGTGCTAGAGATCTCAAATTTTGACATGTGGTACCCATATTTGTCTGCTGTAAATGACATACACTTGGACTTCTACTAAACCATCACAGATTATGTAAATTAATGTCAAACACAAAGAGGTATCTTGTTACAACCTACCCCAATACCGGGGTGAATTCTTGTAACACTACTTGAGGATGGATGTAACAATTATTATACTTAAAAAAAGATCCACACTTAAAGCAGAAGTAAGCGATCCGGTCGTTTTGGCTAACTTTCTGTCAGCCGATGGAGTTAGCAGTCCCCGTCCTCGTCCCTACGTCACCACATTCACGCGCATCCGTTGGCTGCACACACAGAGAGGACTGCCCCTTTATGCCATTCTCTCTCCTCATTGGATAAAGGTTGTAGTATACAAGGAAAGTTTTCTCCTCGTCTTACAGCAGAGCAGAGTGACTGACAGACCCGTGTTTCAGACCAAACACTCTATATAAGTGATTGCTGTCGGAAGATACAACTATTTAAGACTTATATTAACACAAACATTCAGCTTACTTCTGCTTTAAAATGTATGCAGGCACTTGAATAATAAAGAAGGAACCATAAACTTGTCAGAATACAAAAACAATGATAAAAAAAATAAATAGAAAGTATAAGTTAAATGCAATAATAATACATACAATAAAATAAATAAATATATATTAGCCTAAATAAAATAAAGAATAAACTGGTGTGTGTTGTGTGTGTGTGTGTGTGTGTTTTGTAGCCTTGGCGACTCGTCTCACAGATGTTCCTGGATGACTTAAGCTGCTCCCTTCTGGAGAACTTCTGCAGGGACACCCCTGTACACAAAATGTCAACATAAGGGGAACAGTTACAACCCTCCCCATGCCAGGCAGCCATTAAAAAGCTAACCATTTTTAGCATTTAGCTTCAAAGCTAGCACTAATGCAGCATATCAAATTAAACTAGAGAAACTACTACTTGAGCTTATGTAAGTGAAACAACTGTATCTACAACACAATGGACACTATGCAAAAAATAGTTGTGATGGAAATATTTACTTTCTTACCTGAAAAATCGTTTTTTGGCTCCAGAACAGACAGTTTTCAACTCAGAGACATGAGGCTTCACCTGTGAGCTCCATTTGTAAGTGGGCATGGACTGTATTGATCAAACTGAGAGTGTTACAACTATCCCTTTGTTTCAACCATCCCCGGTCTCCCCTACACCTTCTCTGTAGAATAAAATATGCACCTAATTGCAAATCTCTCTCCCGTGTGGCCCTGACAGCTGTCTGGAGCAGAGGTTCTGGCGGTGTCCAGGTCTCCCCACCACCACCGTCATCATAGTGTTTTACAACGAGGCCTGGTCCGCTCTGCTCAGGACCGTCTACAGTGTCCTACACACCGCTCCTGCTGCCCTGCTGACGGAGATACTACTGGTGGACGATGCCAGCACAGAGGGTAAGAGGAGTCACGCTGCAATAAGAATAGATACATGTCTTAGCCGACATCTTTTAGGTGGAGACTGAGGATGGATGTAACAAAGAGATGGTTGTAACAGCATCACTTTCACCAAGAAGGAATAACATTAGAGTTAGGTTGTGTGATGGATTTCATGTGTTGTTCACTCGCCCTTCCTGACCTTGCATGTAAATTTGCATGGCTGGGTGAAGAAGTGTGCAGGTTTAACAGATAAAACACACATTTTTAGCTGAGAACCTAATCTTTTGGACCAAGTTTGTTGATGTTGATTAGTACTGACACAGTTGAAATTTGAATTAGGTAACTTGTATTCGATGACAGCAGGTTCTTTCACTGATGTTCATTTCAAACCACCGTGCTGCTACAGTCAAACAATGGCTGACGGGTGGGGATGATTGTAACACCTTTTGCTTTAGTGTTGGCACATGCACAATACACTTCTATAGATGCATATTAGTGCGGTTTACCCCTTTCTGTTACAGTGTACCCTGGTAGTGGGGTAGGTTATAACAGTGGCACTTCTTGCATTTGACACCAAATAATGAATTATGTGATACAGTTGAAGAAGTTGAAGACATGGCTAGTTGTACAGTAGCAGACAAATGAGGGACTGTGCTATAAAACGGTTTTCTTGTCTATATACAACATCTATTGCACGTCTACCCTAGCCTCGTAAACCAGCCTCTCCCGGAAATGCATTTTAAATGAAATGAAATGCATTTCCAGGAGAGGCTGGTTTACGAGGCTACGTCTGCCCGTCCTGGGTGAGGGATCTCTCCTCATGCTCACCCTGATGTTTCTCCCATTTTTCTCTGTTAAAAGCGTTTCTGGGAGTTTTTCCTCAGTTGATGTGAGGGTCTAAAGGCAGAGGATGTTATGATGCCATGTAAAGCCCTTTGAGACAAACTGTTTGTAAAAAATGGGATATACAAATAAAATTGCCTTGCCTTGCCTTTGTATCAAAAATTTTAGTGCCCTTGAACGTCCTGCAAGTTATGGTAGCTGAGACAAAAAAACAAAGCAAAGCCAATGCAATAGCCTATTTCTAAAATGTACGAGCAGTGGGTCAATATTCACATATTTAGGTGTAATAAAATAAAATAAAAATTGAAAATTTCCCTGTCATTATTGAAATAACAAATGTATTAAAAGTAAAGTAGGAAAATGGCTCATTTGAGTGTTAATATCGGTAATATTTTATATTATTACAATCAACAACAGTGTATCAGTTGCATTTTATTTAATGAAACAGATGCCATTCAATTTACTTTTTATGTGTTTTAATTTTAATTTAGAAAATAATGAGCAGACCATCGTTTTCATATAATGTGATTAATAAATAGAAGGATATTTTCCTGCAGTATCCCACACAGACAAAGTGCTCAGATTAGGAGACACAGATTACTGAGATTCCTGTGAGATAAACTCAATTTGTGTACTAGTACTCTTAAAATATGTTATTTAAGATGGAAAATATTATTTCTGGTGCTGACATTACAGACAGGTTTTATTTGCTGAAATTAGTATCTTAACATGTCTATCTGTGACTGAATTAGGTCACTTACTGTGTGATTTGCAGTTTAAAGCCACTTTAACGAGTGTATTTCCATGAGTGTATTTCCATGAGTATCTAAAAATAGTAATCATTGATCTGCACAGCACTACGCCTGCACTGGAGAGAGCAAACCACAAGGTGGCAGTACAACCAATAATAAACATACTGTAAAAGGAGAGAGTAAAGAAACAATGCAACTCAGGTTGAAGCTCTCTCTCTCTCTCTGTATGGGATGCAGACTTACACTTGTTGAACCTCCTTTCTTCAGATCACCTGAAGAGCCGCCTGGATGAGTACGTGAAGCAGCTGAAGATAGTGCGTGTGTTACGACAGAGGGAGAGGAAAGGCTTGGTCTCAGCCAGACTGTTGGGGGCGCAGGCTGCACAAGGAGAGGTCCTCACCTTCCTGGATTCCCACTGTACGTATATGTAGAAGATAATGAGAAAAGCGCTGCTAACGTTCCTCAAATATAGGGGAGAGTGGGGTAAGTTGAGCCACTTTTTGTATTCAGGATCACTACATCAAGACAATTATAGTTTTGTTGCTAACTAACACATCTGCATATATTTCAGGATGTTTTGCATCCCTACAAATTAACAGAATGAGTGTAAATATAACTGTTTTTAAAATATAGCATGTTCAAAAAAAGTGGTCTTGTGACTCAAGTTACCCCATAAATGGCGTAAATTGACCATAGGAGTGGGGTAAATTGATCAACACCCCCTTCTTTCCTTCCATCCATCTCCTACCTCCCCCTTTACTTTATATTTCATCTGTCCAGGCTACAGGTGAACACAAACTGCAGGGACTTCCTGCTGAGCCACCAACTCACTGAGATTTGGGGAGTTTTGCAATTACGTGGCATCTTGGGAAGAATCCCAGATATTTTTCTTTGAAAGTTAAGTTTGGCACATTATAAACAATGTTCCCTGTTTATAGGAACATACTTACTGTAATCACAAACATACAGAATCTTGATTTAATCATTTGGACATATACAGCCAAAATGCATAAGTGTATAGGATAGGTGGCTCAACTTACCCCTGGCCAAATGGATCAACTTACCCCACAGCTACCTTAGCTTGGGTTTATTACTCCCACAGCTAAAATGGTGCAGTTTCATGCTAGGTTTACTACCTCATGTTGTAGCTCATAGATACCACAACCCATGTATAAAACAAATTTGCAATCATCTCTTTTGGTCTAAACACAATTCTCATGAAACTTATGATCGACAAAATTCACTCTTGAGAGTGAAAAATGATTTTTTTGGTCATAAATGTTAAACCACTTTACTCACGTGGTTCTAATCTTCACAGACTCCATGAAATGATGCCTGCCTCCCAAATATTTGGTCACATGCTAACTTTTTCCTATAGTTTCCTAGAAACAAGGGGTGGGTCATCTTACCCACTGGCTCATCTTAGCTACCCCACTCTCCCCTATTGGAAGTAGGTTTATCAACATCTCAATAAATGGGAACAACTAAGAATAATGTTTCTTAGTGGCCTTACAGTATGTTTTCTATGATAATACAAAATCTTACACATTAATTAGAAGTAAATGGTCCTGCAGTTACATCCCTGCTTCTTCATAGGCGAGTGCTTCACTGGGTGGCTGGAGCCTCTTCTAGCCCGGGTAGCAGAGGAGCCGACCGCTGTGGTGAGCCCGAGAATCGTCACGATCAACAAAGATCATCTTAAATTCAGTAAACCACTTCCTGGAGTGAAGTATTCCAGGAGAGGAAACTTTGACTGGCGACTCACGTTTAAATGGGAGTACGTCCCCAAAGAGGAGATGGACCGAAGGAGGAATGAGACATCTCCCATCAGGTAAGTTAATCAACATACACACAAACAGACACAACTGGCTGATTTTTGGATTTTGTCATGACTCAGGGAATATTGGAATATTATATAAATGATTTTGTACAAGAATCAATTCTGCAAAGTGACTGAGACCTTTGAACCTGAAGTAAAGTGACACTCAAACAGTCCATGTTATGGTGCTGATGGATTTGAGGTTGTTTAAATGTGTTATGTGCCTAATTCAGTGGAGAGAGTGAATGAGAAAGGGAAGATGGCACAGCCCTTATTGATGTTTTTTAATAATGATGAACAAGAGTGTTTGAGTCAAAACATTAAAGATGGCTCTATTCACACCAAAGTTTAACCTGTTCATTATTCAAGGCCCACAGCTCCTCAGCCAAGCTCCTATGACATCACCTGAAGTTTCTGAGGTAGGCTATCCCGCTAGCTGACAGGAAGTTAGCTCATTAGCACTAGTGGTTTGTTATGTTGGGAAACTGATTTTTTTTTTCTCGCTCAAAGCGTTAGATGAGGTGACAGTTAGCTACTTCTCTCTTGTCTGTGTGGTTAATATAGCAAAAATGGTGCGAGTAACCACTTAGCTTAGTTTAGCCCGGTTTTGTAACATGCATTTACCATCTGGACAAAATCTAATGTCTGAAAATTACAATTCACAGTTGCACATAATCAGATATCATTTGATACTGAGCTTAAAATCTACTGAAATAGTATTTACCAAACTGTTTCTTTAGATTGATTGTGACTAATGTGTGTGTTGTGTTTTGCAGAACACCTACCTTTGCTGGCGGCCTCTTTTCTATATCTAAATCATATTTTGAGCGTATGGGGACATACGATGACCAGATGGAGTTGTGGGGAGGTGAAAATCTGGAGATGTCCTTCAGGGTAAGAAGGTTTCAGTCTTTTCAAGTTTGTACAGATGGGTTACAAATTAAAGGAAGAGGCTGAAAAATTAACAGCCAATCACGATGATAATGCCTCATGTCCAAAAGACACAAGGGGCGACACCAAACAGTTTGAAATTAACACATTTTTGGACCTGATTAAACCATCACATAAGTTAATATCTTTTGAAAAAATGGTGAATGAAGAGGTCCAGTTGTTTTCCCCTTTTAATTTTTGTATAAACATGTTTACAAAGTGGTAGGCCTACTTTCCAGTCACCGTGTGCTGTGTGCCATCTCCACTGCAGGTCTGGCAATGTGGAGGTCAGCTAGAGATCATTCCTTGCTCTATTGTTGGGCACATTTTCCGCAAGAAGAACCCCCATGTTTTCCCCAACAGCTCTGCTATAATCACCCGCAACCTGGTCCGCGTGGCCGAGGTCTGGCTGGACGAGTTCAAGTGGATTTTCTATCGCATGGACAGGAAGGCTGCTCTGGTTTATGAACAGGTGAGCACAGATACACGGTATGTTTCCATCCTGGGACATCAGCCACACCATGCACATATTAATGATCTTGAAATACAGTACATGCTACCTGAACATGTTGTGTTTCTTTTGCTCCCACAGAATTCATTTGGAAATGTCACTGAACGTCATAAACTCAGAGAGAGACTGAAGTGCAAGGACTTCTCTTGGTACCTGGACAACATTGTTCCAGAGGCCTACATCCCTGAAATATATGGACAGGTGGGCCACATTATCAACACTCCTCTTTTTATTCCTATTTAAGTTAATTGTGGTTTAATTTTCACAATTTTACGTTTGGAAGAGATTGCTTCTTTATAATTTCCAGCCTCTATCATTTGTGGTCATCAGGAAGCTTGCATATACAGTACACAATATTAAAATAGACCAGACTGTTTTTATTACTTTCTAAATATTATTTGCCTCTTGAACACAATTTGGTTTTTTCTGCAGTTGGAAAACATTGGTTTGAAGTGCTGGCTGGATGTCGAGAGGACAAAAAAGCAACAGAAGATGGGAGCTCCAAAATTAATATGTGAAAAGTTTGGAGCACAGGTACATTAACTTTTGAAAAGAGAATAAAGGAATAAAGGAAACTTGTTTTTATCGCACAAAATTTTGTTTATTATTCAGATATTTTTTCTTTTCTTGTAAAAAATACTAAATATGTTCTGCTTTGTGGGACAGAAACTCAGAAGTAAGCAATCTAAAAAGGAAATAATCAGCATCATTAGGGTTGGGGACCAGTTTTAAATGAATTAATGGCAATGAGAGTTTTCTAACCCAACTAAAATACAATGTTTATTTGTGTGATTTGTAGTATTTTGATTACACGCGCCAGCATGAGGTACGACTGAACCCCGAAACTGAGATGTGTTTACATGCAAAGCCTGGAAAATCTCTGGTGTCTGTTCAACCGTGTCAATCGAAGATAAACATGTCATCTGTTGCACCCGAGCAAGTGTGGCTCTTCACACAGGTACAGCATGCACTTCTGCAACAACTCAGACAAACTCTGCAGCAACTCATGTTACAACACTGTTTCAATGTCCATTTCCACATTCTTGTCACTCTTTACCTCTGAGTTTGTTTCACAGTCTCTAATCTAAATCTAACCAACTCAGTTATGTTAGAGAACCTACAGTAATCGTATATTTTACATAATTGCTGTTTTCAGACAAACCAGCTGAAGAATCCGTCATCAGACAAGTGTTTGACAGTGGAAGGAGGTCAAGTGATCGTGACGAAATGCTCATCTACCAAACTCAGTCACAGCTGGGCCCTCATCTGACTTTTTTATGTGTATGTGTTTGTGTAATTCTGCCTTAAGGCAACTCTGGTGTAAAAGATTGAAAATGATATGAAGCTTCAGCAGGCTGAGCCAAAAAATGGAGAAAAACATCAAATGATATCATGCAAAGTTACATTATTTTTTAGTGCCATAGTATCTCTTTATGAAGATGTATACCTCCACTGCAACCGCGAATGGAAACACTGGCTATCTCAACACAAACTAGGTATTTTTGATTGTACAGAAAATTCTCTCTTCATCCGGCAAATTCAGACTTCTAAAGCCGTTTGGATAAACTTGAAATGATTAATTATTATAACTGTAAGTATATTTTTTTAATGTTTCTAAGCTTGAACTCTCTCTATTTTTTTAATAAAAGAAAAAAAGAATATGTGTCATTTCTCAGGCCTTCACAGTGTTAGAAAGAATGAACTGCATTCTGCTTGTACAGATGTTATCAAATCTATTTGCACAGTTACAGCAGGCAAGTCTCCAGAACAGAAATCAATGCATGTTTCAGTGATAACTTGTTATGTCAGGAAGAAAGTTAGGTAGCCTCACTGTCACGGTTAGTGCATGGGAAGATATCTGACAAGGTCATCAACAGGTCACTGCCATCAGGAAATACAACTGATATGAAGAGATTGATAAAACATGTTTACAAAGTCTTACAACTAAACAAAGCTGGAATCTGTATTCTTGGATTCTGAATTTCTGTGGTTTTAAATTTCAGCCTGTTATTCAGGAAATTCACCATCACACAGAGGGAGTTGGTTGGCAGTCATGTATAAAGTATCTGAAAAAAGTATCTGACAATTACTGCAGGCTACATAGGTTTCAAATTAATGCTATTAAATGTACTTTAGACACTTGGCAAAAGACAAATCACCAACACAAACTGGTGCATTCACTTGCAATCAAGGAGAATTGATTTGGAGCGTAAGAGAAAGTGTGTAGGCCATTGTATTTAGGAAATATTGTGGAATGAAAATACTACAGTACTACTAGCCTACTACTACTACTACTACTACGACTAATAATAATAACAATGTTTATTTATTTAGCACTTTTCACAGACAAACCTCACAAAGTGCTTTACAAGAGAGAATATAAAAGGTGTTTCAGTAGCCCACACACAAAAAAATGATAACAATATATAAAGATCAGCTACTGACATCCTGGAGGAAAAATCGCTTGGAATATACAAATGATAGCGTATATTCTGTCATAACCTATTAGCATGAAAAGTTTCCAAGGAATTAATTGAAGTCAAAGTAATGTGTATGTGTGTATGACATGTATTATAACACAACTGTAATTGTGTAAAGTGTCAGCAGCTACACACTGTATCCCACTAAGTATAATTAGCCTACCGGTAATAGAAAATAAAAAAAACAACTAAGTAATAGTGTCTGTAGTGGCTACACACAGTCCACAGGTTGTGGGAGAGGAGTATGGAGTCAGATTGCTGACATTAAAGGGATAGTAGCATTTTTTTTTAAGTGGGGTTGTATGATCTACAAATAACCCCTAAGTACTTTAATTGCAGTAGAAGACTCTCTGCACTCCTCCCGTTAGCAACGCCAGCCCATAGCCCTGCCCAGAGATTTACAACATACATTGTTGTGAATGGACCCAAAGAAACGGCCTATTTTCACGGCCTAAAAGAGGTTTTACCTGAAAAAAAATACACAGTTCCATTGTTCGCTATAATATAATTTTTTCCATGGAACTGTGTATTTTTTTTCAGGTAAAACCTCTTTTAGGCCGTGAAAATAGGCCGTTTCTTTGGGTCCATTCACAACACTGTATGTTGTAAATCTCTGGGCAGGGCTATTATAGGCTGGCGTTGCTAACGGGAGGAGTGCAGAGAGTCTTCTACTGCAATTAAAGTACTTAGGGGTTATTTGTAGATCATACAACCCCACTTTAAAAAAAATGCTACTATCCCTTTAACATTTGGCATTGAAAACAGAATTTGTTGTACTGACACTAAAATAAGTATTGGCATTGAAAAATGTTCAAAATGTGCAATATTTTATTTGGATTTAAATAATATATTATCATGTATAGTTTGTTTCAGTGTCAATATAACTTTATTTCAATGCCAACTTTTATTTTCAATGCCAAATGTTTTTTTTATTACAAACAACGCCAAATTCTGTTTTCAATGCTGCTAATATAAATTTCTAATGTCAGTGATGTGGCTCCACAGAGGACAGGGAGGTTCAGCAGTCTGAGGCCACGCCCCCTCCGCCGCGCAGGGCGAGTGACGTAACCGAACACGGCAGCGCAGCGGTGATGGGATCTCGAGCGAGCGCTGGTGAGTTTCTCCCAAACCAATAAAATCACTCAGTTCTGCTTTGTCACTTCAACAGGGAAGTAGTCGGCTGCACTTAAACACCCGCAGCAGCAGCAGCAGCGACTGTTGACTGACTTGTTTAGCTCGGTGTGTGTGTGTGTCTGCTCCTCCGCTCTGAAGCCACTGAGTCGGGGTTTATCTGCCAGGTTACCACCATCATCATCTCGTTAACGGACAGTGAGTAACGTTAACGGCAGTTGTCCTTTGTTTTTGTTTAAACTTGACCGTTTTTTTTAGCCGTTGGTCGTTGCCTGGCGTAGCTTGTCAGTTGTTTCAAGCTAGCGCGTGTTTGCCTGTCAAGACGTGTTGTCATAACAGCGTGAAAAGCTACAGTAAGAGCTCATGACAGCGCGGTTTTATAGTATTAGTCTTTAGCCCCGGTGTACATCCATCCATCCATCTACCCAGCTCCGTTTTATTAGCTGCATTATCCGAGCTAGGATGTCAGCAGCTAACTATCAGCGAGGAGGCTACACAGTTCATGACCAGCAAACTACAGTAACGTTAGTGTCAACCTGTATTGTCATTACTTTAGTTGTTAGCTTGAAAGTAACTAGCCAGCTTCACCCACGGTGTGCTGCAGTAAGGTTTAGCCCTCTAAATACGGGATTTGGTGGAGGATTGGACTAATATCATTATGGTTTGTTGTGTGTGTGTGTCTGAGAGGGAGTTTCAGGCTATTTCTGGGAGTTGTAAGTTAGTCATCATCCCACAGAGATCCACACAGTAAGTTACATCTGAGTGTTGACTTATTTTTTTTTTGCAATTAATCAAGCTACTGTACATGCTGTCTACATTTTGAACCAAATGCAATACATAATGAAAATAGAATAGGTAGTTGTGACCAAATATCTTCTAACAATTGATGTACATTTGTTTTCATGGAGCTTTCAGAGATGTTCAGTTCATTTATTGAAAACTACAAGTACTTCCTGATATGGTTCAATTGAAATCTATGCTTGTCCTGTCTCTTAAAGATACCCCTCCTTTTCCTTCAAGTGTTGGCTATTTTGAAAGAGGAAGTAAAGAAGGAAGTGGTTCTGGCTGCTTTGCCCATTTACACAGCTACATGTATATATTATTTATTTTATAAATGCAATCCTTTGTTTCCTACTGGTAATCCACTGAGATGCAACTGGTGATAAATCTTATTTTTTGATTTTTCTTTCTAATAAATAGCCTACATGATTTAGTGAGTCATTAAAGTGTCAGTTGTGTTGTTTTGTCTAAACCTCAAAGATGTTTAGTTTGCAGTCATATAAGAATAATCAGTTTAAAATATCTGAAGTAGTGTTACTTAAGTTAAGAAGGGACGTCTGCAAAACTCAAAGATAATAAATTGCACTGATGCATGTTGTTTGAACTTCACACTAACCAAATTTCTAAACATTAATTTTCTGTCAATAGATCAACAAATTGTTTCAACGCTATTCAGTTTGCAGAGGCTATGAAAATTATACATTTTGTCAGCGTCACTTCAGACCGTTCATATCTGCACCATCACCTAAACTATCGTGGTTCACACTGATAATGTTTCAATTTAACATTATCAGTGGCTGGCTCATGCAAAACAAAGTTAGGAACAAGCTCTACTCACTTTTATCTTCAGTTTGTTTACACACACTTAGAATTATGTATGTTCTTTCTTTCTTTCTTTCTTTCTTTCTTTATCCCCACCAGACAAATGTTGGGTAATTTTTTTGTGAACACTGTTGTCTTTTACATAATTGTCAGAAATCCCCACGGGGTCACTCGACCACACCTCAGGCACAAGAGGATCAACACACCACTCAGGTGTAATTGTGTTCCCTTAACAGGAGGATTTTTTGCTTCCTTCTTCCCTTTGTATCTTTTTTGACCCTAGCTGTGTTTTGTTGTGTGTGTGGTGTGTAGCTCCAACCATACATTCCTTTGTGAAAGGAAATTTTACATAGAAATGTGACTAAAACAAAACTCCTGCCTCATCTGTGGGCCTCTCAGTTTACCCAATAGCCATTATCTTTTAGATCTGAATTTAAAAAACTAAGTAGTATGTTGCTGTTGGGTTAACTAGTAGTCTGTGTTTGTTCTCTGGAAGAAAAGCACTGCATTGCTTTTTTTTTTTTTTTGCTTTTTATTAACTGGACTTTCTGTTTATCTGCTTCTTTAGAGATGGCCAACATCCCCCTCTCTCGCTCCGAGGTGTTTGGGGAACTGAGGAAGGAGCTGCATGAAGATGAAGAGTTCCGTCAGTCGGACGTTCACATCTTCATCATCATGGGCGCATCGGTAAGAGCAGTCAAGTGAGAAGTGATAAGCCAATGCCTAGTTGTGAAACTAAAATGGAAGAGCTAATGGTTTGGAGCAATCTTGGCCGTACAGAAGCTACTATGTCATTTTTAAAATAAAAAAAGGAAGAGGGTGCATTGTACTTGCTCTGCAGCAATGTTTTTGGTAGGTGGTATTGTACATGTCAGACTAAGATCTGCATGAATGCCAGAAAACGAACGACACACATGCACCTGACTGGTCTGCAGCTACGCGGCCATACATTAATGCTACATGTGTTGGTGTGATAGCTTTCTATTACACAGCATTAGAAGCCTGGCACATTTAGTGGAGGCAAGTTAGGCAAGATTATATTTGGCCATAATTTCAAACAAATGGTTTTGAAATCTTTTTAAGATACTGCAATAATTGCACACGACCTGATAAAGGAAATTTTGAAACTGATTTCACTGAGCTTCTGCAAACAAGCCAAACAAGTAATCTGAGCTTTCAAAAGCCTGGAATTGAGACAGTGAATACCCCAAGGTTCCTCTTTGCTTATCATTTCAATAGTGTGTGGTACCTCTCACTCATAATGTAGTGATTATGGCCAGAACCAGTGCTAATGTAATTAAAAATTATGTTTGTAATTCCCTTTGTGCTGCTTGTTTGCCAAAAGCATGATTCATAAAGAATTATGAACTAAATCAGATGCATCTGTATTGTTTACTGTGTTAAGGAGACCTGGCAGGAATAAAACAGAAAGACAGAAAAAGAACATTTTAATTAGAGTTTGGCAAAAACAATCAAACTGACCAAACATGTATTTAGTGGCGTTCTCAGGAGTTAAGCTTGTGATTTTCCTTTTTTTCTATCTTCCTATTTCCTCATACCATTCACAAGTTTATTCCTGGAACTAAACCGTTGCAGGCATTGTAAAGGTTGATTTCCATCTGCTTTTGTTTATGTTTCCACTCATGCGTTTACCAGGGCACCAGTCTGTTTTACAGAATAGTTGTATTTCTGAGAAAACACCACAAGTCAGTAGCATTTGCTTTCACCGCCAAAGACACACTATTTTTCTAAACAAATCATTTGAAATATTTAAATATACTTCACATACTTTCACATGTGAAAAGTTGGTTTTATTTATGTTTCAGTTTTTTTTTGTGAACACCAAGCAAGGCTACAGAAATTTATCTGCTTATTTATTTGCTGTGTCCTTGTTTCTCCTGCACTGTTTGCCGTTAGAGGCAGAGAGTGGCGCTGCTGCTGCTGATTTTTGCAGTGTCACTCAGTGTCAGCATTTTCTTTCAGTGTGATGCATAGACAGGTCAGGGGAAGAGCTTGGCTGGGCTCTCTGCAAGTTGTTTGAGTATTTTATTGGCACATGTTTGATGTTGCAGCTGTTTAAATGAGCACATGCTACATTTTTAAATGTAGTTTCACATTTCACATTTTGTCCTTTGCTAATGTTGCAGGATATTAATTACACATTCACTTCTAATTAATGACCGCAGAGATGATCACTTCTTCTCATCTACAGTTATTATTTTAAACACATCATGTTAAACAAGGTAGCAGGGTTACAAGTTGAGGAATTCCCAGCTGAGGACCAGTGTTTTAACCTGAGGTGTATGACAGTACAGTATGTGATTTAGGCCAACAGTAAACTGCGATGGGAATTCATTTTAATTAAGTTGACTTTAATATCTTGGTACAGGCACAATTCAAACTTTTATTGATGGATTCCTGAATAGCTGCTGTCAGTGTCTGACACCGGCATACACAGCCTTTATCCTGTATACAGTACAATAATCTCTTTGTTTTGCCTTGTCAAACTTGTCAAACAGTATTTAGTACTGACTCTATTTCCTGCTGCTGCTGCTGCTGCTGCTGCTGTTGTTGTTGTTAGGCCACTAAAGCAACAGGTTCTTCAGCATGATTTCAGGAAGCAGAGCGACAGTCTTTCCTCCTCCAGACTGTTGGTTGCTGTTTGGCAACTGCTTCCAGGCGGATTACTTAAGTTGCACAATTTCTAACTAAGCCATGGCAGCCTACCTGCCTGCTGGCACACGGCGGTGTGACCTGCAGCATTTGGGCCTTTTGTGGTAGTGGAAAATAAGTATGACACACTGCACTGGTATAAGCCTCACCCTAAACACAGTGACTCAAAAACTGCATCAACAGTTAATGGTGGCTGGACATGAACTATGTTTTTAATGCAAAATATAATTTCTGAATATCATATTTTGCATTTTGTAGGGGGACCTAGCCAAAAAGAAGATCTACCCAACGCTCTGGTGAGTGAACATCTGATCACACTGAAAGGGTTTAACATGAAATACACAGCAGAGGCTGATGAAGATGATATAATATATAATATAATAAGTGGAGACTCTTTAGTTGAGTGTAATTAACCATATTTCCTGTGTTCTCTCCCAGGTGGTTGTACAGAGATGGCCTCCTCCCAGAGCAGACGCATTTCGTGGGCTTTGCTCGCTCCGACTTGACAGTGGATGCGATCCGAACTGCTTGCATGCCATACCTGAAGGTAAAACATATTGAGATACCTCTACTTAAAGATATCCAACAGAAAAGTTATTTGATATGATTAACAACAGATTGTAGTAAAAAAACAACAACTTTAAAATATGGAAATAAATTAAAGGGACATTTCAACATTTTTGGCAAATTCGCCTATTCCCATAATCCCTATAGTCTTAGTAGTAGGTTCACTACCTTTAATTGTCGGTGCAAGCTATTTTGAGACCGACGGGGGAGAGACAGAGTATCGCAGTATTTTTACGTTTCCCTCATCAAACTAAATACACAATCCAACAACTCCAAAACGCTCTGGTGGACAAGTTGAAGTCACTCTCCCGAGTAGCCGTGTTGGGAATGTAGATCTGGTTACGTATTTACCTTGTAAACAACTATGTCTCGTAACGTTACATCATTATTATCTCATAGCGTGGTGAATGTGCAGGTCACAGCTAGTCCATGAGAGCATTTTGTAGTTGTTGGATTGTGTGTTTGATGAGTTTGATGAGGGAAAGCCCGGAAATGGCTCACGTGCAGAGCTCATGTCTGCCCTACCAACCTAAAAATAGCTTGCACCGACAATTAAAGCAGAAGTAAGCAAATCAGTCGTTTTGGCTAACGTCTTGTCAGCCGATGGAGTTAGCAGCCCCCGCCCTCGTCATGGATCTATTGGTCCTCGTCCCTACGTCACCACATTCACGCGCATCCCTTGGCTGCACACACAGCCCTTCATGCCGTTCTCTCTCCTCATTGGATAAAGGTTGTAGGATACAAGGAAGTATACAAGAAGTTTTCTCCTCAGCTTACAGCAGAGCAGAATGACTGACAGACCCGTGTTTCGGACCAAACACTCTATGTAAGTGATTGCTGTCGGAAGATATAACTATTTAAGACTTATATTAACACAAAAATATTGCTTACTTCTGCTTTAAAGGTAATGAACCTACCCCTAAGACTATAAGGATTATGGAAATAGGCGAATTTGCCAAAATGCTGAAATATCCCTTTCAAGGAAGCTGATGAACAACTGAGCTCAGTCTCATGGTCAGAGTCCCAGGAAAATGAACACACGTGCACATTAAATAACAATAACTTAAATTTATATAGTGCTTTTCAAAAAAACCGAAGGTCACTTATAACCCCTATGTGAACCTTTTCCTCTTCTTTGCCTTATATTTCAGCCTGTATTTTTGAAATACCACAGTGAAATCCATGCATTTATAAATGTTTTCAACCTGTGGCCCAGGTGCAGGAAACGGAAGCAGAGCGGCTGTCGACCTTCTTCAGCAGGAACACATACATCAGTGGGAAATATGCCGATGAAGACTCCTTCTCCAAACTCCACACACACATCCTGTCTCTGCCCGGAGGAAACGAGGCAAACCGTCTCTTCTACCTGGCCCTGCCCCCCACCGTCTACCACGATGTTACCAAGAACATCAAGCACCACTGTATGAGCGCAAAGTCGGTGCACACACTTCTCTTCCTCTTGTTGCTGTTTTACTGTTTACTCATTGTTTTGCATGTGTCTGTTTTGTAAATTGTCCCCTGTCTGGCTGAAATTCAATCTCTAAAGCTTTACTGATATCAGATGTGCTTTCCAGCCATTTATTTTGCATATACAGTGTCCCAGTACACCGCATGTATTAATTTCTTTACTGAGGTGTCAGTTTGGGGCATACTCTTTTACATCACATTAAACAGGTTTACATTCACCAGCACCAACACTAGTACCAGTAATAAACTGCTATTCTCTACTTGTCTACAGTCAGCTACTGCCATTGTCATTGTCAGTGTTGTTTTTGTGATCCTTGTTTTGCTCACTTTTGAGCTCTCAAGTCAGTCAAGTTATTTGAACCCAGTTGTTTCTCATCACTGTGTCATCGTTGTGTGTTTGTGTAGAGGCTGGAACAGGGTGATTGTAGAGAAGCCGTTTGGACGTGACCTTCAGAGCTCCGAGGAGCTGTCCACTCACCTCTCCTCCCTCTTCACCGAAGAACAGATCTACCGTATAGATCACTACCTGGGCAAAGAGATGGTGCAGAACCTCATGGTGCTCAGGTAAGAGACCATCTCTTACAGTAGATAAAGTTGCTTTTTTGTTTGTAAACCTTTTAAATAATATATATACTGTATAACCTTTCCAATAAAACTGTGAATAAAATACAGTGACTATTTGGTGTGTGTGTATATATGCTAATAAGATTCAATAGGGTGAAATGCAAAAAATGTACAGGGTTAGATTGTACGAGAGAGATTCAGGAAAGAAATAGCAGTAATTACAGATAGGAGCAGATGTGAGCTTGAGATAAATTTAAACTGTACCACCTGAAAGGGAAGAATAAAAGCCTTATTACACAGGACCAAGTTCAATATTTGAAGTGTTGGAAAATCCAGTCCCACAGCTGTTACAAAATATTCATATCAGATTACATCTGATTATTTGTAAAGATTATACCCTCATTTTCTTTTTCTGTTCAGTTTTGCAATAATTTAGGAGGAAAGAGAGTAAAATCGTAAAATGAATTTAAGTGCCTGTGATATCTTGATTAGATAAAGCTTAAAGTACACAGTACTATCAGCAGATGTGTTTCAGCCCATAACAATCATCCGCTGGTGATCTAAACTAACATGATTTATGCAACACTTCAGTTTCATCTGGTTTGAGGTTGAAAACCTCCTGTGAACACGATACAATGTAAATAGAAACTGGCCTCTATTGAAGAACAAAAGGGAAGATAAATGTTTATGCATGTTGCCATGAACAGCTGTCCCTTTGCTGTGCACGCTGCTGAGCAGAGAATAACTGTGTGACGTTTGTTGCAGGTTTGGGAACCGAATCTTTGGACCAATCTGGAACAGGGACAACGTGGCCTGTGTGGTTCTCACCTTTAAAGAACCATTCGGTACCCAGGGACGAGGAGGCTACTTTGATGACTTTGGCATCATCCGGTGAGAAGGAAAGATAATATGGATTAATACAACATAATAGTGTCTTATTATTGCATTATTATATAGTTGGTTTGAGTAGTGTTTAGTGATAATATGAATGTGAAATCAAGGGGGGAAAAGTAAAGTGTGTAGGACCGACACATGATCAGTTGCAGTTTTCATAAACATGACCACACATCCATCCTTTTCTCTCCTCTGTCTTTTGTGTGCCCACCTGTTCCCCTTGTCATGATTAGCGATGTCATGCAGAACCACTTGCTCCAGATGCTCTGTCTGGTTGCCATGGAGAAACCGGCTTCCACCAGCTCTGATGACGTCAGGGATGAAAAGGTACAAAACCAGATCCCAGGGACCAAAAACACTCAACAAACACCTCGACAGATGGAGGCGTTGAGTGTATCGGATCACCTTTGTTCTGTCCACACATCAGGCTGCTATTTGATTTGCTCTGTTGAATATTTGAATACTGTTTTTTTGTGATAAAAATAGACAACAGTTGTTTCCTCCTCTTTGTGCATGTACGTAGGTCAAAGTGTTGAAGTGCATCACTCCAGTGTCAATGTCAGATGTGGTGCTGGGTCAGTATGTCGGGGATCCAGAAGGTGAGGGAGACGCCAAACTGGGTTACCTCGATGACACCACAGTTCCTAAAGGGTCAACGCAGGCCACGTTCGCCACCGCTGTGCTCTATGTGCACAATGAACGCTGGGACGGTAAAACATCAAACAAAACTCTTCTCAAAACAGATATAACAAATGGCACATTTCCCTGTTTTTTTCTTCCCATAATGAAAATCGATATGAAATTCTCCTCTCCTCACCTCAGGCGTTCCTTTCATCCTCCGCTGTGGAAAAGCTCTGAACGAGAGGAAAGCCGAGGTACGGCTGCAGTTCACAGACGTCCCAGGAGACATTTTTGGAAAGCAGTGTCGCAGGAACGAACTGGTGGTGCGCGTGCAGCCAAACGAGGCCGTCTACGCCAAGATGATGAGCAAGAAGCCCGGCGTTTACTTCAGCCCTGAAGAGACTGAGCTGGACCTCACCTACAAGAGCAGATACAAGGCAGGTTCAGGTTGATGTGTTTGTGTACTACTAATGTACTAACCATGGAAAAAAAAAACTAGGGTTGCAACTACCGATTATTTTATTATGGATTCATCTCAGTTATTATGATAATAATTTGGAAAATTATGAAAAGCCCCCTCTCCCACTGTAAGTTCCCAGAATTGTTTTTTTCTTTTTACCAGACCAGCAGGCCAAAAGAGAAACATATTCAGTTAATTTTCATACAGGACAAAGAAAATCAATAAATAAAATGGAAAAATAGTTGCCAATTATCCTTGAAAAAAGACTTAACTATTGATAATTGATGGATTATCTGCTGATTTATCATGTTAGTTCTTAAGAAATTCCTACAGTAGCTGTAGCTCCAGACTTAAGATAACAGGACAAAGAATGCACAAAGCTGTTTACCTTGCAGGCTCAGTTTTTCTAATTAAATAACTTGCGAATTAAAACTCGTATCTTTCCAGGATGTGAAGCTCCCAGACGCTTACGAGCGGCTCATCCTGGACGTCTTCTGTGGAAGTCAGATGCACTTTGTCCGCAGGTCTGTCTTTGTTTCCCTACTTACAGTCGTTTCATCTTACTACTTGGAAATTGAAACTGTCCTTTGTTAGTAATGTCATGTGAAGTGTGAGGTAAATGTTTTGAACACTAGATGGAGCTGTGGTGCATCTTTTCTCTGCCTCGACAGAACAGAGCAGCTTTGTTTTTTTTCCACATAACGCTGTATTGTTTGTCTCTGCAGTGATGAATTACGGGAAGCTTGGAGGATCTTCACGCCTATTCTTCATCAGATAGACGGAGAGAAGCCGAAACCTATTCCATACAAATATGGAAGGTAGGGAAATGTCCACTGTGCCTTTGACTGACTGGATGAGGAATTCAATAGCGTTGAATGTTATTGTTTTCTTTTCTTTCAGCCGTGGCCCAACAGAAGCGGACGACCTCGCAAAGAGAGTTGGATTTCGCTATGAAGGCACTTACAAATGGGTCAACCCACACAGACTGTGAATTGTGATGAGATGAGGGAGGAGTAGCGGTAGGATAGTAGGAGGGGTGCAGCGGGGTACTGTAAGTCAGAGCCATGTCATGTTCCAATACTGGAGTGTCTTTGAAGAAAGAAAGAAGTGTTTCCACTGTGTGGATGCATCACAGTAGCAGCAAAGAAAGAAAACATTAAGAAAAGTATTTCTCAGGTAGAGCAGTTACTCCATGGAGCCAGTTCAGATCAGACAGACAGAAAGTAATCATGAAAATTAGCTGCAAGCTGTTTTTTTTTCTCCCTCTCTCTCCCGCACATCCATAGCAGCTTTTTCCATTTTTAATTTAGAGGTGGGACCAAGTCGGTTGGAGAAGGAACAAATCTGAACCCCGATATTTCTGCGAACAAAATAACTGTCTGAACTGGCTCCGTGTCCCTGTCTCTTTTAATTATGACTTAATTTGTTAGGATGGTAAATGGAATAACGCAGAGCAACAACAAAACACTCAGCTGAGTCATGCTCTCCCAGGAGTACGGTACTGTACCAAAGATGGTAACAACATCAGCAGGGAAGAGGAACAGGAATGATTGTCCACCAGCTGCCGCTCTGATATTCATTATGATTACATTACCTTTATGCTTTGACTGCATTTATTAATCACGCTTAATGAGGTTTATTTTTTACATTTCCATACTCTACTCTATTTTTTCCCCCTCCTCTGCCTGGGACCAAGACATGATGGCTGTTTAAGATAAAATACTCTGTGGTTTGTATAAATGGCAATGCAGGCAGTTTTGCTTCAAAGCATTCACACTGGAATAGTCTTAAGTGTCCTTCTGGACGAGCAAAGTGAGCTCTCTCTCTTGTTTAGTAGCCTCCCTCCGAGCTTTATTTCCTTATGTTTACATTTATCCAGGGTTATTTAAGTTCTTATTTCATATTTCAAAATATTCTGCAGCGTCGTCTGCCACAGGTCAACAGTTAATATCTTTGTATTGAAGAGCTGTATAATGCTGGTAACTGCACACTCATGTAAAGCTGAGCTACATTTCCACGACTTGTAATAAACTAGGTTTGCTTCTGTTTGTGTATTTCATGTGTTATATGTTATGGTACCGATGGTTTCTTACTTTAAAAGCATAAGGATCTACAGCAGGAGACACAAACCTGGAACTGGTCCATTAACGTCCAATGTTACATACACTGTTATTAAAGTCTAATAACTGTAAAATGTATTTCATCCTCAAACATAAGCAAATCTGACTTTTTAACTAAATAAATACCTGAAACTCCATAAAATATATCATAATGCTAGAGAAACTTTACAATAACGTTTTATTTATTCACTCTTTAAAACAAACAGAACATTCATGCAGCATTTCTTCCCGCCCAGGTGCTGTGTACTTGAAATAACTAAGATAATCGAGAGTGACAAAGCAATGATGTGATGAGAGAATTCATTTACTCACAGACTTTAATGTTGACATGATCTGCAACACACATTAGCTGAGTGGATACGGGGTCAGGCAGGATCACAGTAACAAATGGCGTAGTGGACGGACATGAAGTAGTGGAGTCTTTGGTTTGACCAAAAAAAAAAAAAAATGAAGAAGAATATGGCCAAGTTTTAGCAACCGTGTATTTCTAAGGCACTTTGCATTGTTACGTTTTTTTAAAAATCAGTTGCTGTGCGTTTAACAGGATATTAATAATACAGTACAAGACAAGAAATGTTGTTAACCGTGATTATGTAAGACATTTAGAGCATATAAAGACAAAACTTAAGCGTTACATCTAGAATTAAATAACTCGTGATGGACATGGCATTAGCTGGGCGGCAACGTAAATGTTAGATGAGGATAAATCCCTCTACAGAAGGCTGTCAATAGGTCTTTGCCCTGAGTGTTCGGCCCCGTGAAAAGTCTGAATGCATGATGTAGCGCCGTAATAACCTTGTGCAAATATGCAAGTTAACTCTTTATGTTTTCAATTGAATTCTAATATGCAGTGAAGTCTGGATTTCTATATTAGCTGACACCATGCATTCTGAATTCATCCGGCTCTTAGAAAATAAAAATAAAGATCTCAGGCAGAAAGAAAAGAGCTATTGGACCATCACACACTCAACAACAACTTCCCTTCAAGTTTCAGTTTAGGTCAAGAAACGAAAGCGAGCACTTAAAAAGAGAGATGTCAAAAACTGAATGTGAAGGACAAAGTGGTTTAAACACTCAAATGTTACGCAACCTCTCCGACAAGTGGACGTGAAATCCATCCACCGGCTGAAGATGTGTAGTTGCGCGACACCTGTGGAGTGCCGGGGGGTCGTCCTCCACCGGTTTCTGACGGGGTAACAGATGAAAAGTGGCGACGGTCTCCGTGTGTAGAAGGCACTTGGTCAGTTTGGGTGTTTGTTTTTTTTTTACATGTGCTCTGGGTGGTTCTGCAAACAGCTTATGAACTCTGTGACTGGATGGGCCTGGTAGCAGATCTGATAGACCGCGTTGAACAGTGGAAACCTGGGTTGGGGAGAGGGAGAGAGGGGGAGAGAGAGGAGGTATTGTCAGGGTTCCTACACATTTTAAATTTCCAAATTCCATACTTTTTCCAGACCCAAATTTCATTTTCATGTCATTTCTAGTCAAAACAAATCTCATTCTACTTAAAATAAGACTCATCACATAAAAAAAGCAGCTTGTTTTTAGACACTTTTTACTTCTTTCAAGCAGATTTTCACTTGAAATAAGTAGAAAAATCTGACAGTGGAGCAAGTTTTTCTTTCTTATTACAAGCACAAAAAACTTGCTTTCACTGGCAGATTTTTCTACTTATCTCAAGTGAAAATTTGTTTGAAACAAGTGAAAATGATCTAAAAACAAGTTCATTTTTAGGTGATGAGTCTTATTTTAAGTGGAAAGAGATTAGTTTTGACTAGAAATTTTGACAAGAAATAAGGCAAATATTCTTGGAAAGATTTTGAGTTTTTGCAGTGTCTCAGTAAAAAAAATCTAATAATTTGTGACATTTGAGCCAATAGATGTGTTTCATGTTATAAATCATGCAATTAATCACTTGTTTTCATTATTCTGAATTTGTATGCCATTATGTAACCAAATAATTTCCAGGAGATTGTAGCTAGGTAGCCTACAATAGCGCATATATATTTCCATACAATAGTTTCCATTTTCCATACTTTTCAAGACCTGGAAATGTATAAAATCAAATTCCATATTATTCCATACTTTCCATACTTGCGTAGGAACCCTGTATTGTTCAGTCAGTGCCCCAAAAATAATACTGGGGTTAGGCATTTCCTATCCAGTGCTCTGACTGTGCGTGTGGTGTGATGTGCTGCAGCTCAACTTACTTGTCAATGAGGTTTTTGTGCTTGAGGATGAGATAAACCTCAGCTGCTGTTGCTGGTCCCTGCAGCTTCTGACCATTCAGCATCTCCTTCTCCAGTTCCTCTATGGACTAAGGAAGGAAAGAAATAAAAAGAAGAAACGTGACATGAACTCTCGTCCAAAAATAGATATGGTGCACTCACAAGCTTAGTTAAGAACCAAATGCATTGAAGAGTCTGTCATTGTTGTGGGTTATTATTGGTCCTCATTAAATACTGATTGTTTTTATTTTTAAAGACAAACGCTGGTAGCTGGCTTGACATTCATTCCACATTTAAAAAAAATATATATATATTTTGACCGTATTAATTTAGTGTGGTTCAAATGTGGAAATTATGGGAAAGCTGAAATGTATATAAAAGACGATCAGTCAAACAATGTAGTGATAATAAAGCTGCAGATTATCATCAAATCCAGACTTTTTGATCCTGCAGGCAGTGTCCCAGTAGCCTCTGTCAGCCCAGAAAAACACTGTCTTGAAAATGAAGGAAAACGTTGTAGTTTGCTTATTTAACGCCTGCTGGTGAGGCCATGAGTGTTTCTTTTCTTTTGTTTGTTTGGTACACCTACAAAGTTAGCACTACTGCTTGACTAATGTGAGAACAGTGGGTGTTTTTATCCTGATCTTCCTGTTCTACTGACACTGTGTGAGCGCAGAACGACTTAGTTTCCATATGTACAAAAGAAAATATGGATAAGTAGGAACAACAACCACAGGGAAACCTGCTTCAATGTACATATGGACACCTGAATGTTGGTTTAAGACAAGACTTGAAATGTTTACGGTTAAATACCACTGAAAGATCCTAAGACCGTAATGACATACAGTACCACACTCTATCAGGACGTTTAAAGGGACAACGAGGAGTTTTGGAAAAGCAAAGCGTTTTCACACTACATTTATGAGCCTCCCCGCACACCGTATAATTCTTTGACCGGCGCAAGACAGACTCATGTTTTCATTCATCAATAATTAAAGTCAGTAGTTCCGACCATAAACGGCGATTCGGTGGCGTTATTCTCATGACTCGCCACGAAACCGAAAGTAAAGAAAGCTTGTCGGCTCGACCAGCATCTCCACCACCACTAATAATAACAAAATAACGATAGAGACAAAACGATATATTTATCGAAAATGGGCCCATTAACAAGTGTGGGTAGCGGAGATTCATCCACATTAACGTGAGACTTTTTTATAACCAAACAGAAACTCCTCGTTGTCCCTTTAAAGATGGTAATGGTTTCTTTTTGCCTTCCCTCCAAGCTCTTATCATGTGTTCATTGTGTTTATAGATCAACAGTTCATCAGCTAAAGGATTAGGTTACCATTCAGCCAAGGGCTACCTCTTTTTTAACTTGACAGTACAGTTTGTTATCCAGTGCTTATCAACAAAATAAAGTACCTCTGTTACATTAAAAATCAAAATACAAACAAAAAATAAAATCATCTTACCTTTCCCGTCCTCACAAAAGCCTCGGCTACTTTGCGGTTGCGGCCTCCGTAGCAGGTGGTGATGAGGTCGGCCACGCCACAGCTCTCCAGGAAGGTAGCAGAGGACACGGGTCCGGCGGTGCAGAAGATGCGGGCGAAGGCGATCATCTCCATCAGGCCCAGTCTGATCACTGCTGCCTTTGTGTTGTCTCCAAAGCCCAGACCATCGCAGAAACCTGCTCCCACGGCAACAATGTTCTAGCGGACGGACGAGGGAGACGAGACATAAAAAAAAAAAGAAAGAAAAAAAGACGAGACATGAGCAGCAGAGACTGGAAACACAACAGCTGAAGGCAAACATGGCTACTTTGAGGAATATGTAGACAACCCAGAGGACGTTAGAGACAACTCAAAATGGGCGTCTAATCGATGAATGAACTTCGGTGACAATGAACTAATTAATGAGCTCGAGTTTTTTAATTACATCCAGAGCCTCAGGGCTTTTAGAGGCTCTGCAGATTCAACCTGTAGCACCAGGTGTGCTGTGAACGTTTTCCTTCCTTCCTCATTTTAAAGCCATAAAAGCACATAAAGTTAAAGAAAGGTGCATTGGGTTAGTTAACTGATCCAAAACTTCACTAAATTGTGTGGTTTCAGCTTCTCAAATGTGAGAATTTGCAGTTTTTCTAGGCTTGATTACATACAGTAGCTGTACGTTTTGAGGGTTGTGGACTGTTTGTTGGACAAAACACAACATCTGAGCAAAGGGTCACGTTGTGGTCTAGGATATTGTGATATATTTTATAGACCAAAATGATTCAACAAGAACATTAACTAATGATTAGTTGACAATAAAAGCTACAGTATGGTTAGTTGCAACACTGGTTAGTTGCAACACTGTCCTTATCACCATTTGTCAATTCACCAAAGTGTTACAAAGTTGAGCCAGGGTCATGAAGCATTTATGCAGAATGACATCATTTCACAGCTGGATGGACAAAAGGATTGTGCTATATTTGATTGTCGAGTCCATAAAGTCAAAGAAAAAAGAAAAGAAAAGAAGGAAAAAGCCTTCAGCTCAATGTAGTGTAGAACTTTCAATTTCATGTTTTGTCAGATAAACAGTCCAAATATTAAAGATATTACAATGGTTTTCACACAAGCAGCAAATATGCCACAAGCTGTAATCAGAGAGTGTTTTTTTTTTTTGGCTTGAGTTAATTAATTACTGAGTGAAGTCTGTGAGATAATAAATGTTTGATTGCTTTTAACTCACAAGCCACAACTACTGTATGAATATAGAAATATTCCACGCTCAACATGACTAATTCAGCCTAGGTCTGTAAATACTGGGCTGGATAAATGGCAGCACTTGAACTCTTGAGGCAGATGCAAACTTGACAGCTTTTCACAACTGTATAAGATACAAAAAATAAATGGTGTGTCTTTAACCTTTGGAGCTGGGCATGGATCCCAGATCCAGTGAGTTACTGTTGCTGCTTTGAAGCAGAAGTCACTCTGTGAGATTTGTCAGCATTCTTCATCAGGCAACTCGATCTTGTGTTTAAAATCAAGTAGTTTTATCTTCATCCTTCCTGACAGGACTGCAGTGGGGGGATGTAACCAAGTGCAGTCATTTACCGCCTGCAGATCGTTGTTTCAGCTGCTTTGCATGCTTGGTGGACACCTGTTGAGCTTAACTTAACTAGTGTCTATGTTGCACAACAGTAATGTTGGCAAACTGCTGTGGAAGATTTTACAGCCTTTGTCCAGTTGCCCTTTAGCTCCAGTATCATAGTATCATTGGGTTTAGTATTTTAAAATAAAACTGGACAGAAATGCCAACTTGTATTGTTTTTAATGTGTAGTTATTCACTATACTGTGAAATCACAGATATTACAGTGTTCGTTGGTCCCTTTTTTTCTGTGTGCAGCCATGTTTTGTAGTGAAAACTCACCTTAAGGGCTCCACAGATTTCCACCACATCACATTCCTCTACTACAGTGACTCGGAAGTTGTTGGTCTGCATGAGTTCCTTTAGGAGAGCGCCATGGTTTTTATTCTTACATCCTGGAAGCAGAACAAAGAACTGGGTTATGTAACTTGTGACCTTCATTCAAAAACAAATACATTTTATCATGAGTCATGGTTTTAAAAATAGAAATAAAAAAGACTTCTGCATCGTTTTGAGTGCAGCTGGAAAACTCCCAAATCCTCTAACAAGTTACATTTGTCAGCGGTGAGCCAACTAATACTGATCCCATAAAAACAGGTTAGTGCCCTTTTACTTCATACCCCGCTTGTAAATCCCATGAGGTATGCTGTTATGTAGTACGTTCAGCAATGTGAAGAAAATGTCAAACTGAACCAGGCCGCTGTCATTTACACAGCAGCTACATGGCAGATTAAACCTTCACCCCCATGCTGACAACGCAGAAAGCCAGAGAACACGAAAGTACTTCCCTCTTTCAAGGCTTGAACTTTCATGCTGTCACTTTACATTTTCAGTCGGTGCAGCTTTGTCCTAATTAATCAAGAATCCTTTCCGTCAAAGATCCTGTGCTAAGCATTCAAGAATATACACCACAACATGAAAAACCATGTAGCACAGTTTGAGACTAACCAATGGTGGTCTCACAAAACTTCTCATCGGCAACCTCGTTGGCGATGTTGGCCCCCATCAGCACGCTCATGGTGATACCGAGCTTCTCCTGGATCACATCAGAGATGAGCTTCAGTCCGTCAGGTCCCTCGTCCACACCCTGGTGGAACGAAAACAAACACAGGCCGAGTGTTTACATTAAGCAACACACCACCGAGCTGGTATTTGGGTCAAAGACTGAACAACAGGTTTAGAGTTGTGTTAGCCAGGACTAAGTCCGACTCGAGTCTGGCAGACAGACATGAAGTGGCACAACAACACGAAAATTCAGGGTGCACAAAATACACATTATCGAAGACGAGTCAAACCTTGATGAGGGACATCCCAAGTGCGTCGCTCTTGATCTTGTCCTTCATGGTGTCGCACGCTCTCCCAATAAACTGGTGAGGGATCACAAACACCAGGATGTCTGCATCCCTGGACGCCTCCACCAGGTCTGGGACAGCAAGCTGGGATGGAGGAAGGAGGAGAAGATGATGACATTTAGGTCTGATGCAACTGACCCAAGAGCTGATGTAACAAACTGCAGTGAGAACGTGTAGTAACTGAAAATACAGTGGTTAAAAAGACTAACAATTTCTAATAGAGGAAACCATTTCAGATCATAAGGACAAATGCTAACAAAATGCATTAAGTGTACATACAATGGGACTGCAGTTTATTCATATGATATAGAAAAGCAACAGGAAGAACACTGAATCACTGTTAAATGACAAGAAATAAACACTATTTCTTACCACATTTGCTGGCAGCTTGTGGCCAGGAAGGTACTTCACATTTTCATGGTCATTGTTGATGATTTCAGTGAGTTTACGCCCGTTCACCATCTCCTCAAACACCCACATTTTGACTGTGTTGTCAAATTTTGCATTCTGAGCAGCATTGGCACCCACAATCTTGGCAATGGCAGAGCCCCTGTATTGAAAAGGAAAATAGTAAGCATTGAGTTAATATAACAAAATCATGCATTTATCACTGCATTTCAGTTTATTAAATTTAAATTTAAGTGACCTTATCAAAAACAAATGGGCTCCATTGTCAGCTCACTGAGTCACCACATGACTCCTGATGTGATCACCAAGCCATTTACTCAAGGCGTTTCTATCTGCCTCCATTCATTTTGGAGATAGCATTAACAATGCACCAAACTCCATTTAGAAATCTGATTATTTTAGGTTAATCCACCCTTCAGCAGTGTTACATGGCGGTTTAACACTGATTTTAAGAGTTTTCTTACTATTTTTGAACCAACACTTCAATTCGGCATGAGAAACTATAAACTTTAAATGAGGTTTCTTTTCTTTTTTTTAAGTTTTGAATTTGGCTTTCATACAGAAAAAGGCATCCTCAGTGGACCGGTGTTGGCGACGGATGTGAAGCTGTGTAACCGGTCTGTAGGTGGATGGCTGTCTAGAAAAACGGATAATATTTCCATGTTGTGGAGGCGCGTTGATGAGAATAAGATACAGTAGGATGTAGCCTAGATGTTTTGCTGATACATGAAAAGCTACATGACCGCAGGATCCCATAAATCGTGACTGACATCACATGTGGTCAGTTTTCTGTGCACTACTCACCCACTCAGCCAGTTTCTTAGCATGTGACTTGTCTGTAAAAACCGATCGAAGTTGCAGCAGCTAAAACGACGAGACGTTGTAGCCCGTTAACGCTTTGGAATTCAAACTTCATTACCGTTCCCATGGAAATCCGGCTAGTTAACGTTAGCCCGGCGGGCTGTTGGCTAGCAACGGTTGACAGGCAGCGCCAGCGAGTAGTATCGTTAACGCACACACACAGAGGGGAGAGACCTACAACTGAAGTTAGCCGTGTTAAAAAAGAAAAAAACAGCACGTCGCCTTTCGGTTTAGCAGATCAATACACCGACTCACCAATTTCCAGAGCCAATGATGCAGACTTTCTTCGGAGCTGCCATTGTGAAGAGGTAAACCGCTGAATGGAGGTGAACCTGCACCAGTTGCCGCTGTGGACCTGCAGTGTTATGCAACACAGAGCCCGAGCTGCAAGCTGATTTTATTGGCCTCTCCGAGGGGGAGACACCGGTCCGCCCACTGTGGACAGGGCTAAGTACGGCCATCCATTCATAGAGGTTAGTGGACTCTAAGTAATTGGGACAAAAGTCACTGCATGAGTCCCACATACTTATTTACCTACGTTTTTATGGTATAAACAGTCATGCTGATAAGATAACACATGGTCAAGTGAAAGGCCCACCCATTGGGAGCAAGTGCAACACACCCATAAAATGAATAATTATTTTGTCTCAGGTCTTAATGCTGCTTTATACTAATCATCTCTATTATATTTTAGGGCAGAGGATTAACCAGCCAGGGAAAATGGACAATTGCCCAGGGACCACAGCTGTTATATCAGCATGTTACATCAGAGCCCCAAAAAAGTGTGTGAAGGTCTGAGGTTTATTCAACTTTATATCTGACATAATCAGCATTAATTGTATTAAAACTAGCATTTTAAATAACTTTTTTTTTTTACTCAAATAACGGATCTGAGTGCTTCCTCAATCACTGCCACACATTCACCGTTCAGTCCTTTAACCTTGTCTGCACCGTCTCTTCATTTGTGCACTGGAAGAGAAGGTTATTACAATAAAGTTCCCCAAGTGACCAACAACTTTGTTATTTCAGTAAATAGCCAACATACGCAGAGAGAGAGAGAGAGAGAGGGAGATTCTGGGTTGATTGAGTGAATAAAGGAATCATTGATAAATCAGCAATTCTCAAGAAATCCTGTCCACATGCCAATGCATAAAGCCAATAGTGGAAGACCTTGTTAAAATCTAAAGACTTAACAAGATTTACATTCAGGTCCAGGATCACTCTCGAATTTGTGTGCCTGGATACAGCCAAACACTGGCTGCAGATTCTCTCTCTCTTCTTTCCATCCTGCAGGTATAGCTAATATCTGTTTTGTGCCCATGTAGTTTCCATAGAAATAGAAATGTTGATGTGAGTGAGAGGAAACAGCGAACAGCATTTAAAGAACCAAGAAAAACAGAGATATAATTCAATAGTATATCTGGTCCATAACAGTGATGGCGAATAATGTTGTGCAGGAGAACAAAAGAAAAATAGATAAGGACTCAGAATACTACCTTGAGGAGCACTATAATCAATATTATTATTGGAAAATAGCGAAAGATTATCAGACCATTTAGCACTTAAAAAAAAAACTTTTGTACTAATTTGTACCTTTTTAACTAATCATCTAACACCAGAATACCAGAATAACATGCAGACCAAATGGAAATTGATTGCATGAAATATGATGATACTAAACATAAAATAAAAAAGTTAAATATTAAACATTTATGTGCTTGCCTTGTACGTGCATTTGCTGATAAAACTTATGTCCTAAAAAAAAAATCATTCAATAGACAGTTTTACTTGTAATGAAGTATTGCTCCTTTAACTGAAAGACATGATTAGAACAGATCCTCCATCATATATCCCCATAGACTTTGTTCACTATACTAGAGTCACAGACTAATATTTGTGTTTAATGTCTTACACACTGCTTCCTCCATAATCCCGTCACAGGATGTATGATATGTTGAATTATCGCTGCTCAGAATATAGCCAGCATATTAAATGTCACAAGAGCAGCCACAGACAGATCATTGTGTGGGAAATTATATGGTCTGAAAACCTCAAACAAAAAGGGACCTTGTTGCGCAAGACTTGGACAGCAAACAGAAGAAGAGACGTAGGAAGGAACTTAAAGTTCACATTCAGCAGTCTGAGCAGACACAAACTGAGAAAATCTAATTTGTTTGGCTGAGAAGTCTTTATGATATCTTTACCACTAACATAAAGCATCTTTTAATGAGTTCAAGTGCTTCGACTATCCCAAATGAGTAGGCTACTACATTCACACAATAGTCACTGATGGAAGTGGAAGTTGTTATTGGTATAACCTATGTATATCTGCCATCCATGTTGAAGATATCTTAAAGCAGAAGTAAGCGATCCGGTCGTTTTGGTACTTCTTGTCAGCCGCTGGAGTTAGCAGTCCCCGCCCTCGTCATGGATCTATGGTCCTCGTCCTTACGTCACCACATTCACGCGCATCCCTTGACTGCACACAGAGAGGACCGCCCCTTTATGCCGTTCTCTCTCCTCATTGGATAAAGCTTGTAGGATACAAGAAAAGTTTTCTCCTCGTCTCAGAGCAGAGCAGAGTGACCGAGAGACCCGTGTTTCGGACCAAACACTCTATGTAAGTGATTGCTGTCGGAAGATATAACTATTTAAGACTTACGTATATTAACACAAAAATATCGCTTACTTCTGCTTTAAAGCTTTTGTCAAATAAACTCTGAGTGTGGAGTATATTAGGAATCTGCATTTTTTTTTTTAAAGCAGAAGTAAGCGGAATGTTTGTGTTAATATAAGTCTTAAATAGTTATATCTTCCGACAGCAATCACTTACATAGAGTGTTTAGTCTGAAACACGGGTCTGTCAGTCACTCTGCTCTGCTCTGAGCTGAGGAGAAAACTTCTTGTATACTTCCTTGTATCCTACAACCTTTATCCAATGAGGAGAGAGAACGGCATGAAGGGCTGTGTGTGCAGCCAAGGGATGCGCGTGAATGTGATGACGTAGGGACGAGGACCAATAGATCCATGACGAGGGCGGGGGCTGCTAACTCCATCGGCTGACAAGATGTTAGCCAAAAGACTGGATCGCTTATTATTTCTGCTTTAATTGCCATCAGGACTTCATCACACCCCTTATTGAAAAAAAAGGTTCTGTTTTTAAAGTTAAAGGGACAACGAGGAGTTTCTATTTGGTTATAAAAAAGTCTCACGTTAATGTGGATGAATCCGCTACCCACACTTGTTAATGGGCCCATTTTCGATAAATATATCGTTTTGTCTCTATCGTTATTTTGTTATTATTAGTGGCGGCGGAAATGCTGGGCGAGCCGACCAGCCTTTCTTTTCGCAGCGAGTTATGAGAATAACGCCGCTGTTTATGGTCAGAACTACGACAGTAACTAAACCTCTTTGAACCTCTGACTTTAATTCTTGATTAATGAAAACATGAGTCTGTCTTGCGACGGTCGAAGAATTCTACGGTGCGCACGGAAGCTCATAAATGTAGTGTGAAAACGCTTTGCTTTTCCAAAACTCCTCGTTGTCCCTTTAAAAGATTGTTTTTCACAATTTCACAAGGGGTGGGGGCTCGAAATATTCTAGCAATTACTTCAATGATTGTGAAGAGTCCTCACTTAAAATCACAACTGTCAAACTCACAGTGGCACAGGAGGAAAAGCCCGGTGGCTCACCAAAGTCAATAGGATTCATCCAGTGGGGATTATTGGTGTCTGTACAAAATGTCACAGCTATTGATCCAATAGTTGTTGAGATATTTCAGTCTGGGCCAAAGTTGTGGACTGACTGACAGTAGCATCCCTGGAGCCAGGCTGCCAGCACTGCTAAATGTTAATGTAAACAAGAAGAAATGTATGATAATGATATGCAGTGAAAAAGCAAACAATTTCTGCTGTGGATTCATCTGATTTGTATTTCACATCGAAGGTTTGCTCAGAGTGGGAACTGACGTCTCACTAAGGTGTGGCCTTTGATTGTGAGTTTATTCTGTATTTCACAACATGAGGTTAAATGATGACACAGAAGACTTTCAAGTGAATAAAAGCTGCGTAAAGTTAGCATTTAATCTTTCATATTACAACTTCTTCAATATCATTATTTATCTATACATCACCAGACTAAAATAATCATCCTTTTCATATCTCAAATAAAAATGGAAAATTGAAATGGAGGCATAAGTATAACAAAACCTGGAAGCATGGCGGCCAAAGGACTTGTTTCGAAATGCATGACCTCATGCAGTGGATGCTAGAAAACAACAATCTCGCTGTTCAATTGTACTGATGAATAATTAGCTGTGATTGTAGCAGTAAAAATGCCTCATACATAACGTTGTCCTTGATAAATATACTTATAAGAAAGAAACCATCTACAATCATATGTACACAAAAACTGAATCGAGGCACACAGCTATATTAGATATACAACAAGTACAACATTAGACAGATAAGACTATGCTAATACACTTACATTATTATCCATAGTCATTGCAATATTTACATTTAAATTACAACTGATGGTATGATTGTGCTTGATAATAACATTACACAGCTACATGCTAAACAATTCCCATTCCATGTGGAGAATACCAAAGAGCTCAATGGGAACGAAAGCAGGTAACTCCAAAATAATAATTTAAGATGGTTTGTTGATCGAACTGAAAACAGAAACGGTGATATTGGATATGAGGGCAGAATCTCAAACTTTCCTTTATCAGCTTCCGAATTTGGCCCAGATGTTTGGATGACGCTGAAAACACACAGTCACAAATACATGCTAACAATATACAACCTTACCAAACACACAATGGACACAAACTGCAGTTGGACCTGCATATTATCTGTTCAACAATGGACCCCATTTAAGATGCCTACTGTACAGTGCTACATGCAAGTTAGAGCCCTAAAGAAGATGGAAAAACACATTCAACATAGCTATTCTCATTTTTCGTATCCTTCCATATTGTGTAGCTTTGAACATCATACATCCATACGTAGACCTGTATGGTCTTTCCTTATTCTTTACAGGAAATGTTTCTCTTTATTTGGAATTTCTTCTTCAATCTACAGTACGGTGATTGTCATTGATAGGGAACTTCAAGGCAAACTATATAATACGTAGCACCTGGTTGACATGGCTAAAATATTTGTTCATGGTTTGTGATATTACATTTTGTTGGATCCATAGTTTTAGCGCAACACTGCATGTATCTGAAAATATTTTGTATTTTATAAAGTTCATTAAAAGACTGATATTCATCTGATCTGGACAGTGATGTTACAAGCACACAGATAAACAGAGGGCTTAGCATAAATAAGCATGGTTTGCCTGTTTGTTTTTAATGCCTGTTTGTTTAATGCTAGCCCATTTGACTAACTACCACCCTGTTTCCAGTCTTTTGCTATACTAGCTGCTGCTACAGTAGCTGTAGCCATATTTAATGGGCAGATGTAAGAATGGTGTGATCTCTCTTAAAATGTCAAACTATTTCCATTTCAGTTCAGTACAGTACATTCAAGGAGCCAAATTAACGACTTGGTCTGGTTAGACCAGTTGTTTAGAGGCTAATGTTTGTCAACTTAAGTTAAATGTTGTTTCAATCACTACTGTATGGTACTAAGTCAATGTGACTTGATTGTAGGCTACTACTACTTGTGGTTTGGTTACTTAACAATAGCATTTAGCACTACAGGTATTTATGATTGGGGCATTGTTCACTGCAAACATTTAGACTTATATCACAGTAGGAAAAGCACAGGTTTAACAAATATCATAAACAATGGCTCAGTTCTATCAATTCACCCATGGATAAAATCTGCTCTATATACTGCTGCTCAGCAGTGTTGTGTAGTCTTGTTTTAGTTATATATTTTTTAAAGAACCTGTTATGCTTAGTCCACCCATGAAATAACTCATTTTGTTATTCATTTGCTTGGCTCACAAAGTCTTCATAGCACTATCACCCTGCAAGATGAGGTAGTACAGTATATTGACAAAATGTACAGGGTTTAATAAGGAAAGACTGCCTGGAGATGAGACTGACTGACATAAATATAAAAATGGAAACTTGGTGAAAATGGAAAAGTCTTGTAAAAATCATTTAGAGATGGAAACAAACTCATAACACTTTGTTTTACAGAAGAACCATGGTCAATAAACTCTTTTTAGGCTACCGGTACTCATTTTGTTCATTATTGACTGCCAAATACATTTCTGTGAAAGAAATAGTTCCATTTAAATCCCAAAGAATATTTATCATCCCTTAATTTACTATTGGAAACTTTTTGTCCTCTGTTTATGTTGAAGTACATGTTTGTTTAAAGACATGTCACTGTCTGTTCAGCTCAGCTGCTACAGTATACTCTGAATAAAAATGACAAGGTTTTGATAGCTTGGCATTTAACTGGGAGTTATTCATTTGACCTATGCTTCATTGGAAATTGTTTTCTTATTCCAGGAAACATCTAAGTGAGAGATTATTTAGAAATAAATTGTAATTTATAGATCTGTAAAACAAAGTGTTATGTTGAAGTGGAAATAAATATACAGTGCTGACATGCACATTTGTTAACAAACTAAATACTTTTTTTTTTTTTTAAGAAAAAAGATAAAAATACAGATGACAAACGCCACAGCTTAGCTTGGATTTCTAATGCCGTTTAACTGAACACATGACATGAACATATACAGTTCACATCCCCAATCACTGTATCTGTTACTACGTCTTTAAAAGCTGTTTACAGATGACCATGCAGTTATTCTAGCATTTCTGAACTGATCACATGTTGATCACTGCTGTTGTCCTGCCGTCTGCGCAGCCGCCTGATTACTTTAATGTGTTCACCGCGTTGCAGACAAACCCTCGCCAGGCACAGTTCAGACACTGTCTCTGTTGCTGCAGTCTGCTCCAAAGTGCAATGGACAAAGTTCATGAAACTGCTCAGAGACGAGAGAGCGACCCCCTCCTCACGGCTGCAGACGCCTAGTGAAAGTTACTGACGTGACACTTGACATCGTCTAAACTCAGGACTGTTCCCTGGTCATTGTTGTTGTTGTGCTTGTGCTTCTTATCTGAGCAGCGACACAGCTTGTACTTTATCACCTGAGGGGGATAACAGAGCAGGTCAACATGATTAACAAGCTGCCAGTTGTGGTTCGACAGGAACGGAAGGAAAAGAGAGACAACATTCATCAGTTTGTATCGAGAGTCGTAGAAATGCTGAGGTTGAGTCTCACACAGTTTGAAGCAGCTGTTTAATTCTATTTTATTTCCCAACATTAAGGTCTAAATGCTGTTTCAGAGCCCTCTCCGCTGCCAGGACTGAAATTGTGGAGGGGATATATTACTAAATCCATGGGAATCTAGTTATAAAATGAACTGTAACTCCCCCCAGATTCTTTGAATACCCAGAAAAAATTACAGATGGCATGAGCGCAGTGGTAGCTATAGCTCTGTATCAAGTAAATCCTTGCATGGGGTAAGATTATTCTTCAATCTAAACACTTCCCGGAAGATTTCTCACCTCATAAAGGTAGTCAAATAGCTCCAGAATAGTGAGTATGCTTGCCCCAATAAAAAGTCCCATCTGACCACCAATATCACCTGGAATAAAAAGAGAATGTAATATTGTGAGAAATTTGAATCCTTTGCTATAAACCAGGAACATAACGTTTCAGCAGTAAAAAATCAAAGTCAATTAAACTGTACCTAAGAGTCCAGCCACTTCATAAGCCTTCTTTTGTTCAATAGTCTCATAGTTGAGAGCCTCAAAGAAGATGTCTAAAACCAGGATGTTCTCTCTGTGGAGACAAGACGAGCCAGTCAGACGACTAATTAAATTTGTATACGTGTTTAACAGATGGTTAATGATACACAGCAATGTAGTTGTGAGCAATTAACAGAATATTTTTCAAGTTTCAATGTACATAGTTTGTCAATTATCATAACTTCTCCTATAAAAAGATATTTTCATTATTATTATTATATTATTAACTCCTATATTGTTATAAAATCACAACTTTTTTTTAAATTGTAGGGTACAGTTTGCTGTATAATTATGTAACATAAGCAAATAATGTATAAAGGGAGAAATAATGTACATTGAAGGGTCAAATTTCTAGACATTGTGCTGGTACATACTTAATATACTGCTCAGATTTGTTGTATTTCTTTGCGAGATATTTAGCAGAAGCCTTGCTGGGGATCTTGACGAAGGACAGCTCTTTGCTGTATCTGGTCATGTTGCACGGTGTCTCGCAAACACAGAATTCATTGTCTCTCTCCACCAGGAAATCTAGAGAAAAGAAAACCAGAGCTCAACTTGACCTTTGGAACAGATCAGCACAGCTGTGACAATGTCATGAGATGACGTCTGTGTGTGTGTGTGTGTGTGTGTGTGTGTGTGTGTGTGTGTGTGTGTCTTTCCCCGTGTGCGTGTGTCTGGCAAACTTTGAGGACAGATTTCAAATTAAAAACCAAATGGCTTTGTCGCCTTGAGGACAAAAGACATCTCCCCAGTTTGGAGTTAATTTCAGGCAAATTGTTATGATCATGGTTATGTCTGTGTGCGTGCGTGTTTGTGTGTGTGTGTGTGTGTGTGTGTGGACATGGACGAAGCCTTTTTCTTACCAAGAGCTGGGTCAGCACATTCTTTGTAGAGCTCGGGGGTGCAGTACGGTGCATCGCCTGCAGCCAAAGCACAAACACACGCTCACATTAGTTCACTTTTCCCCTGTTTTCTCCCCTTTTTGAAGCGACTACAGTCATTTATCTCTGCAGCATCATTGATGTAACTCTGACTCAACACACAGTAACAGCGCTCTCCTACCAGGCATGTGCACCATGCGACAGTTGCAGTTGTCCACCAGGTAGCGTGTTTCACAGTCGATGCGACAGGCTGTGATGCTGTAGCTGTCAAAGAAGTCCGAGTCCATGGGCGTCACCTTACAGTCTCCCCAGGGCGGGGGAAGATATATCAGCTGCAACGACAACACGTCTTATCTACTTATAAGAGAAATCAGTAATATTCACAGTTGGGTTGGAACAAATGTATTTTTTACACTTCTATTGAAAACTGCTTAAATTATTGATTATCAAAAGTATTTTTATTGATATTTTTGTAGCTGTTTGTTTCAGCTCTAGTCCACAAGCTGCTGTCTTACTAGCAAATGTTGTCATTATTATGGCGTGGCACATTTTTTCTAACCCTTCTGATGACCAGTAAATCATTCTCAGTTTTTAAAATCAAAATGTTAAACATTTTCTTGTTGCACCTCATCAAATGTGACAACTTGCTGCTTTTTCTTGCCATAAATAATGATGAATGATAAATGGGCTTTGGACTGTTAGTTGGACAAAATGAGCGTTAGCTAACTCATCTTCACAGTTACTGTATGTCCGGTTGTAATTCGTTTGGTGTGCATAATCGATATAAAAGTTAGTACAAAAAAAAAAGTCCTAAATTGTAATAAACCAGAATTATCCTCCAGCAAATGCATGATTCAAAGGTTCATACCCTTTGTTCTTGGCAGGAAACAAATGTCTGGAACCCGGGAGCCACTCCGAACCCGAGCTGGTCGATGAAGGACGGCTCGTCCTGACTGTGGATCTGAACTTTGACCCCAGCTTCAAACGACGTCTCATCTGCAGGAGGACAAAGGGTCAAATCGGCATAACACACTGAGAAAAGTTTTTTCTCTAATGAAGCCGAATACTTCCCAGAGTTTTCTGTCTGAGTCTCACACTCTGAGGTTTTAACTCCCACACACACACACACACACACACACACACACACACACACACCAGCACACAAAACAAGCACACACCTGCCCACACACACACACACACACACACACACCATTACAGTGTGACGGATAATCAGATCTGCCAACCACTGTCTGGAGTAAATGATGTTCGCCTCACCTGTTTCTCCCCAGACTGGCAGATATTCATCCTGCTGAATATCCAGCATAAGCTCAAGTCCATTACCCATGCCTCCCTTGGTGGTAAAGAGGGGAGGGCGTCCGTCACCGCCTGCGTTAAAGGTGTAACACTTCCCGTAGCGAGTGAAGACCTGAGAAGTAAAAGTACCAAAAACTTCATTATAAATTCGTCCTAAATAAAAGATGTACAAAACGTGTAAATTCTGCAAGGAAATGTGAGTGATCAAATGATTTGATTCCTAATACAGATGTTTAGTCCAGTGGTTCCCAAACTAGAGGCTGGACCCCTCCAAGGGTCACCCGATAGACATTACTGTAAATGATTATTTTGCATTAACCTTTACTTAAAGGACTTTTTGGGCCATTTCTCTAATTGTTGCTTTTATGAAATAGTGGACCACTTTTTCATTTTAAATTATTTATAATTCATACAGTAGCTTTTATATATGTACGTATACGCTCAAGCCTATGTTTTTGATTTAAAGAGTGATAGTAGATAAAAATGTCAGCACGATGTAGTGGAGTAAAAAGAACAAATTTTAGAATTATGAAAAATAAAGCATGAAATAGCATAAAACGGAGTCATATAAGTCATAGTAACAAGAACCTTAAAATTGTACCTCAGCACTGACCACAGTGTCCTTGCGAAACCAAGCTCAGGCATCTTAACAGTGGTTTTCCACTGGGGGTCAGTGTTTGTCTCAGTTTCTGACACAAGTGTGTGTGTCTCTGTGTGAACATGTGTGTATATGACAGAAAGAGTGCGAGAGAAAAGGGAAGCATGTATGACAGGAAGCGAGAGAGAGAGGAGAGACAAGGAGAGTGGAAGAAGACAAACAGAGAGCAGAGAAAGGAGTCAGTCCTGTGGGTTTGTGGGTTATACAATCAACCCAGTGAGGTGATGGAGACTGGCAGACTGGTGATTTAACATTCCCTCGCATGCTCTTTATGGCACTTATAATGGACCTGATGTTACCATGGAGACCAAGCATCCCAGCCAGTAGCTACATTTTTTTTTTTTAGGGGGAAGCCGAGATGCAGACGTTAGATTGAATCTGTATGAGATGTCATCAAAAGGCCGTATGACATGTTTAAACAGCCATGATCCAAAACAGAAACATTATCAGTATGGAGCTTTCTTCAGCACAGAGTTAATCTTGCATTAGAGCGTTTAGTGTTGAATGAGTCACATAACCCATACAGGGAGAGTGGGGAGAGCAAGGAGCAATGGAGAGCATGGACGCAAAGTGAAAGAGACAGACAGAGAGAGAGAGAGAGGGGGGGGGGGGGTAGAGAGGGAGAGGAGAATTTAGCTGCTACCGCTTGGAGCAGGCTATTGTTCAGTGTTATGGTACAGAATGACATATCTATGATTAGAAAGAACAAACCAACCAAGTAATTGGTGAGAAAGAGTTTGGGTCCTGCCACGGGCAGTTTAAACATTTCAGCCATCTATCTATCACATAAAGTCAGCAAAGGGCTGCTGGTTCCAGAGGCACACATCAGTCTGAGAGAGAGAAATCAGTCTGCACCATCAAGAAAGGCAAATGAAAGACACAGTAAGCTGCAAATAACAGGGGGAGTAACAAGGGGCTGTATCTTTGGGAAGGACAGTTTGTTTCAAGTGAAGGTGAAGAAGAGTCGTCATCCATGGCAGCAGCTCTATGACTCTCTGCTTAAGGTGCCAGTATATTTATCAGTATTAGAAGTGGGGGGGGGGGGGGCTGTGTCTGACCATTTCTGTAACTGCCCCAAAGCAACAACCCGACATTCACACCCACTTTACACCACGACCGGCTGGCCATCTGTCAGGAGGAGAGGCGAGGAAGGGCCAATCAATGACACGTCGTCATGAAACATGTTTAGGCAATAATGCAAAACATTTGTGACCGTTCACATTCACAACTCGGGTGGCAGCTCTCACTCTTCCTGTGCTGCTGCTTCTCACACTTTACTGGAGATTCCAGCTGCTTTAATCAATAAACACTAACAAAGCCAAATAGAAAGACACAATCGTGAGCCACATTTCTACCAAATGAGCTAAAAAAAAAAAACACTTTTAATGACAGTACCTGGGAATGTGCTTTGAACAAAGTGTAAAAACACTGAATGAATTTAATTTGACTTCACAGTTGGATGTTGGTGTGAGAGTTTGAATACTGTTTGTTAAGTACGGCACTGTATCTGCTCAATTTCAGCATTTAATTACCTTTAACAACAGACCTTGGTTTTCTACTGTTCACTTTTTGGCACCAAGTCAGATACTGTAGCCTAACTCTGGAAATGTTACTTTCCCTGTTTCAGCTAAATTCTCACTTTCATCCTCACAGTAAAAATGCTAATATGCTCAGCTTGCCATGTTCTCTGTGTTAATTTTGCACATTAACATGCTAACATCTGTTAATTAGCACTAAACACGACTGGAGCTAACTTTGCTGGAGTTTCATCATAAACTAGGGATTTGTTTTTTTTTTCAGTACTGATACTATCAGTGATCCAGGAAACCGATAATTGATATTTAGAACTGATATTCATTTGCCGTAAAATTTAGAATAACACACCTGGGATAAGACCATATAGCCTATTGTTTGTTTGTTTTTTTTGTACACTGAAAATCGGTGATAAAAACACAAACAGGCGGGACATTGTTACGAAGCCAAGAGAGCCAAAGCGTGTTTTAAAATACATTCATTTTATCAGTTAATGGTGAAAAAATGGCCAATACTCATAAAAATGCCAAATATCATCCGATAATCGGTAATTGTGAACCAAAGTCTTACTGTATGTTCACACCAAAAGCTTCCAAAGAGGCAAAATCGCCCAATTGATGCACTCACACTTGATATTTTTAGCCACTTTGGTCGCTCTTCACGTGACTGCACGCGCTGGTCATTTGAGGGAGCAGGACACATGGAAGGATGTTTCTATTTTGACTGGTTTAGCTAATCACCATAAAGTTAACCAAGACCCAACTTCTCGTCTGGTGATGCTTTGGAAGCTTTGGAAGCTTTTGGTGTGAACACACAGTTAGATGAAGTAAAAATTTGACACGATTCTTGATCAAAAGGAATCACCAAGAGTTCATATGGCACTCTATTCAACCATTAAAGCAGAAGTAAGCGGAATATTTGTGTTAATATAAGTCTTAAATAGTTATATCTAGTTCCGACAGCAATCACTTATATAGAGTATTTGGTCTGAAACACGGGTCTGTCAGTCACTCTGCTCTGCTGTAAGCCGAGGAGAAAACTTTCCTTGTATCCTACAACCTTTATCCAATGAGGAGAGAGAACGGCATAAAGGGGCAGTCCTCTCTGTGTGTGCAGCCAAGGGATGCGCGTGAATGTGGTGACGTAGGGACGAGGGCGGGGACTGCTAACTCCATCGGCTGACAAGAAGTTAGCCAAAACAACCGGATCGCTTACTGCTGCTGGATGAAAACTCAGGAGATCCCTAAAGCCAGCAGGTTTTCACCATATGGACCATGTGAATGTTTGTTAAACTTAAAAGACTCTACAGTCACGGCTAAATATCATCTAGTAAACAAAGCCTTGGTCAAACCACCCGGTGCTCCTCCTCTTGCCTAATCTAATGTTATCAGCCTGCTGCAGGTGGCCTTGACTGCACATTCATTTACACTTATCGATCACAGACTCCGTGAACCCTGGAGGCTGATGATGGAACATCTGTAAGGGAAGACCCAGCTGTCAGAAAGGCTCTGCCCTCCCTCTCTCGCCACAAATGAAAGCACAAATGTGTCAGTTCGTATAGTAAGCTGCACTTACAGTACTGTACTTCATAAATAAATCAGTTCTTACACAAACATTAAGTTCATGTGCATGATGGGCACATGAGGATGTTCAGCTGCCATCCGATCAATAGGCTGATGTGAGGTTACACTTGTTCTCTGCCTCTTGTTGAATGGCGGATGTTGTGACAAGAGGTGGTGAGAATAAAAAAAACATCAAACATGTATTATGCACACTCTGCACAGCATGCATACTGTGGCTGCCTGCTCTGCTTGTTATGATGGATGAATAAATGATTGTGCACATATAAAAGTCAAAGGTTTCCCGCAGCAGAAATCATATGGTACATAAGGGCGGCGCAGCAGAACAATGACAGAGAAACACTGACCTCTGAAAGTCACGGTTCTGCATCGTGACATGTGTTTATTTTTCACACTGTCACACTATTTAGAGGTGTGTCCAAACAAAACAAACGATCAATCCCCCTTTTCCACAGACTTTAATACGTTATCTCACCAACTGCAAGTTTACACAGGCTGTAATCCTCAGAGCTCCGTGATCAATAAAGCCGTCACTCACACACAATTTCACATGTATTGAAAAGCACTCAGCGGAGCTCTGCTGTAATTAATCATTATGCGCATAATTATACAGATCTGTTTTTAGAGCGACGTTAGATTTCCAAAGAATATCTAAATCACAAATCCGTGCACTTTGCCATCCATTTAGCGAGGTCTTAATACAGTCTTGCAATTTGTGAGCTGCTAAAAAGATGTCTCAGCGGGGCGAGTTCAATCCATTAGTGCTCTGTTGTTTTATAGGGATGTTTTCATAGACTTTAGAGCCGTTTCAAAGGCAAAGTGCAAACACTTTCACTGTTGTTATGGTGTGTGCGCTTAAGCAGCTATCACTGGGAGAAATGCTATTTCAATGCAACAGTGACCCGGGCAGGCGGTCACCCATGGTGACCAGCACTCAAATATGTTCACATTTTGAGTAATTTAGGACTGTGATCCAGTCAGGATTTCAGCTGACCTGGAAATGTTCACACTGTACTGGGTTCCTTCATACATGAATGAATTTTACAAAGATAAATAAAGAGATTAATATTAATATCACAGAGGGAGTCTGCAGCTATGCTAGTAGCTAAAAACATTACAAATACAATACAACTACTCTACGTCAGCGCAGTGTTTCTTTACTTTACACCACTATGTGTTTATTTCATATTCATACAGCCCATTATTATGACCCTTATGACCCATTACAATGAGTAATTTTAACCAGTGTGTAGTTATGCCTCCTAAATGTTTCAGATGTTTTCATGGAGGAGGCATTTTCCTCCACAACAACTAACGCAGGTTTATTGCATCAAAAGCTTATAAAATATTTCACATAACATCAAAGATCAGAGAAAAGTTCAAAATAAGGAAACAGAAATGTGTGGAGGAACTTCTTTTCTTTTATCCTCTCTTATGAATCATCTCACAACCTCTCAGATTTATCATCGCACCTTTTTTTTTTTGGAAAGGCTGACTGACCTCTAGTTTGGAATTTATTACAATGCATACATCAGTCACAGAGCCAGTTCTCTGCAAACTGAATATTTTACTGATAATAAATAATAAAATAACTACAACTTCAAAATAATGGGGTATTTTACATGGTTGTATCGGTACTTTGACTCCAGTAAAGGATCTGAGTACTTCTTCCATGGACACAGCGAGGCCACATGTTCTCAGTAGCAAAGATTAAATCCTGATTACCTGTTGCAGGTATACTGTTTGCCATATTCATTATCTTATCTTAGTAGCCTATGTTAGCATTCAAAATTACACAAAGTGTTATTAAACTTGATGATAATGTCATTATAGGTCACATACATCATAGTTTTGCAGGCATTTATTCACAAGCAGTGATGGGAATAACGCCGTTAAAATAAACAGCGTTACTAACGGCGTTATTTTAACGATAATAACGAGTAATCTAACTAATTACTATTTCCACCGTTACCGTTACCGACAATTAAATGAGGCGCGTTACAAGCTACTCAGTGAAGCCGTTGTCCTCCGACTTGGCTCATCTCAGCCACAGAAGCTGCAAAACTGTTTTTTTTTTTCAGAGGCAGTGTTCAGTTTGTACACAAACCACACACACACGCAGTTTAGCCTCACACACACAAACTAGCAGAGGGAAGCTTCAAGCTGCCGAGTTCGGAGGGAAAGTTGGCGTTTTCAAAGTGGAAACAGACACTATACTTTAATCTCCTTGAGGTAAAAGCCAAGAACACACACACACTTTTTCTCTGAGCGTCTCCGCCTGCAGACAATATTTGACACATGAAGTAAATACATTGGCCTTTGGTCAGCCCTATATATTATGGTATTAAACTACATCTTTTTAGTTAAATTAAATCACAGTAGCATACTGATGTGTTGAACTTACAGGCTTGTTACTAAGTGTGTATTAATTATCATGATGAATAAAACTCAACCTGTCACACAGCTCCATGTTGTCTCTGTGTGGTGTTCAGGGACAGTCAGGACAGTCTGAGGACAGAGTTTATATTAGGGGTAGGCAACCTTTGTGACATGGAAATTTTCTTGTCAATGAGTGTGCCACTACAATAAAACAATGTGACACAAAATACAAAAACAACACCACTCACATTACACAATAAACCGTTAAGAATTATTCCACACTCAAACCGATGTGTTTGCGATCAGTGAAATATATGAAAACAATAAAATACAATTTAAAAATGAGAGAAAAAAAATCCAAATTCTTCGACATATTTAAACTTTTAAAAAAAGAAAGAAAAAGTAACGCAATAGTTACTTTCCCTGGTAACTAGTTACTATTATAGTGAAGTAGTGGAGTTACTAACTCAGTTACTTTTTGGGAGAAGTAATTAGTAACTATAACTAATTACTTTTTAAAAGTAACGTTCCCAACACTGTTCACAAGTAAACTCTATACTGAAAAAATTTTTTTTTTTGATCTGATGATGATGAAGGCGCCAGATTCAAAAGTTTTAATTCTGTGATAAATGATCATTTTAAATAAATATCTCTTTTTTTTCTTAATGTAAAATGTAACAAGAGATTTGTTGAATCATTTTGAATTTGGGGGCTGTTATATAAATATATATGACCAAGCCCGTGGAGCTGTGTCATAGAAGAAGTTTAGATTATCTCTGATGAAAACCTTGCGTACATTTCCAAAATATTGCCAGAGAGCTCTGATTTATTCAGTCCACCACTGTGGCTGGAGGAGGTGTGGGTGGAGTTGAACAGTCCTCCACACAGAGCTGAAACACACAATATCTCCTCCATCACACCCACCCCTTGAATAAGTACAAAATTTCATGCCAATCCACCCGATTGTCTTTCAACGTGAGTTTGGACCGGAGCCTGGAATGACTGTCAGACTGACTGACTGACTGAGGATCAATAAACCTAAACAAAAAACATCAGCAAGCCTTCACGCAGTTTATCCTCTAAAGGTGACCGATAATAGTTGATATTCTAGAGACTCTAAGATCTGACAGGTAATCTTGAGTCTGATCACTCATGTTTGCACCAAAAAGATTAAAGTATTTCAAGAATTCAGAGATCAGAGCTGAGCCTCCCCCGTCCTCTGTTTGCTTCTGAATGAAGAGCTGACTCACCGCACTAATAACCAGTCTTTAGTGAACAGAGATCCACTCCGAAGAGAAAATAAACCGTAGGCATGGGGATTGAAAGCCAGAGGCACGGTGTGTGTATGTGTATGTGTGTGTGTGTGTTTCTTTGTAATGATGATACACAGAACGTAGAATTTGACTTTGAGTCACTGTTTTTTAAATAAAGAAGTCAGGATGAGAGGCGAAAGAGAAAAGGTAAGAACTGCGGGGCTCCTCCGGGAGGCTGGATAACTAAAAGGCTTCATACAGAAACTCTTTATGTCTTAATTAGAGAGAGGAGACCAAAGACCATCAAGCACACAGAAAATACCACTTTGGTCCAGACTGAAATATCTTCATACTTTTAAATGGATTGGCTTAAAAGTTTGTGCAGATATTGCAGGTTCCCTAACAATGCCATCTCCATACATGTTTCCTCCGCAGGTTAAAATCAAATACTGCATCTCAGCTACTGGACAGGCTGTCGTGAAACGCGCTAACGACTCCCTCGGGATCCATTCTGAGTTTGGTGAACTTTTTCGTCGAGCACCATCATCAGGTCAAAAGTGTAATTTGTCCAATACTTTGATTTATGACCAAATCCTTCCAAATTCCCTTCAGCCTCAGTCATATTTTGAGATAAGTGCCAATTTGAACACACTAATGCACATCCAAACTGTGGGGGAAGGAAAGTAACTGCAGGAGCAGCTCACATATTTACAACCTGCAATCTGAAGATGGCAGTTATGGGTTGTCACGATTCTGTCATAACCCATAATCACTCTACAATGCAGCAAATGCAGGAGGAAACTGGTTATAATAGTAACTCAAATGAGATATAAATGCCGGGTAAAACAAGATGATGAACTTACATACTCACTCAAACATTATGCCTGGTAAATATCAGCATCTTAGCATCGTCTGTGTGAGCATGTTGCTTATATGAGCATCAGTAGTTTAAAGCACCTTAGAGAGCTGGTTTGGTTGTATGACTCCTCTAATTTATGTTTTTATTTGAAATAACATGTATCGGTCCAGCCTCAAGCCCACTGCTTCCCTCTTTAAAGGGATAGTTCAACATTTAGGGTTCATTACCTTTAATTGTCGGTGCTGCAAGCTGCTCAGAGCTATACGCTACAGAGGCTCATGGGATTTCTTGGTTTCCCTCATCAAACTCATCAAATACACAATCCAACAGCTCCAAAATGCTCCCGTGGACAAGTTGTGACCTGCACATTCACCACACTATAGTTATAGACCGAATCTCCTTGTTGTTTACATTCTACTTCCGGGTAGAAAACCAGCACGTAATTTGAATGAGATCAATAGTAACGAACGAGAGTTTAGCTATATATATCATATTTTTCACGCCCTATCACCGTTTAGACAAATCTGAAATGATTGAAGAAACATTAATATTTCTGTGTGTGTGTTTTGTGTTGCTATGTGTTGGATTTATTCAGTTTTGGGGAATCACAGTGTCTAGAAAGCATCAGTGGCTGCAGCTGACAGGGACAGCTAACGGCGGTAGCTGAGCTAACGGCGGTAGCTAAGCTAACACCAGGACGTCAGCTGTTAAAACCCTCCCGTTGTCGGACACGACATGAAACTACTCCATTTAGCTCAATCATGTTGTTACTCAGATATCCGCTGGAGAAAATATTTTTTCATGGACCGTTTATTGAGTCACTGAGTTAATAAAGTTAAACAGGTGGCTAACCGTTAGCCCAGCTAATCTCTGATAACCATGACTAATTACAAAAATGTGCACACGTAAATAGTAATGTTTGTCCAATCATTGGTTTTATAAACTTTACAAACATCAGATTAGTCTAAACGGCGATATAGTGACGTGAAAAAGTAGATATAGCTATATAGCGAAACTCTCGTCCGTCACTATTGTTCGAATGCTGGTTTTCTACCCGGAAGTAGGCTAGTTGTAAACAACAAGGTGATTCGTCCTATAGAGATAATAACAGAACATTAGGAGAATGAGTTGTTTTAGAGGTAAATTCATGCAAAACCACTGATGCCTGTTCCCGTCGGGGGCAGTTTTTCAGCAAGCAGTCTCTGCATTTGCCTCGAAAACAACTCTTCCGTTATTATCTCACAGCGTGGTGAATGTGCAGGTCACAACTTGTCCACGAGAGCCTTTTGGAGTTGCTGGATTGTGTATTTGATGAGTTTGATGAGGGAAACCAAGAAATCCCATTAGCCTCCATACAGTAGTGTAGCTCTGAGCAGCTCACGGCTCTGCTCCGCCGTTCGAAAAACAGCTTGCACCGACAATTAAAGGTAACGAACCTACTGCTATGACTATAGGGATTATGGCAATGGGCCAATTTACCAAAAAAAAATGTTGAACTATCCCTTTAAGAATAAATAATTACTCTGTAGCTTTTGACAAACTTCACACAAACATTACGTCGTTCTGCAGAACTGTAAAAAGGCTGGACCACTCTCTCGTTTCCCCCCCTGGAGGTCAAACGCAGAATAATCAGTGAGAATTGATCATGCAAATCAAGACCATCATGTCCAGTCAGTGCATTGACTGCTGGATGACACCTCGGGGCGGTGCGGGCTGTAGGGCACGGCTGCGTCATGGTCACCTAATCGGTTTGGACGGCAGGTCCTTCTGACATTATTGACACCAGAGGAGAAAACAGGGGACAGGAGCTGTTAGCCTATATGGCTTTTCGAACGCTTGAGGAAAATCCATTTAATGTCAGAATTTAATATGACCAGGAAGGAAACCGTCATCAGTCTCTCGCTCCTACTTGCCGCTTTATGGATGAAATATCATAAAAAACCTCCTCCAGAGTTGAGAGGGGAATTATTATCTATCATATTTGGGATTTTAACCACCAGCTTTCAAACAATAAAATATTTCTTTCCCTCCCACATTTCCTCTCTTTCCTGGTTTGCGTTTCTCTTCCCTCGTTCCCCCTGTGTCTCCTCAACTATGATGTTCTTTCCCCCGTGGACTCCTCTCCATCTCCTGCTGCACTTCCCCACCCGCCGCTGCTTCATTTGATGAATATTTCACAGGCCAGTAGAGACAGTCCTCCTCCTCCTCCTCCTCCTCCTCCTCTCTCATCCTATTCCCAGACACTGTCCAGGCTCTCAGTACCTATCACCTTCAGAGATGATAGCATCATAGCACCGGCTAAAGGGGCCATGCAGCTCAGGAGAGCAGGAAGCATATCATATGAAGAAAAATGGAAGTGTGTATTCACTTAACGTATATAGTATATGCCAGAAAGTGCTGCCTCTATCAAAACAATCAGAAGTGTGCTGACCTTAGCACTATCGCAGCGTGACAGATTGAATTTGAGATGCAGGTTAAATCAGGCAGGTGTTATAATACAACATCCAGAAGGTGAGAAGAGGCGAAGAGGCTCTTTAACACCTGTGCACTGCAAATATATTGATGTCTATCGGTGGAAGAAGAAGAAGAAGCAAAAGTGCCAGTGCCTAAGTGAGAAGATACTACAACATGACAAGTAAAAGTACTGCACTCAATATACCAAAAGCACAAGTCTAACTGTATCATCAGCAAAAAACGGTGCCAAAAGCAAATGAGCTCATCCTGCAGAAGAACGAGCCCTGAGACATTATTTCAGGTCTATAGGCAATTAGATAATTATGCTGATACATCTGCAAAGATTAGTCAAATAATTAAGTATTCACAACAATTTTTAGTTCATAATAACTGTTATTGAGTCAAACATTCGCCAATTCTACTCTATACTTTATGTACTACATTTATTTAATCATCAGAGAATTAATTGGTTAATTATTTTAGTGATGTTTCAAGCAGGAAGAAAGCAAAAATTCTGTAATTCAACCTTTGATATGTAGGTTTGTTGTTTGCGTTTGTCCTCTATGAATGTCTTTGGTTTTTGTTTGTTGCAGAAAAATAAACATTTGAAAATGTTACCCTGTATTTTTATTGACCAAACATAACTAATTCAATCTACAAAGTGATTATAAGTAGAATGGACAATAAGAGTAATAATTCGTTGCAGCCCTAAACTTCAAAAGTGGTGCTAAGATAAGATTTCATATCGTTAAGATAAATGTGGCACAATGGATTCAAATCAGTGGAGAATTAAATGTTTTGTTTTTGAGGTGGAGATTTCACAACAAAACAAGAAAATAACTGATCAAGTGGAAGACAGAGGAGCCTGAGGGCTGCTGCCTGTCACTGAGGACAAATAATTGTTGGTTTAATACAATCCCTGCTCTGCGTGGTGGATGGACTTGCAGTGGCACCACATAGTGAGAGGAAATAATGCCCTGGGGGAAGGTTCCCTGTAATTCCTCCCACCTAAAAAAAGTCTGCCATTCACTGAAATGAGGAGAGAGGGGAAATTTTTTCGCTGAGAGGGAGGCTATACTTTAAATAACTCCTGAAAAATGACACTTTACTACAGAATCTTCCAGGTGAATAATAGAAAAAGATGTGTGAATCTGGACGGGAGGCATAAATGTGTTAGAATTGCTGGTTCACATTCATTTGGAGATGTTCAATTTTCTACAGAGGCTCTTGCCGTCGAGAGACACCTTCGTCTTCTCCGCCAAGACCAGAGTAAGATGGTAAATGACTGCTTGAAGAAACCAAGACTTTCTCTATCAGCAAGTTATATGATGCAGTTATACTATTCAACTTTATTATGTCATTAGATTAAATTAAATATATGGCAGCTCAACAGAATTTGCACTGCTTCCAGACTGCGACATGTAATATTAATCACAACATTGTCACCCACCCACCTCCCTCCCTCCCTCTTCCTCTTCCCTCTCCATCGCTGTGCTAAAACTTGATATGCAACAGATCCATACGGGATGTTAAATCTCCTCTGCTGCCTTTTCCCCACATGTCTCAGTCATCACCGTCGCCTACAAATCTCATGCGTGCCCACTTGTGCCAGCCATGTGCCGAGCCCACGCTCACGCTCCACTATGAGAGAAACAGGCGCCATCGCAGCAGCTAAACAGTAGCTGTAGCTGAAACTCCAGTGTGCAGCGCCCTCTCGTCACGCACAGCTGAGTAAACATCGCGGGATAAACAGCCCGGGGGTAAGTCAAAGGGCCACAGGCCTTACTACAGCTGAAGGCTTACAGTAAGTGGCAAGACAGCAGGGTTAACTGGGATTAAATCCTCGTGTGTCAAGTGCTGTTGCAGGGTTTGATAATGTACAATCGATCTATATTTGTCACATATGTCATTCTTCAAGGAGTGAAATGTGACATCCCAGTGATTCAAGATGTCCCTAAAAAGTCAACAGATAAATCTGAGGTGTCATGAGTTTATTTACAAGAGAGAAAAGAAAAAAAAAACACATAATTTGACCTCTGTAGGACTTAAAGGGATAGTTTGACATTTTGGCAAATTGGCCCATTGCCATAATCCCTAAATTTTAGGAGTAGGTTCATTGCCTTTAATTGTCGGTGCAAGCTATTTTTAGAACGGCGGAGCAGAGCTGCGAGCTGCTCAGAGCTACGTTACAGAGGCTAATGGGATTTCTTGGTTTCCCTCATTAAACTCATCAAATACACAATCCAACAACTCCAAAATGCTCTCGTGGACAAGTTGTGACCTGCACATTCACCACGCTATGAGATAATAACAGAACGTTATGAGACAGAGTTGTTTTCAAGGTAAATTCATGCAAAACCACTGATGCGCGTTCCCACCGGGGGCAGTTTTTCGGCAAGCAGTCTCTGCATTTGCCTCGAAAACATCTCTGTCTCATAACGTTCTGTTATTATCTCATAGCGATGTTGAACTATCCCTTTAAATAGTTATTTAAATAAGAGAAGTAGAGGAGAAATACTTGGATCTAAAAACAAATCTGACAAAGGTCCCTGATAAGACATTGGTTTTGAATGAAACTTTCAATTGAAAAGTTACTGAAAGTAGCAGAGAATTGTAAGAACGACTTCAAAAGCAGTGGATTAAAACAGCTTTAAAACAGTTGTGAATAATAGTCAAAGAGTTACTGATGCATGTGAGGATATAAATCTGAGTCTTAAAATGAACATGAACATGCCATTTAATGGAGGAGAGGCAAGATTTACAGCAAGTTTTGTTAAAAACAGTGACTGCTGCTCACTGAAGGACTGGAATCAGAAACGAGTGGATATTGTTTCTGTCTCTAAGGACGGTCCGTGTTACAGAGTCTGACAGCCTGAGGAAACAAACTTCTCCCGAGCTGTTAGAGGAGACTGCTGCTGGCCTGGCTGCTGGTATCCCAGAGAACCGTTGTTGTCTTTGTCCTGACAAATCGGACAATGTCAGCCCTGACAGCAGCGAATGGACGTGTGATGTATGTGCTGCGGAGGAGTTGAAGGTGCAAAAGCAGAGGAAGGTGGTGCAGAGTGGATGGGTGGGTGGCAGTTCTTAGGACGGAGGAGCCAGAGCAGGCAACGGGCACATGGGCCAGATTTCACAGCCTCCAAGACAGTGGGAGGGTCGACATGATAGAGATTGATGTGCCAGGGTGTCCGTATGATTGGTTTATACAGTATGATATGAAATAGAAAGGGAATGATTCATTTCCAAATTTATTTCCTTTAAAGGGATAGTAGCATTTTTTTTAAAGTGGGGTTGTATGATCTACAAATAGCCCCTAAGTACTTTAATTGCAGTAGAAGACTCTCTGCACTCCTCCCGTTAGCAACGCCAGCCCATAATAGCCCTGCCCAGAGATTTACAACATACAGTGTTGTGAATGGACCCAAAGAAATGGCCTATTTTCACGGCCTAAAAGAGGTTTTACCTGAAAAAAAAATACACAGTTCCATTGTTCGCTATAATATAATTTTTTCCAGCCCTTCAAAGTGCAGGAAAAACACAGTTTTTATTTGGACCTAACCAACTCACGTATCCCTCTGCCCAAGGTTAGCGCCCGCCGATCAGCAGTTGGTTAGGTCCAAATAAAAACTGTGTTTTTTCCTGCACTTTGAGGGGCTGGAAAAAATTTATTATAGCGAACAATGGAACTGTGTATTTTTTTTTCAGGTAAAACCTCTTTTAGGCCACGAAAATAGGCCGTTTCTTTGGGTCTGTTCACAACACTGTATGTTGTAAATCTCTGGGCAGGGCTATGGGCTGGCGTTGCTAACGGGAGGAGTGCAGAGAGTCTTCTACTGCAATTAAAGTACTTAGGGGCTATTTGTAGATCATACAACCCCACTTTAAAAAAATGCTACTATCCCTTTACAGTAAAACACATGTTTCCCAACTTCTAACTCTGTGTTTAAAGGTCTTGCAATATTGGCCACCGTCATTGTTATGAATGTTGCTTCATTTGCTGAAATTTCTCATTAAAGATAGTTACATCACAATATCTCAAGTTTGTGATATATGTTGCAGCGTTGCAGTAGTTTGAACAAACTTTACTATTATCACAGCTCAGAGTGAGTCTGTATGGATTGGACCTGACTGGAGTGTAATAATGGGAGGTCATCTCAGTGCAGGTTAAATTAGTCTCCAGACTCAGATGATTACATGTCCGTCTGGCTGTAGCGACCAGGACAAAAGGTTATCTCTTAATTACACATGATCAGCTGTAATGCCTGGTGGAGATAGCGCTCTAATCTATAATGGTAGATGTTTATTGGTTAGAATAGTTTGTGTGTGTGTGTGTGTGTGTGTGTTTTTCTGTGTATCTGTGTTAAAGTTAATGCTAAATTTCTACGGCGGCCTCCTTGGTGTATGTCTAATAATATGCAGTGTATAACAATGAGCTGTAATCACCCTGCAGCAGCATGGAGGGAAATTAATTTAAGCGAAGCCAAAAGCCTGTCACCCAGCATTTCACCTGACACCTGACTTGAACTCGGTAATGGCCCCTGAAGGCTCTTGAAATTGCATGTTTCACTTTGCACGTCGGCTCCTCGCCTTTCTCATAATTTACACTGACTTAAATCGATACAGTCGTCTTGAATCAAATCTGATTTATTTAGTCCACAGCCGCCGCTTTTCCTCATCGCGTTGCTAACGTGTGGTGATGCCGCCGCAGCAGAGCTTCCTAATGCGTTCCGTGAAAGCTCTGACAAAATGGACACCTTGCATGAGGAAACGCTGCGGAGGCTGTGCTTGGCTGTGCAACAGTCAGACAGCTTCCGAGGAAAAGGCGCCACATGAATAAGTCAAACACAGTATGTTCCACGGTGATGTGAAGTAAGTATGGACATATGGTAATACAGACTAGTGCACATACAGATGCACAATGGGGATATGCTGATGGATGATGCGTGACATACATGCATCTCCATTCCCTTCTGGACGCCCCTCTCGTACTGTAGGCTACGACGCGCACACGTGGTCTCATCGTCCTACAATGGAGAGAACTCATAGATTTATTTTAAGAACAGCTCCATGATTCAACATCTGAGTGGCTGTAATAAAGCAGTTCAGCTCCTCTGGGGGGTGGGGGGTGGGGTGGGGGCCTGGGTACGGCTCGTGTGGTAGTATAGGCTAGGCTAGATCTGCTCCGGGCTGGAAACTGGACAGCAGGAAGGGAAGAGTCATTGCAGCCAGCAGCCCCGAGCTTTTGTTTACTGTCCAATTTGATCGCCAGGGTCCCACATCCCTGCAGAGCAGAGGGAGGAAAGCCATCACCCTCATTAATAAGAAAATATCAGAAGACAGTAGGGGTGGGAATCTTTTACTATCTCCCGATTTGATTCGATTCTGATTTTTGGTGCTACGATTCAATTAAAAATCGGTTTTCAATTCAAAACGATTTGATTCATAATAATTTCTGCTTCAGTCTATCGGTGTGCAAAAGATGCTCATGATCTAATGACTTGATGAAAGTGTCTTTTTCACATTTATTGAGTTTTAAACATTTATCCATGCTTAGATGGAATTGTTGAAACTGTTGCATAAAAGCAACATCACATATTGCTTAAGTAACAAAATGAAAAGTGCCTCTTTATTTAAAAACAATTGGTGCAGTTAAAGTTTAGTTTAGTTTAGTTTAATAAGTTTATTCGTATCAGGGACAATGTACAAAATAACATTAGTCTCGAAATGAGAAGAGATGCCTTGTACCGGATTTAGCTTATTAGCTACTTTCCATCCGTAGTCCCTGGGCAGGTGAATAAGAACAATAGAAAGGTAAGAATTATCCATTTACATAGCGTTCTAAACATCCATACACATGTGCATAATACATCCTCTCACACATCACAAACACTCAAGACATATTTCATATCAGAAAGAAACATACAGTAAACATGCTGCCTTTTAAATTCTAAGGAAATGGAGGCCGACAGCCAGCAGATTTGTTTAATTTTTACGATTTTGGGACATTTTATATCGATTCTGAATCGTATTAAATTTGAATTGCGATTCTTATGCAAAGTGATTTTTTGGCACACCCCTAGAAGACAGATATAGGTGCTCCTGAAGGACACGCTCCTGCTGGAGAAGAGCACCTTTCCGCTTCTGTGCAAACTCCATTTTTTTTTCATCAGCTGTCTTTCATTTTTGTTTAAAGGTGGGACACACCTCAATTAATGAATGAATTCATTAACCGGGCCTCCTGTCACTTTTGGTGCAGTTTAGAGGGCGGGAAAACTGTCAGGAAGGAGACAAAAAAAAAAAAAAAAAAAGGGCCCTGCAGCTCTTCCCCCTGGAGTGAACCTCCTCCTTGTGACAAATTTCACACTCTGCCGAGAGAAATCCGCTGAGGCTTTAGATTTCCCAGCCTGTCACATGCTGTTGCTGAATACCAAGAGATTAATTCATTTCGCAGATAGTGCGTGTAAGCAACTCTGACTCCTAAACTCACAGCGTTCACGCCGTCACTACCTGGCCAATCTCAAAGCGACAACAAGGGGAGATTCAAGCTGGGAGGCAAGATAACAGACACAACACACACACACACAACACACACACACACACACACACACACATGCGAGCACACAAAGGTCAACACGTCAAAGAGAATATCCTGTTGGTCGGATGAATCAAGTGTAATATAAATGTAGCACATTCTGGTCTCACTAATCTAACAACCTTCGGGTTTAATTAAATGAATAAAAAATTTAATTAACTTCACTATTCTTATTATAATACTTAGCTGCGGTTAGAGAAATCATTGGGGAGCATATAACTAAACGCCTCGTCTCCTACGAGTCCTCCATCAACTGAAGAGCCACTGAGCTGGAGAGCACTGGGGAGTTTTATATCATCATCATCATCATCTGAGGCAGCGGTCAAACTCCATCAGATGAGAAGTTTAGAAAGCCAATGGAGGAATATTATACTGTAGATCTCACTTCCACATGAAGATGTTTTTTTTTTTTTTTTTTCTCCTGCTAACAGTATTAGAAAGCAGAAAGTAGACGTGTGTTCGGCTGCAGGACTTTTCAAGAGGAACGAGCCGTTGTTGAGCTTCATTCTTTTTGCCGCTGTGCTCGGTGCTTCACACAATCAATCCTTCTTTATTTGTCTCCTGCTGTGTGTGTTTGGCTGGATGGATGTAAGTGTGTGTATATAAGTGTGTGTGTGTGTGTGTGTGTGTGTGTGTGTGTGTGTGTGTGTGTTGGGGTGAAGGGGAGGATGGTTGGTGTGTTGTTTACTGTGAGGAGAAGTAAACACTCCAGAGCAGTGGACTCAGACATCCTGCTGTGTCCAGTCAGAGGCAGAAGGACAGAAAGCAAAAGGCACAAAACAGAGGACAACACACACACACTAAAGGGATAGTTCAACATTTTGGCAAATTGGCCCATTGCCATAATCTCTATAGTCATAGCAGTAGGTTCGTTACCTTTAATTGTCGGTGCAAGCTGTTTTTAGAACGGCGGAGCAGAGCCGTGAGCTGCTCAGAGCTACGCTACGGAGGCTAATGGGATTTCTTGGTTTCCCTCATCAAACTCATCAAATACACAATCCAACAACTCCACAACGCTCTGGTGGACAAGTTGTGACCTGCACATTCACCACGCTATGAGATAATAACACAACGTTATAGAGACAGAGTTGTTTTAGAGGCAAATTGATGCAAAACCGCTGATACGCGTTCCCATCGAGGACAGTTTTTCGACAAGCAGCCTCTGCATTTACCTCTAAAACAACTCTGTCTGGTAACGTTCTGTTATTATCTCATAGCGTGGTGAATGTGCAGGTCACAACTTGTCAACCACAGCGTTGTGGAGTTGTTGGATTGTGTATTATTTGATGAGTTTGATGAGGGAAACCAAGAAATACCTTTGAGCCTCCGTAGCGTAGCTCTGAGCAGCTCGTGGCTCTGCTCCGCCGTTCTAAAAACAGCTTGCACCGACAATTAAAGGTAACAAACTATCCCTTTAACAGATGAGCTGGAGGAGATCTGGTACCAGCGAGAGAGGATGATGGGAAACCACTGTAAACTTGCACCACTGTGTTCCTTGTCTACGTTAGTTTTCTATCGTAGCATCTACTTTGCCTCTTTGCGGTGCACCGGGCTGTAACAGGCTCGTTAGTGGAGGACGGTGGATCTCAGTGGTTTTACTGAGAGAACCACAGTCGCTCTCATTGTTTTCCCCCACAAGGCCACAGGGGAGCTCATTCCACACTCCAAAACAAACATTTGCCGAGCGACACAAAGGTGAGGTTTATGCTTGTGGGGAGTTTTCAAAAATATATACAGTATTTTTCAGCTTTTAGGTAAAAAAAAGAAAAGAAAAATACTTTAAAGTTGAGTTTAGTAGCAATTTAACACCATGAAGTGACATTCAACAAGTTCTCCAACCTGAAACTTTGTGTTTTCTGATGGCAACAGACCAACAGGACCTTCAGTGTCATGCTTACAATAATACTGTACATGTCTAGGCCTGAAAACTACTTAGTTAGGTTCAGATAAGTTAAAGATAATGATTTGAACTGGAATATGTATCTATTTAATGTCAATATGCTCTCTTGTATCTTCTTAGAGGTCAACTGACAATAAAGCCTATCTATGGGTCATAATGAGCTTCGTACATAGACAACCAGTGGGCTCATTACTGTGCTGACTGACTCAGTACAGACAGCAGCACTTGACTTTTCAACGATGAATATTTGTGTTATCGCTTGTTCATGAAGCCACAGTGTCCTCCTGCCTATGATATGTTGTCAATGTTACACATGTGATTGGCTGTAAATAAGGAAATAAGGTGTCCAAGCTGTTTATTACTAGTTATTTTAGGCATTTTTACCTTCGTCGTGACAGGACAGTGTGAGATACTGTAGATACAGAAGGAAAACCAGGGAGAGAGAGGGAACAACATGCAGTAAAGATCCACAGATTAGAGTCATGGCTGCTGTGACTTTTATGAAAACATGCATTTAGGCCAACAATCAAGCAACACAGTTTAAAACCTGAAACTTCCCCCAATGTTCAGTTCACTCTTACAAGAGCGGGATGTTTAAAAAAAAAAAGAAAAAAGAAAAGAAAAAAACCATTATTGATGTTTGTGGATGTGACTGCAAAATGAAATGAAAGAACTATCTGGACCCATTTGCAAAACATTCAAAAATAATTGGAAGCTGCTGAAAATGAGGAAAAGCATTTCAAACAGTGTTTCACACGACCAGTAAATGATAGAGGCGAGCAATTATAAACACAGACACACCAGTCGGTCACAAATGGATATGAAATTGATTTGCATCTGTGAACAATTCGCTCTTGTAAATTATTTCTATGACTTCTCTCTGGTGAATGAATGGCTGTTATGGATTTCACTTTTTTCCTTATCAGTAAAAAATGGTGGATTTTTTAAAAAAAGGCTTTCAGGCTGTGGTGCTTTTCTTTTCTTTACTTGACTTTTCTTTTTTTTCTTTTTTTCTTTACTGGGAAGTGGCTCATCTTAGAAATCCCACTGAGCTTCGGCACATCATGAGGAGTGTGGAAAGTTGAGGGTCAAGTCTGTATAACCACCTCTTAACGGGCTGGGGTTGCCATGGTGACTTAAAAAAAAGGGGAGGGGGGGGGGCAGCAGGAGGTTAACAGCTCGTTCAGATGGATATTCAATGTAATTCTGAACACACACACACACACACACACACACTAATACAGGTGTCGTTTCCCTCCACAGACTCGATCGTCTTCATTTGTTCGTCTCCTGAGAAAAACAAACACTGCAGCTTTTTTTTGTTGTTTTTTTTTCTTTCCCTCCTCCCTCATACGGAGGAGCAGCAGCTCAGGTCGGAGGCTCGGCTAATGAGAGGCATCATTCAAGGAGATGGCATCTTTTTTTTATCGAAATAAATGCACAATGCAATCAAATGATGTCTTGATGAGGCCCGGCTGCGCTGCTGTGCAAATTAGAGAGCGAGCGCCAGCAAACACACACGACTACAGCATCTCATCTGCATATTGACTTAGTATGTGAGACTCCAACTAAACTGAGGCGTGTTTGAACTACTATACTAGGGGGGGAAGATTCAATTCAACAACTTTTATTGAAAACACTGGTGGTGAGTGACAGTTGTTGTGGAGGATTTAGATGAATTCTCTTCGGGGGGGGCAGAGGGAGAAGGAGAAAAACAGGGAGATAGCTAGTTGTGATCCATCAGAGTCGATCAGTGAGTTTATGACTCACATGCCAGGCTTCGGTGTTTCCTAAAAACCCACCGGTCACTTTCTCCACATTGACATTCTGCGAGCGTTCGAGAGCAGCGGCGTGCTCGCTCGGTAACCTGGAGCTGGTCTGGCTGCTTGTTTTCAAGACTGGGAGGAAAACAGAGAATATTCTGGGCTCAGATAGCTTTTTTTGTGTGTGTGTAATACATTAATGAGCTGCACACTGTGGCGGCTCAGCAGAAAGGTCCTGAGGCAAACCCGATGCATCCTTGGATATAAGCCCTGTCCCTTTATTGTCCCTGAATAAAAAAAAAAACAGGCTGGTTCAGGTATCGTTCACCTTCAGCATAAATCTTGCGCTTTTTTCTTTATTTTAATAATAATAATAATAATAATAATAATAAAAAACAATCTTGCACACCTACACAAGAAGTGTTCTCACTTCTTCTGGATGATTAGACCTCTGCTCCGGTTTGAGATGAGGGTGTAATAGTGCAGCTGTGTTGAAACTTACATAAGGACACCAGACTTCGTGTATACTAATGGAGCAGCAGCAAAAGTGAGAGAAGCTATTTTTGGGAGCATCTGAGCTCTGGAAGCCAAAAAATTTCAAATCGTTTTCTCCATAGATGACGTTGAGTTGTGTGAGCTGCAAACTCTCCGAGCACAGACGATGAACAACAACAGGATATACGGTGAGTGAGGTGAGAGGACAGGTGGATAGGTACGAGCGCTGCTTACTGTGCAGGTGGAGTGAATTTCGCCTGATGAAACCTGCCCCGGCTGCACCTTCAAATTGGCAAGTGGGGATGAATTTTTAAAATCATTTGTGATGCAGAAATTTGTTTGAAAAATTTATGATATAAAATTACATTCATATTCATGCAAATTAGAGGAAGAAGACCGTCTTCCCAAGTTCACGATTTAGAGGGAAGCAGACAGAGAGCGACTTATGATAGTGTGTGTATGATCGTATAACAATCCTCTCCACATTTAAACTGAGCAGATGTTTTATCACCCACATGTGGCTGCGGTCAGGGTCTTTTAAAGAGGAAACTACGCAAGATTTGCATCTTAATTAAACAGCTCTGGAGTAATTGTGATGGTTAAGTGACTTGTTATGGGGAGATGGAGGCTCTCTGTCTGTCTTCCCCCTTAGCGTCTCTTGGCCGAAAATCAACCTTACAAGATCAGCGCCTCCGACCCGGTGTCACAAGAAACACAGACTACTTTATGGCACTACGACACAAACACACCCATCTTATGAAGGTATTATTGTTACTTTATTATTTGCAAATGTGTAACTCAATCTGTGTGTGTGTGTGTCATCAGATTTGTAAATGTGTACTGACATTGTGTGTGTACAGCACACGAATCTGCAAATGTGTATTCAGATTCTGCGTGCGTAATCAGATTCGTAAATGTCTAAAACAAATCCTTGTCTGTATTCAGATTTGCAAGTGAAGACAAATCTGCAAATGCGTGCAAAGATCTGTAATGTAAGTAAGTGTACATAAATCTGTAAATGTGTATGTAAATCTGTAAAGGTGGGTGGTTAAGACGCGAACGATGTAGGACGTGTTTTTCAGTCGGGAATGTGATTATAATATAGGCTAGTTTTAATATCATTTTAAGTTTGTCCACTGTCCGCAACTTCGAGGTGACCGAGCGATTTTTAGTAAATCTGTAAAGGTGTAAACAGATCTGTAAATACGTAGACAGACCTGTAAGTGTCTGTTATAAATTACAACCCAGGAGGGAGCTCTGGCTGTCTTTTTACACACACTTCTGCCGTGGCAGTTACCCACCTTGGTCATAGATCTATTACTGTATGTTCATATACAGTAGGGAGGGTTAGTTGTGCGTTTTTATGACAGTGAAAGGCAGGGGGAGCTCCATAGAGAATAAAATGACCCAAAAAAAAAGGAAAATGACAGCTGTCATTTAGCCAGCAAGACTGAAAATTCAGATTTCTTACAAATTTCCTTCTGTGACCTTTAAATCCAGCACTGTGTCTTCATTTTAAGATGACGAACCTGAGAGTTTTAATTGTGTAAACGTTATCTCCAGGTAGGTATTTTATTGCAGGGACCATCTGACTTTCACATCCCCTGTCACCTCTTTCCCTCTCCCTCTCCTTCTCTCCCTCTCTCTCTCTCTTTGCGTTTCAGTCATCCGCTGCTATTTATTATGCATCCTTCCTCCGTTCTCCGTATCTGAACCTGAGCAAACCCACTTTCATTAAGTGGGACTCATTTGTCTGTCTTCAAATGCTAATAGAACACATAATGAATGCCACTCAAAATTATCTCCACTCGCTGATATCAGTGTATAATTAAAACAACACTGTCCTTAATAAGGTGTCAGAGGTGATAACACAGGGCACTGATAACTCTTTAAAGACACACATACACACGCATGTCCCCCAATCGCTCCCTTGTTACCAAGCAACAATAGAGTTATAATGAGTGGGACCATCGGGCCAAAACTAATTTCCAAGTATAAGGACTAATGCTGTGATTGCTCAGTGGCCTTCCATAAGTGGGTTATTGTCTTTATTATTTACTACTTTAATTAACCTTTTTTCCCCCTCTTGCACATAATTCATCTTTAACATATTTTATATTGGCTATAGCTCATTTCAAGTGATGGGAATTTTCACCCAGTAATTATATTCTTCAGCTATAATAAATATTTTTATATTGACAAAATGTCACGTTGACATTTTAAATTATAGCCCAACTCACTTTTTTAAAGCATTTTTCAACTCATTGTTTTGACTTTACAGCTCACAGCTTTTATTGTCGTGCTCCACATTTATAGCTCTGATTATATATTTTCTGCAGTAAATCTGTAAAAAAACACACAAAAAAAAAGAAAAAAACTGATGGTGCACCACTTGCTGTTGGAGACCGGAGCACATGCAGCAGCTGAGGAGGAAAACGACACCTTTAGTCACCTTTGTGTTCAGGATTACACTGAATATCTGTCTAAACGAGCTGTTACTAAGCCTCCTGCTAGCCCCCCCCCCCCTCTTTTTATTTTTTTTTAGGTCACCATGGAAACCTCAGCCCATTAAGAGGTGGTGTAGTCGACCTGACCCCCAACTTCTACTGACACTTCACACTGGCTGGAAGCTCAGTGGGATGTGAGGCTCAGTAAAATGAACCACTTCCCTGTAAAATTGAAAAAGAAAAAAAAAGGAAAAGCTACTTGGCAGCTGAAAGCTTTTTTTTTATATATATATATATATATCTACTATTTCATTTATAGCAACAACACTAATGTCTGGTTCAAGCTGAAGTTCACGTCCAGGCCTGGAACAAAGCCTCTCTCTACAGTTGTCAAGGCAAAATGTCTGTGTGGAGCAACGGCAGCGTGTCGTGAGGTGAACTGCAGATATTAACACAAGAAGGACGGTATAAAAAAAAATGACAAAGCAATCACAACAACGCTGCTGCTTATGCAATATTTATATATTTAGCTGCTTCTAGTGACAGATTTTTCTGGGTGGATTGTCTTTATCAATAAGTTTCAGGTTAGTTACAATGATGGAGGTGATGACAATGATTGATTTATATATAGGAAGTATAGTGTTGTATATATATGTGGCCTACATGCAATCACTATTACTGTAAAGGGATAGTTAAACATTTTGGCAAATTGGCCCACTGCCCTAATCCCTATAGTCTTAGCAGTAGGTTCGTTACCTTTAATTGTCGGTGCAAGCTATTTTTGGAACGGCGGAGCAGAGTCGTGAGCTGCTCAGAGCTACGCTACGGAGGCTCATTATGGGATTTCTTGGTTTCCCTCATCAAACTCATCAAATACACAATCCAACAACTCCAAAACGCTCTGGTGGACAAGTTGTGAGCTGCACATTCACCACGCTATGAGATAATAACACAACGTTACCAGACAGAGTTGTTTCAGAGGTAAATTCATGCAAAACCGCTGATGCGCGTTCCCTTCAGGGGCAGTTTTCCGGCAAGCAGTCTCTGCATTTGCCTCGAAAACAACTCCCCTGCTTTCCTGTCCCTCTTCACTGTCCTGTCTAATAAAGGTATAAAAATGCCCCCCAAAATAAAATAATATGAAAAGTAAACTCAACAAACACACATGGCTCCAGTTTATCTCCCTGTGCTGCCGACCGTATATCCACCTGAGGTCACCTTAGATAATCAATGCCCTCATACTCTGGACCTCAGGCAGGTTTGCTCACTGACAAATATTACGTCTCTTTTATAAAGGTGACGAGATGTGCACCTGTTTTAAATTTTATTTTGCTTCTTGTTGGGGCCTTTTATGCTGCAACTTATTGTTTACCACGAGTCATCATAGGATTTTAATATTCATTTGGTTTTACTGTTGTTTTGCTGTTTTATCCTCTTGTCTATAATGTGCCTTATTTTATTTTTATCTGTATCATCATCATCATCGTTGTAACTCTGAGAAGAAAGGTGCTGTAGCCTATAAATAAGGTTTGTCATTATGGGAAAACGTGCATCACTTTGCAGTCAAACTCTTCCTGTGCCGTCTTAAAAGTCAAAGACACAATCTCTGAGTCATGTGAGCACTTCGAGCTGAAATTACAACCCGAGGCTGCCTGAGAAGTGTGACGCACTGTCCCGTCGACCTTGTTTTCTGCCGCTCTGACTGTAAACATATTGCCAGTTCCCTTTAATTGAGCTCTGAAGTGTCGCGGGAGGAGGCGTGTGAAGGAGGAGGAGGAGGAGGAGGAGGAGGAGAGTAGCCGGACCAGCGGGGTCCTGCGGGGCAGACAGCAGCATCTGCGGCATAATAAGTTGCTGCTGCTACTTTAAACAGGTGTGTCCCTGTCAAGCAGAGGACACAGAGAGAGGGAGAAAGGAAGAGAGGGAGAAAGGCTTCACCGTCAGCTCCGCTCCACTTATCAGAGCAGCAGAGGAACAATGACCAATCGAGAGTAAACAACGAATGTAAAGCCAATTTTCTTTTTCAGATATACCTGTCAGTCTGAGTCTGAGCCGCGGCCGCCGCACGCTGCACGCTGCTCTGACTGATGTCCTCTGTTCTGGGTGGTTGTCTTGTCTGAATATCGCTCACTAAATGGTAATGCCTGTTTTACCTAATGTCAGTGCGAGGCGGCGTGAGCGATGGGTTTAATTTCATTTCATGATATAAAAAAAGAACAGTTGCGTCATATTTACTCAGAGAGAGAGAGAGGAATAGAGAGAGTGGGAGGTAAACAGAAAAATGTCCATTCACTCTCCACTCACTTTTCTTTCTCTGTAGTTCACCTTTATTAAAAAAAAAGGGTCAATTACTTTACATATGACGACGAGCTGGATAAACATTTGTCTTCAGCTCTTCACATCCGACACGGCTGATGTATGAAGCCACAGAGTAATGGGAACTGACTGAGACGCAGGTTAAATGGAATATAATATACAGGGATTGGGTTGTTGTCTGTGTTTGTTTGGGAGTTTAGTATTTACTGTAGCAGCCTCAGTCTTTTATTATGTGCCAATGTCAGTACTGTTGGTTTAGTCAGGGTTGGTATGTTTTGTTATTTCGGCCTTGGTCCTCCCTTGGACGTTCTTCTGTGCTTCGTGTTTGGGCTGTAAATCTTTGACATCCTGAATAATATGACTCCTCTAGTTCCTCGTCCAATCTTAAAGCAGAAGTAAGCGATCCGGTCGTTTTGGCTAATGCTGCGTTCCAGGCAGGCTTTTGAAACCGTAAATTACAGCTTCAAGTCACGACTTACGATTTTGTAGCGTTCCAGGCAACCCACAACTCGCGTTTCTCCGACCTGTTTTACCTGTGAAAGTCACTATAACGGCCACTCGTAACTTCCGACCCGTGAACTCGTACCAGATCGAACTGGTACGACTTCACAGATCGGAAAAACACGAGTTACGGGTTGCCTTGAACGCACCATAACGTCTTGTCAGCCGATGGAGTTAGCAGCCTCCGCCCTCGTCATGGATCTATTGGTCCTCGTCCCTACGTCACCACATTCACGCGCATCCCTTGGCTGCACACACAGAGAGGACCGCCCCTTTATGCCGTTCTCTCTCCTCATTGGATAAAACTTGTAGGATACGATAAAAGTTTTCTCTTCGGCTCAGAGCAGAGCAGAGTGACTGACAGACCCGTGTTTCGGTCCAAACACTCTATGTAAGTGATTGCTGTCGGAAGATACAACTATTTAAGACTTATATTAACACAAAAATATCGCTTACTTCTGCTTTAACATTAACATTACTCCCCTTTTTTTTTACCTATTTAAATGATTCAAGTCATAACAGGAGCTTTTCAGTCAGATCTTCGTGTTTTATAAAACCTTGTTATTGATGTAAGAGTCAGCGACAGTCCACTGCTCAGTCTACATCTCTATCTGAAAGACGACAGAGAGACAAACAGGTGGTACGTGTGTGTGGAGGACGGAGCTGTGGGATCGAACTGAGCGAGAGCTGCTGCTGCTGCTGCTGGAGAGGGAGGCAGATGTGAGATGTGAGGGCAACGACTGTGACAGAGTGGACCGAGCGTCCTGCTGCTCCTCTGGGCGGATACACAGCAACACAACCACATCTCTCTCTCTCTCTCTCTACACAGCAACACAACACAGACGACAACATCTGACTTTTCAAACCCCTCTGGTGACTTTTGTCAAAAAGCATCAAGTGGTAGATTTTTGGACAAACCTCAGTTATTTTATAGCATCGCCCGACACTCGCACGCACGCACACAAGGTCCAAGTACAAATAGTAGAAATCGCCGCACGACTATTGTCTGTAACTTTAAAGGGGGGACATTATGGTGAATAGGGTAAAAAATTGAACTAACAGATATCACCATGAAACTTCCCAAGTTTATCACTCACATTAAGACAAATATTTTTTGTATTACAAGTTTTGCCAAATTTTATGTTTAAATATGTAAATGAGGCAATATCTAATGAAATATGCGCTAATTTGCATACATTTCCAGAACCAAAATCTGAACATTGGATAAAGTCTCTTTCAAAATTCTTGTTTTATTTTGTTGATGTATTATAATCAGAAGTTTTTACAGAGGGGATTTTGGATATCTCTTTTTATCACTCTGTAAATGAGAAAATACTGATACCAGCCCTAAAAAAAAATCAAATTTCGCCATGTTTTCTAGGAATAAAATGTTGTATAAATCAGGCTTTGAATGATATATCAACAGTCCCCTCTGTAAAAGCCTTCAGAATATAGACAGGAATAAAACTGGAAGGTTTGGTGTCTCTAAGTGCTGCTAAAGTGGAGAGAGCTCAGAGTCTGAGGAAAAACTCATTTTGAGAAAATGGCCTTTAAAGACTTGTACTGTAAAATTCCATAGATTGTTAATGTAAATCGTACTTTAGGGATTGGTTGTGGATATGGAGGAAATGACAGTTTTTGGAACCTACATAACTGTTCAGGAGAGAGAGAGAGCTTTACAACGATACCTGACATGACATGGGTCGGACAACAGTAGCCTATATGTCACAGTAGCTGCTAACTTTTAGTGAATTTAGGAGAAATCTACTGACGAAAGAGACAAAATGAAGTAAAATAACCACCTAAATGTGGATTTTCTACCATTTCTTTCGACTTTTCTGAAAGAATACATGTTATGTTGTTGTTGCCTGTACATGTATGTGATTAATGATTTTGTCAGAGGACTTTGTGGTTATTCAGAATAAGAATAAGAATACCTTCAGCCAGTCGTGGAATTTGACTTGCCATATAATGCAAAATACAAGAAAGAGGGAAAGTGAAATCTGTGCAAGAATAAAAAATAGGCTACAGGAACAACAAAATATATGTATATAAAAAAGAAAATTAAAAATAAACCATAGATAGAGAGAGCTGAGCCGACTTTGTGGCTAAGATGGTTTGAAAGTGTCTGGCATTTTCATCAAACACTTAATTCAGTGGCGTTTGAGTCACTATTTCACACCTGTCCCATGGACTGTCGGACAACAGAAACATAAAAACATGTAAATGAGAGCAGGTTTATGGGGGGAATTCAGCCGTATTAAATATACTATCTTAACTGTAGCCTACTGTACTGTATATAAATGTGAGCCCAGAGCTGGAGAGAGCCAAACAGATAAAGAAATGAAACCAGCTGAGAAACCAGGCAAGAATGCAAAATAACCTACGATGCAGCTGAGCTCCTGCAGCCACTGGTCTGGTGTCACATTGAGCCATCGGCCCAATTTGTGTAGCAGCCCGTAAGGAGGGAGAGAGAGTCCCCTCCTCCCCCCTCATCTCCCTTATTCCCCCCCGATGTTCTCCCAGGGGCAACTCCATCATCAGGGGCAGCCAAGTGCCTAAAGTCAGTCAGATCTGGCAGCTCCTAATGAAGCGCATGCAGGACGGTTCTGACAGCACTTTTTAGACATTTCTGATGCAGCTCCAAGTCGGTAAAGTAGGAAAACGGCCAACAAGTTCCCTGATAAAATATTAATCTGCTGTCCATAATGTTAATGTCACAACTTGATAACATGCTTGATAACTTGAGATGTGAGAAGTGCCTCTCCTGTTGTGTCATCTTCTGTGACCCGTCGTAGCCGTACAGTCGATTCTGCCTCTGTGCCTCTGTGATTTCTCCCTCAGGTAACGTTAAGTGCATTCAGAAAACACAGCCTTTTATCTAATTAATATTATTCTCACTGTGTGTGTGTCCTTTCTTTTTTTTTTTTTTTTTTACTTTAGCCTGCTCTAACAGCTTCTGCAGCTCCGACAGTGAGGAGCAAACATCAATTTCCCGTCGTAGCCAAAGGAGGAATGAGTGAGTCAGTATACGGCTAATGAACGTCACAGAGCTGTGATTAAATACGTGATGAAGGCTTGTGCACGTATCAGTACGGGACTGAATGAAATAAATACACTGAATGATGTCCTCGCTTTCACCAAACAAACTACATAAGATTTGAAAATTAAAAAAGTAATTTGGTTCAATTTATCATCTTTATTTGGAGATGGATCCAGGATCAGATCAAACACCATCGCTTCCACCATCCAAACCATTTTTTATCCTGGTTAATTTAGCCAATAGGTGAATTTCAGCTGTTATTTATAGCTATTGAACAGTCGCCCCACCAGCCATTATGTCCTTTACTTCCTGTCAGCCTGTAAATGTCTTTCTATCTGTCTCTCCTCCTCACTCTGCCTCAGTCTGCAGCACTGTCTTCTGTGCAGTGAACACAAAATGTCATAATGATAATCTTTCAACAAAGTGCAGCATCCCGAGGAGCTCCACAAATCAACAATACACACATACACACACACATACACATACACATATACACACACATCAGCCACTGAACTGTGACTTCTGCCACTTATTTCCGCAGACATGCCATTATTTCCCGCAGACACATAAAAAAAAGGGAAAAACAACAGAAAGAAATGTTGCCTAAACTCCGGCTGCGGGCCAAAGTCGGGGGCCATCGCTGGTTAACTGATTAGCTCGGTAATTGCAGTGGAAATGCCAGTCTGAGGTTGATATGAAAGTGCAAAAGGCACATCCAGGAAATACTAATCAGTCTCCCGGCTGTTCTCCCAGGAGGCTGTTGTCGTAGTCGTTGTTGTTGTTGTTGTGAATGCCAGTGCTTCCTGCAACAGCACTTTATCTTCTGTGTGTGTGTGTGTGTGTGTGGTTGTACAGTACGTGTGTGTGTGTGTGTGTGTGTGTGTGTGTGTGTGCACCTGTTTCTGATCTGACTCACTAGAAATTAATATGTCCTACAAATAGTTTTCCCTCAGACAATAGTCTTTTTTATATGAGCGGAGTAAATTTGGGAAGAAGTTTCCTGCACATTATAATAAATGACTCATTATAGCCGTGTCAGAGGAAGACATGAGAGCGAGCCTTTCTTCTCTCTATACTTGTTCTTATCTGCCGCCGCCTTCTCCTTCCATTCAAAACCTCCTCATTATAACCCTCATTTTTGCTCTAAATAACATGCCTCCGGCTCTTTTCTCTCTTTTTTTCCCCTCCCTCCCTCCCTCATCTCCGTGCTTTCTTTCACCCATTTGTCCTTGCCTCGTTCAGAGCCTGTTTCACACCTACAGTCACCACAGTCTACGTCCTCACCTGTCACTACAGCTGCTCCCATCTGTCTTTTCTCACTTGGTCCTATACCCTGAGTCCATTTCCTCGACCTCGTCGCACACACACACACACACAGAGCCTGAGCCACAGATTTTTTGTGCATTTAACACAAACACACAAACACACAGACACAGACAGACAGACAAAAAAAAAGACATGAAAGTGAGTTCCTGTGAGAGACAGGTTGAACCCCGCCAGCTGCCCCCTCTCCTCTTCCTCTGTGTGTTTGTGTCTGTCAGTGCTGTTTGTACTCTGGCAGGATTATTAGATTGTTTACAGGTTTAGTGCGTGTCTGCCGTTGTTCTGCTGTGTTTACACTAGGCCTACGTGTTACCCGACAACGCAGGATTATTAGACACTGCTGCGCGTGGGTATGTTTGTGTGTGCGGTCCTGTGACTCTGTCGTTTAACCTCTAATATCTCCCTAAAAAATTGCGTTACACAGCTTCATCCTTTTCCACTATGTCCCATTAAAGCATCTCACATTCACACCGAGTGAAATATATGTGCTGCATTCTCATGGCTGCACCATTACGTCAAATGAAACGGTCTCGTAATGGTGATTAAGTCTGACAGGATCACCTGTGTAACCGAGTCGCTCATACAGCAGTAACATGCACAACTGAGGCAAATACACATTAGGAATACGTGATATAATAACGGCGGTGTCTGAGCCCTCTGCTATAAAACACGTCTCTTGTCTTTGTCTCTTTCTTTTTCCTGTTGCGCATACAACACATTCACGATCACGATCAACAGGGGGATTCTTTTGTTATTCACCTCTGTTGTCAGAATAAACGTTGATCACCTCCAAAACATATACAAGTCTGGGTCTCTTCATCAAAAACCCAATGCACACAGCTCCAGACGCAGCCAATTGCACTTGGAAACATTCAGCTTTTCACATAAATATAAAATAAACCTCAGTGGGTTTAAACAATAACCATCTGCACATCTTGTCAGCCCTGTCAAAGATTTTAACTGCACCTAATAAAAAAAAAAACACACAGTGGTGGAAGAAGCACAGAAACCCTGAAGCACAAGCACCAATGCACCAATCTAATACTGAATTATCCAACAGAAGCATTAAAAACCCCACTTAAGAAGAAGATAAACCGATTTTGTAGAAGCATGAAGATTGAAATTTGGCAGAAAATCCTCATTCGACACTCAGTGTGCACACCTGTTCGACTGCTCATTAGTGCAAATATCAAAAAGCCCAATAACATGGCAGCAATTCAACGCATTTAGACATGTAAACATGGTCAAGAGGATCTGCTGAAGTTCAAACTGAGCATCAGATTGAGATAAAGAGGAGGTTCAAGTGACTTTGAACTTGGTCTGAGTGTTTCTGGTTATTATGCACAACCTCGTGTTTGCAGAGAATCTGTAAATAAAACTGGACATTAGAAGAAGCAGAAATGTTGCCTGGTTCCTAATGAGTCTTGATTTGTGCTGCAACATTTGAACAGCAGGGTCATAAACAACATTAAAGTGGAATTGCTGTTTTTTTTTTACAATCTGGACCTTATTTCCAGCATAAAATACTATCATTTACTCACCCAGATAACTTTGGTGTCATTACAAGTCGTTCTAACGAAATACGATCCAGCCGAGAGCCGTGTATATCCGTATAATGCGAGTACACGGGGCAGCGCAATGCAGCCTCTAAATAACACATTATCTGCCGCGAAACTCGTTCATTTCACCAATATTTTGTTATGATACGCTAGTGCTATTCCCCTCTGAGTTCGGGGTTACCGGTTTACCTGAAAGTTGCTAATGCTAATACTATGGTTCGTTATTATCAGAATGAGCCGTGCAGCGCTTAGTAGCGCTTAGGTCAACCTACAGACCCCGGATGTTGATAACAGCTAACCCCGGACTCAGAGGGGACTAGCACTAGCGTATCATAACAAAATATTGGTGAAATTAACGAGATTCGCGGCAGATAATGTGTTATTTAGAGGCTGCATTGCACTGCCCCGTGTACTCGCATTATATGGATATACATGGCTCTTGGCTGGGAGTCGGAAGGATTCCTTATGGGTGAGTAAATGATCGTATTTTATGCTAGAAATAAGGTCCAGATTGTAAAAAACGGCAACTCCCCTTTAAAGCCTGGCACAGTTCACACCAGTGGTGGTGGTGGTAGTGGTGGAGGATATTTTTTCTCTGGTGGAGCTCAAACATCTAAAAAAAAAAATGTCAAGTGACTTATTCAGCCACACACTGTTTTTGTTGGAGTCACAAGTAATAAAGGTTGGAAAATAAGTGGCTCCAGCTTTTAGTGCATCTTATTTTGTCAGAAGGACTCACATCAGGTTTGGCTTTTTGTGGAAGAGGCTGGACAGCACTCTTTTATCCTCCCATTACTCGACATGTGACACTTTACTCTAAATGTTCTGCACATCTCTTTTTCTGGAAAACAGCCTGTTATCAGGTTTTACTGGGAACTGAGTGCAGGGACGCTCTGTCTGCAGCAGCTGTGAGTTTACTTCACCTCCTTATTCTTCTGTTAAAAGCTATTAGAGCAGCCGTAATTAGAGGCTGTTCAATCCTGTTCACACTGTTATTAATTAATGAATGGCTTATTAAGCTGATATCTGTTAGTTACTGTACATCTCTTTTGTGAATCGTTAATGGTGTCGTTGAGATCAGTTCTCAGTCTGTATGGAGAATGTTTTATGTGCCATCAGGTCATTTTACTCTCTCACATGAAGATCCATTCATCTGTTTGTAGGACATTTACTTCCCATTCACTAGTAGACCCATTTCATTAGATGTAATGTTGTGTTTTTCTTCCATTTGTGTTACTGAGTTTACAGTACATTACTGTAAAGCGTGAAAGTTATCCACCATGACCGACCTGTGTTTCAGCTGTGTTAGGTGACACTTTGAGGCCACCTACACTTTTTTTTTAGAGTGAATTCTTGATCTTAGTGACTAAAGCTGTCAAACTATGCTTTAAAAATTGATATTGGAATAAAAAAATCGGGATGAGAAGCCCCAAAAAAGAGGCCAAGCTGAAGAGGAGAGAGGAGGAGGAGGAGGAGAAGTGGATGCACTGTAGGTGAGGCTGCAGGAGCTGGTTCACAGAGAGGAGGAGAGGAGCAGGAGGAGGAGGAGAGACGGACTCAGGAGGAGCAAGTGAAGGAGATCAAGAGTCAGAGGGCAAATAATTAACCTGCAGCAAAGTGAAAGGAGGCAGGTGGAGAGACAGAAAGACGAGGTGCTCAAGAGAAACACCAGAAAAAGAGCAGGCGAAGGAAGCCCAGATTGATGTCCTGGAGAGAGGAGAGGAGTGGAAGGCCAGATGTGGAGCAGTGGAGGTGAAGCTGCAGGAGCCGAAGGAGAAGCTGAGTCAGAGACAAAAGGAGGAGAAAATGATGGAAAATGGGTTCAATTGCAAGGAAAGAACGAGAACAAAGGAAGAGAAGACGAAGACGAGTTACAGCTCCGCAGCACAACATCTGTCTTCCCTCCGTCTGTGACTCAGCTTGATGAATTAGTCTTCGTGGAGTCACTGGGTCGGCGCGGTTTACTCTGACAACAAGAGAGCGGCTCACAGGTGAAATATTATTTGGGCGGTCTGATGTAAACAAACCCGTGTCTGATACCAACACCATTGAATCAACTACTATCACATCTACAACCATCAATTAATAACACACCACTGCACTCTCCGTACACTTCTGTCTTCTGCTTTTGGTTTGGGGCTTTTTATGGATTGTCCTGGTGTAAAGGGTTGCTGCTCGCCTCTTATCCATTGTAGACAAAACCAAAGCTGACAATCCATCTTTATGTGGGCTATATTTTTTATTTTATTTTATTTTTTTAGGTTATTTTAGGTTTATATAAGTTGTGGACAAAGGGTGGTTTAAAAATATCTTCACAAACACCCAGATATTTAGATTTAACCTTCCTCTTGTGTTCGGGTCGCCACTGACCCGTTTTTAGGTTTTTAATGCATAATAGTACCACATACATTTGTTTATTGCATCAAGGCTTTGTGACTTTGTCAGGAACATCTATTTAAATCAAATAAAACAGTTAAAATTATGACATTTGTGGTGTTACGGTCGATTACGACCCGGTTATAACGATAAGAAAAATAATGAGAGTTAAAACTGAAATCACAAGTGCAAAACCAACGTTTTCATGGATAAGGAAGCCAAACAACGTAACCAAGAGATGAGAAACAATAAATAATTGTTTTTTGTGTATTTTACAGCTGATTTAATACTCGGGTCAAAACACAAGAGATGGTAGCAGAAAGCTGACAAGAGGAAGGTTCAACTGAAGCCAAGAGGTATACTGATAATAAAAAAAGGCTCAGGGGCCCACACCAAAAAATATTAAAACCATCATTTTCATGGATAAGGAAGCCTAACAATGTAACCAAGAAAAATAAATTAGATGAAAAAAAAATGTTTTCAGTGTATTTTACAGCTGATTTAAGACACGGGTCAAAACCAACCCGAACACAAGCGATAGCAGCAGAAGAAAGCAAGGTTTTAAGTTGTATTCATGTCACACATATCAAACTGCAAAGCAATGTGGGAGAAAAAGCTTTAAGAGAGTGTCATTATTTCACTGTGAACTTTATTGTAAACAGTTGAGTACAGCAAATAAAACCATCTAAGTTGTTAGCAATAAACCCTTTACAGCTGATTTGTTTACTGTTGTACAGTACGGCAAAGAATAAAGAAGAGTAAAAACGTAAATATTAGCTGAGTGAACGTGTTTGTCACTGACTCCTCTGAGCCTCTCACAGGCCTTTGTGTCTCCCACCCCCCACCCACCCCACCCGCCAACCTCTGCAGAAACACAATCAGCCTGATTTGGGGTCAGGCAAGTACAGAGGAGCTCGTCAGTCTGAACTGCGGCATCATTCCTCCTCAGTCTCCTCCTCCCTAACTCCATCCAGCAGTCTGAGTCACAGCTACAGCCCTTTGCCAGCCAGCCAGCCAGCAACCCACACAGCCCAGCCCTCAAGTCACCTGCACTAATCCTCAGGATAAATAAACCATGTGCAGAGCAGTGCAGCCAACCCAGGCTATTTTCAGCCCCGCTGTGCTTCTTCTTCTTTTTTTACCCCCTCCTCCTCCTCCTCCTCCTTCCCCCGGTCCGAAATGTCTTCATAAAAAGCGTTTCCCCCTCTCAGGCCTGGGCAAATAGAGCGTGCTTGAGCAGCACTACTGATCTGTCTAGAAACCAGCTGGAGTCATAGAGATGCTGCGCGGTGATCCGCCCTTTAACAAGATATCTCAGGGCTTTAAGACGAGCACATTTTTATTTGGGGTTACTGAGTTTGAGCTTACAGTTGGAGAAGGACACCGAAAATAATGAGTCGTCTTTTCGTGTTTAACAAGTGGAGATGATCAATCCGACCTTTCTGCTCCCTGTTAAAGATGATTTTCTACTCTCTTTTTGATAAACTGAACTCCTCCTCTTCCTCCCCCTCCTTCCTTCGTCCTTTCCTTCTCTTTCACCTGCACTAAATGATGCTCCAACCCTCCCCCCACTCTTCCTTAAAAAAAGAAAAAAAGCTCATCATGGGTCAGTTCCTCTGGCCTCAAGGGGTTGCACCCTAATGGAAAAAGACTTGTTCTTCAGGAAGTGTGTGTCCACCAATCCACCTGTTTTTCTACGCAAGTGTAATCGTTTTGTTTTCCAACATTAATAATTTAAACTTTTTTTTAAATCAGTTTGGTGCATGCCATTATTTTGTTGTGTTTCTTGCCATACAAAAATGCTATTATTATTACTCTCTTTATTAAAATCAAAATGCAAACCCCCTCAGGGAGTATGCATATGAAGCGTGAAATTTCCGCCTATTTCCATACGGCTTTGACTTTTTTCTTTTCCGTTTTTAAACCATCACTTCTTTATGACACTTTCCTGGAAAAGATGTTTCTACATTTGGACATGAACGTCTGACTGAGTTCTGAGTTTTCGCATCATAATAAAAAAAGTATCACACAGGGGGAGATTGTCAGGCTTGTAATTGAACATGGCTTTAAAGTTTGTGCGCGTGATGGAATATGAGGGGTTTATCCTGCAGGGGTATTAGGGAGGTGAGTGTTTATTAAAGTTCCTGTTTTAAAGTACGCTCGATAAATTTGCACTCGGAGCCGTCCCGCTGTGTTTGGCAGTCTCGCTGCTGACAGATGGCTTTCGTGTACAGGATTACTTTCCATTATGAGCCCTGAGTATTCACCTGCTGATCTAGGTAATGTGGTTTCTCTGCCCCTCAATCAGCCTTTGAGGGCGGTCAGCACTAAATGCCCCTCATTCAGCACTGCGGGGCAAATATTAATTCAATCCTCTCCACGTGTGTTCGTGTGTTTATCACAGTGGCGTCATGGGATGCGGGAGAATACATTTAAGTAGCTGTTAAGGTGAGTTCCTGTGCTCTTAATTTCTCCACCTATGATCTCCTACTTCATTGAGGTGTGTTTTTTTTCTTCTCTCTCTTTCTCTCTCTTTCTCTAGATAGTTTTTTTTTTAAACCCACGGCTCCTGAGCTATAGTGGAGTGAAAGAGGCATGTCATGGGAGCCAAAGAACAAAGGGCATACGAATGAGAGCAGGAAAAGGGAGATAGAAAGAAGAGTAGAGAGCATGACATGAAAACATAATGAGGATTGTCATGCCCTTGGGGGTTGATGTGAGGGATGCACTGCACAGGGGGTTGAGACGGAGGAGGAATGCAGAAAATCGCCTGAGAAGGAAAAGAGAGGTGGTAAAAAAAAATAAAAAAAATAAAAAAAAAGGAGGATAAACACTGCATGTGACCAGGAGGTGACATAACTTTTGCTGAGGAGAATGTGACAGGTTCAGGAACAGGCTACAGCTGTGTTGACCCACAAGCCACTGGACCTGGACGTGGACGTGGACGTGGGCGTTGACTGAGCTTCACATCTGTCGCTTCAGGCCTCGAAACCCAGAGGAAATAAAAGCCTATAAGTAAATACTTACCAAGGGAAGGATGGTGGGCTGTTACCCTCCCCTCCCCTCCCTCCCTCCATCCCTCCCCCCTCCTCCCTTTTCCAACTCGCAGCTCGGCTGGAGTTGTCAGAGGAGTCAGGGCTCGTCGTCACCCTCTGCGTTGCTTTAAGAGAGTTCAGATTGGGGCTAAATACCGTTACTATACGAGCTTATAACGGCAGTCAAACTGAAAATCAGACGTGAAAGTGCACCGGGTGTGTGTGTTTTTTTTTCAGCCGCTCTTCCGTTCTCCAATGAAGCCATCGCAGAACAGAAATGAGACTGTATAAGGGGCTTTTGTACGTTTTTAACTCTATTTTCTGAAGCATATATTTTGTATTTCCCATCTTTGAGACAGCCATTGGCTCCAGTTCATGCCAGCACAGTCTGGAAATACGACTTGCTCCAACCTGCTTTAGGAAAGTAATCCATTACTGGAAACATCTGCTCAACTTTATATCAATTTTATTGTCAAAGCTGCTTTAACTCTGCCGAATTATCCAACTGAGCATGGCTTTAAAAACTGCAACGCTTTGAGAAAAGGTCATTAGTAATGTGATCAAGATCTACAGGATTTATAGTGAGCAGACTAAAACATACAGGGATGGTTACGTAACTGTGTTTCTTCATGCACACACTTTCTTCACACATTCGCAGCTGCACAGCTTAGAAATGAATGATAAAATAAAAATGCAGTGATTCTCAAAGCAGCGACCTGCCTCCTCTCCTCATCAAGGTGCAGCATCTCTTACAGTTTGTCTCTACACAATAATCTACAAATGCGTGTTGCCTGGCTTGATGCACGACAACAGTGATCAGAGTGGAGAAATTACAGAACAACAACCTCCTCTCTTCTCCCCGGGTGGAGCTGTCAAAGCCAAGTTCGACAGACAAACAAACAAAAACAAAAAAAGAGAGAAGGGGGCCCGGGCATCGGACCGAGAGAAGCGCAGCGCTCAGTCAGCGTCGACGTGGGACTCTCGCTCCCTTCACTGGTGAGTGGGTTTATTAATAAGCACAGTTTGCTGTCTACTACAGAAATACCTCCGAGTCCAATTAGCGCTGATGATTCCCTTCAGCTGCCGAGGAGTGGGAGGAGGCGGGGGGAGCGATGGGTGCTCTCGATATCTCAGAGATAACTGCAGGAGCCATTTATCCATTTCCCTTTAGTGTTTCCCTGAGTGAAGGATCACAGTGATTCCTACACTGGTCTCCCTTTCAATTAACGGGCAGTGAAATCCTTATCCTCATCCTTATATGAGAGTCAATAGCACCCGACACAAAAAGGTCCATAAAACTACACAAAAACCTTGTAATATTTCTCCACACTGCTCGTCCGCTGCAATCCAATAAGGCGCGTTTCCACTGCAGGAACCTCCCCCACAGGGCCATTTACAGGAACCTTTAAGGGGGCCAACGGAGTACCTACTCCAGGGTAGGTACTCCGTTCGGCCCTGAAAAGCTCCTGGGTCGGGCTCGAGGTTAACCCGGCACTGATTGGCTAAAGCTAGAGCAGGCTCTGACTGACGCTACCAGAAAGCACCAAAACAAGCGGCATTTTTAAAAAGGGGGAGCCGAAGGTGAGCATTAGCCTAGCAGACACCGCTGTAAACAACAAGAAAACAGCAGGAAGATGTACGTCAAATGGACCGACGGTGAGGTGCAGACATTGATTGCAGTCTACGGCACTGAGGAGATTCAGAGGGGGTCTGAGTCATCGCGGCGAAATGAAAATATCAGCGCACCTCGACACACTGGGGATCCATCACGCCGCAAAACAATGCCGTGAAAAGTAAATAATAATTTAAAAAAAACTCAAGCAGGATTACAATCAACCGCCATGTGCACAAACACACAAACCAGCAACTATATTGAAACCTATTGTCCAGAGTTTACTCGAAACAACGTCATTTAGGACATTTTTACAGCCTAAACAGTCCTGTATTGCGCTCTGACGTTCACGCGCCCCAGGAAAATTCAATACAAGACTGTTTAGGCTGTCCTAAAAACATCCTAAATGACGTTGTTTCAAGTAAACTCTGGACTATATCCCTTCAGGACACTTGGATTGCAGTGGACGAGCAGTAAGGAGGAATATTGCAAGGTTTTTGTGTAGTTTTATGGACTTTTTGTGGATTTCGTTGAACTATACGAACTGCCCTTCCGGGTCGCAGATGCACTTTGAGGAATAAAAAACTACTCCGGAGTATTCATCAGCATGAGGGTGAGTCAATAATGACTGAATTTCATTTTTTGGTGAACTATTCCTTTAATATTGTTATCTTTTCATCTGTTCTTCCCTGCCCAGGGACTACAGGTTTTGCAAATGCTGCTGTAACCTGGCTCAATACATATTTTCTTGTCCTATGAGATTAATGTTTTTTGTGCATTGTCCCTGTTTTTATTAATAAATTCCTGATTCCTAATGTGATCGACACTCTCTCTCTACCTTCTGGCAGAGAGTGAAATGAGGAGATAAACACGGCGGCTGTGTCCAGTCTGTAAAAGCAGATCATCCATCTATTGTCTGTACGGCTAATCGGTGCACGGTCACAGGTGGGCTGCAGCCGATCCCAGCTGAGACAGGTTGAGGCCGAGGGCGAAGTAAACCCATCACAGGGACAAATTACAGAGACACTCACACACTCACATTCCCTCCTACGGGGCCGTGTGTGCATGTTCTCCACCCAGACAGGCCCCGCAGGGAATCAAACCCGCAGGCTAAACACTGCTGCTCCACTGTGCAACTGTGAAAAACCAAATCAGGTTTGAAAACAAATACTACCTCTAATTTTCTCCAGGTATCTCTTCGTATAAAAAAAAAACACGATGCCACTGAAAGCAAAACAAACACAAACACTGTATTTACAACTGTGCGACAGGAGATAATAACATCTTGTCACCCGATGGAGCCGTCGTACAGGTGCAGAATCACTCACTCTTTGTTTTCCACATGATACAATTTGATATTTCTTTCTTCAACATAAAAAAGAAGAAGAAGCAAAAGCCAACCTGTCAGTTCGGTTGAGTCCTGGATCTGTATTCTTGATCGCAAACGGCCTGAAATAGTTTCTTATCAGCCACTATTTTTTTTGTCCTTTTGATCTTCTCACAAAGAGCAGTCAGTTGGGGGCATATACCTCTTTCCTTATTCATCAAGCACTTTGCAATGAAACAATGAAAAGATTAACAATGCAATGCATCAAAGACGGTCTTCAAAGGAAGTGCATTTTCCAGTTTTCCGTAGCTGTGCGGTGATGTAGATAACAAAAGGAAGTTGAGAGGAGAGAAATAAAGGCCCTAAACCTCTCCAGGGGAAACACCTCTCCGCTGCCACTGTGTTCTGGCCAAATGCAATTTCCTGAGCACCACACTGCTCTTCAAAGAGAAGAGAAATTGCTCTATCACAGCAGACACAGTCGAGAGCTGTGAAGAGGTGGGAGTGGAGGAAGAGGAGAGGGGGGAGGTGGTGGTGGTGGTGGTGGGGGGGGGCAGTTTGAGAAAAAAGTCTTGGACTTGTGAGCTACATAAATTAACTTCCACATAAATTATCCATCCTCTCTCAAATTAGAGGAAAACACGAAAAGGTCAATAAGATGCTTCAGTGGGTGGAGGGACTACTACAGACCCGACTCCACACATGCACACACACACCAAACAACTATTTACATGCTTAATATGTGTGCATTTCGTATTCCAGCTCTGAAATAATGAATTATTGAAGCAGCACTAACCAAATGTTTGGGAGCAGAAACCAGTTAGCAGGCTGCACTGTCCTAGTATCAGGAGGAGGAAGTGGTGATGCAGTGTTTGGGTTTAGGTCAGAGGAGGAGGAAGAAGAGCCCAACAACGACAAATGCTGCATCGTTCAAGTGCCACAGAGCCACAATCTTCTTCTTCTTACTTCACCTCTCGGCTCAACAGACAGTTTGTGTGTGTGTGTGTGTGGGGGGGGGAGTTTTATCTCCTACTTGCTCCGAGGGCGAGAGGACAAATAAATCAAAGCGCACAGGATGAGGGTTAAAGCTGCAAAGGCCGAATCCTGTGATGTTAAAGCAGAAGTAAGCGATCCAGTCGTTTGGGCTAATGCTGCGTTCCAGGCAGGCTTTTGAAACCGTAAATTACAGCTTCAAGTCACAACTTACGACTTTGTAGCGTTCCAGGCAACCCACTCGTGTTTTTCCGACCTGTTTTACCTGTGAAAGTCACTATAACGGCCACTCGTAACTTCCGACCCGTGACATCGTACCAGATCGAACTGGTACGACTTCACAGGTCGGAAAAACACGAGTTACGGGCTGCCTTGAACGCACCATAACAGTCCTCGTCCCTACGTCACCGCTTCACGCGCATCCCTTGGCTGCACACACAGCCCTGCATGCCGTTCTCTCTCCTCATTGGATAAAAATTGTAGGATACAGGAAAAGTTTTCTCCTCGGCTCAGAGCAGAGCAGAGTGACTGACAGACCCGTGTTTCAGACCAAACACTCTATGTAAGTGATTGCTGTCGGAAGATACAACTATTTAAGACTTATATTAACACAAAAATATCGCTTACTTCTGCTTTAATGTGTGTGTTGTTTCTTTTTCACAAGCAAACATTTGACTTTCTGCAGCAGGAACAGAAGAGGGTTACTTACAACTAACAACATCAACAGTGACTTTACTATAGTCACAGCAAATCATGGCAGTGTGACTCCCCCACTGAAACTGGAGCAACACAGAGTTTAGACACAACAAACCTCAAAAAGGCAAAATCTGTAGCTGCAGGCGACACGACCTCAGAATCAGACCGAACTGAAGCCATTTCACTTCAGTTATTTGTTTTCTATTTCTATCTGGGTTCAGTTTCTCAAAACACAGACCTCGACTGCAACTGGATTTACTACACCCTCACACATGCACACATTTTTCCGACGGGCAATGTGTGAACATTTCTGCAACTTTAAGGTGAGAGGAAGGAGGAAGGTTTAGTTTTTTTTTATCACTTGTTACTCGTCTGTTTCTGCCACTTTTCATGTGTGGAGAGTTTTGGCTCTGTTATCTACAGTTTCCAGTCTGACCACGTTGGATATCCAGCGTGGCTGAACTGTGTGCACGCACGTATACTTCTGACAGACCGTACAGCAGCTCTTACATCAGCGCTCAGCCCTCGGAGCAGCGTTTAAATCCATCAGTTGCATCACTAGTTTTTCACTTGACTTTCTAACGTATAACTAGATTTTTTTAAAATAGTTCTTCAAACTAAAACGCTCTGGGATATGAGCTGACTTGTATTTGGGGAGCTATTTTTCCTAAACAACTTCCACATTCATTGCAACAAAAAGGACTTCCTATGCTCACAATCCCACAAAGCAATTCATCCTACCATCTGCCTCCCACATCCACCTGTTCGCGCTCCCCTGTCACCCACTTAGAGCACTTACACCGACCATCTCCACCTGCTCCCCACCAGATTGTCACCCCACTTCTTTAGCCTGTGACTTCACATTCAAGCCAGAATCTGACATCTGAACCTGCACCATTTATCCTCATAAATAAGATCTGAATAGTAATACTGTTGTGCGATTCAACAGCTGCGATAATGCAAAAATGATGGTGATTACACACAGCGGGCCAAACACTCAATATATACTCCTCACGATTACTGAGTGTCGTGAATTACTGTACAGTACCAAGTGTCCATTATACAGGGGGAGCGGTAAATGAGAGAGAAAGGGAGAGATTTCAAACACAGCCAGTGTCTGCGCTCCTTTAGCAGAAAATATTTTGCCTTCTGTAATAATTCAACAGTTACAACGACTTTGCACTGGGGGGAAAAGTGTAAAATCTCAGTGAAGCACAGACCTGTAGCAGAGCTGTCAGGTTCTTGTATATGTAAATTAGACTTGTAGTTCTTGAGACCGGTCTCGGTCTTGTCTCGGTCTCGACAGTGTTTGGTCTCGGTCTTGTCTCTGTCTCTGGTCTCTTGGTCTCACAATGTCTCGGACTCGCAGAACGGTCTCGAATGGATTTGTAGCCTTACAATATCCAGGCAGGCATGCTTTATTTTTTAATATCATTATTTATATGCCCCCTTCAAGTGGTACAGTACCAATCACATGCATTTTGTGACACAGACGCGTTGGCACTCATCCTCTCGCGTTCTACAACTCATGCGGAATAGCAAAATATGGTTTAACTAGTTGTTGTTTTTTTGGTCTCGTTCTCGGTCTCGGTCTTGAGCTCGACTGGTCTTAGTCTTGACTTGGTCTGTCTTGGTCTTGGTTTTGGTCTGGTCTTTATTTTTATTTTTTTATTTAAAGGTTTATTTGAAATGGGACCTCTTGGTCTTGATACTCTCTGGTCTTGGTAGTGTCTTGGTCTCGGTTCAGGCGGTCTTGACTACAAGTCTATAATGTAAATACATACAATATACAGTATATCCACATAGGACGAGGGTGGGCTATCATCTATCACAAGGCCATATATAGAGACGAACAACCTCACACATTCACATTCACACACTAAAGACAGTTTTAGAGTTGCCAATCAACCCGGTGCAGCTATACATGTGTTTGGAAACCCACACGTGCAAATACATCCATCCACTATTCTTTTAAAAGACAGTTAAAGCAGTGGTTAATCAATAATCAATCATGTAATCACTAATCATGTAAATCACTAATCAATCATGAGGCTGTTTGTGCTGTTTCTCAATGCTTGTAATCATATGTCCTGTTTTTGTTTTTGTTTTGTTTTTTTCCTGTTTGTTTGCTTATTTGTTAGCTTTGGTTCTCTTGCCTAATGCCGTTTCATGTCCTGCCTTGTAATGTCTGATATTGTTTGTGCTAATGTTTTAGCTCTGTGTGTTACTTGCATGTGTTTCTAGCTGTGCTTTCTTCTCTTGCTTTCTCTCGCTCTTCTTCTCCCTGTCTGCATGTTATGTCTGCATGCCATGAGCTTTTGCCATGCTGTATGTCAGACTTCTTACCTGTTTTACTTGTTATTATTATGAGCTTTTACTACTAGATAGATTACTAGATTGTTATGTAAGTTGTGTCTTGAAAGTACTTAATTGTTGCCCTTTTTTTTTGGCTTTTAGGTTGCCTTTAACATCTGGCCAGGGACAACGGACGAAAACTAGCCTTGTTGGCTAACTCTGGCCCACTTACAGTTTTTCTTTTAACTCTGTTGATTAGTGGTGCACTGTCCCTATGAAATAAACTAATAAAATAAATAAAATCCATCCAGGCTCAGGAATCAAACCCATAACATCAACTTACTGAGAGGCAGCAGTGCTAAACCCACTGCAGCAGCGTGCCACCCTTTATGTACTGTACTGTATGTGAATTTCACTGATGAAGATTTCCATGGGGTTACTGTGGTCTGTGAAAAAGAAGAAAAAAAAAAAGACTCCCTCTCTCCTCTCATTACTCGCTGCAGCCCATGTTAGCATTAATACAGAATCGGCCCCGGGGGCAGACTGAACAACTTTTTACACTTGAAATATGTTTGAATATGTTAAAATATTACAAGTGTAGTGAATTAACTTTGTGGTTGCAGCAACACGCAAAAGCGTTTCTGCATCAGTAAACCAGTCAAAGTCTTGAGGACCAGACCAGCAGCTTATTCTGTTTAACAGGTGGTTTCATGGCCTCAAAGGCACTAATAAAAAAAAACAATATTTAGCAAACAGTGGTGATGATGAATCTCATTTATCATTACTCTTATTATTGTTGTTATTACTGTGGGATGTCGCTTCAATTAATGGTTAGATTAAGATAAAATGAGATGATACTTTGTTTTGTACTTTTGGTTTCAAGATAGTTCCTGTGCCTTGTCTTGTCTTTTATCTTCTTTTTTGTTATTATTTAGGTTCAATCAATACATATATTTGCCTCTGCATACAATTCCTGCAGCGACCAATTTTTTCCTGCAGCTTCAGCTACTTAAAGGTGATACAGAAACAAAAGATGGCAGGAAACACAACTTGGCATACACAACATTACATTCATACATAGACACACAACCAGAATGACATTTATATCCCAAACCATGTCAGAGTCAACTATGCCATAGGCTATATAACTTAGTAAGGAACATTGAAGCTCAGTCCAGAAAGGTCCACAGCACCCAAACAAATCTTATCTTATCTTATCTTATCAATCTTTAAGCTGTGGAAAACGAAACAGAAAGTGCAGAGACAAGAGACAGAAACAAAAACTAGAGATAAACAGTAGGAAAAGTGAAAACCACAGATAAGTATTACTTCTACTAAACTCCGCCCCCTGAGGTGGAGTTTGTGACAGAAGTCCTGTTGTTTAGAGACCGACAGGAGGTGATGCCAGCTCCGTAGAGACGTCAGCTTCTGTCTCACCGTGCAGAGCGTGATCATCGTAATAATCCTGAATTTACTCTGAATTCAAAAACAAGTGGAAACGGACCAGAGCAGCTACAGTAGGCTACACATGCGCAGCCAGACACATCTGATAAATGAGGGAGTCTGATCTCGCTGCTTCAAACACTATTCAGAGACATGAAAAAAAAAACAAAAAAACGACTTCCAGCACTTTTTTTTTTTTTACTTTCACTGGCTTTGCAGGAAAAATGGCAACATTGCCCCAAAGCAGAAATATCACCTTGCTGCTGCTGCTTCAATGCAGCTGCTACAGTACAAGTGGCAATGTGTGTGTGGAGCTCCTCTGTGTGGGTGTCACTGTGTATGAATGTGTGGTTATAAATATTCCCCACTAAGAATAAATCCCTGAAGTCAACACACACACACACACACACACACACACACTCAACTCTTCCGGTTAAAGCAGAAGTAAGCAATCCGGTCGTTTTGGCTAATGCTGCGTTCCAGGCAGGCTTTTGAAACCGTAAATTACAGCTTCAAGTCACGACTTACGACTTTGTAGCGTTCCAGGCAACCCACTCGTGTTTTTCCGACCTGTTTTACCTGTGAAAGTCACTATAACAGCCAGTTGTAACTTCCGACCCGTGAACTCGTACCAGATCGAACTGGTACGACTTCACAGGTCGGAAAAACACGAGTTACGGGTTGCCTTGAACGCACCATAACGTCTTGTCAGCCGATGGAGTTAGCAGCCCCCGCCCTCGTCATGGATCTATTGGTCCTCGTCCCTACATCACCACATTCAGGCGCATCCCTTGGCTGCACACACAGCCCTTCATGCCGTTCTCTCTCCTCATTGGATAACACTTGTAGGATACGAGAAAAGTTTTCTCCTCGGCTCAGAGCAGAGCAGAGGGACTGACAGACCCGTGTTTCGGTCCAAACACTCTATGTAAGTGATTGCTGTCGGAAGATATAACTATTTAAGACTTATATTAACACAAAAATATCGCTTACTTCTGCTTTAAATCAAGGTAAAAACAAAAAAAAAACCACATGATTCTGCTCATAGTTTCCTTCACACCACCACAGACGTCCGCTCAAGATGAACGGGAATCTTCTTTTAAAAAAGCCATAAAACTTAATCCAATCTATTCAGTGAGGTTGCTGTGTGGAATGATCAATGCACGGCTCCAAATTAAAAACCACATCACATACCAGCGACTATTGGCAACAGTGTCCGGTGCAGCAGCAGCAGCATTTTATGGCAGACATCACAAGTCAGAGAGCTCCACTTTGTGCCGCAGGGAAAACTTCCTTGTGCATCAGTCAGTCAGACATACACACACACACACACACACACACATATATAATGTTAGTGGACTGTTAAAACACATTTCTTTGACCTGCTTCACTGCATTATTCTACATCTCGTCTCCACATGGGGCTTAGCTGCTGTACAGTGCCACCCCTCCCTTGTTCTGAAGTAGGAAATGATAATAAAAAGATGAAAAGGTAAGATGTAAACATGTACACGGGGCCCGCGAGGATTCAGCTAAATAAATAAATAAATAAGTAAAAAAAAAAAAAGCTCAAAACAGTGTTTGATCATAAATTTTAACAAGGACTTGTCGGCACAGATTCAAAACATTTTATAAACAGACTGATAAACGCACCCTGACGTGATCGTCGCGAAACAAGGAAGAAAAGATAAAAGGTAAAAAGATAAAAGCTTCAATCTGTCTGTCTCTAAAAAAAGTAAAAGTCCATCTGTGTCTCTGGGAGTTAAAGACATATCCGAGCTCACACCGCTAATGTGACGAGTCCTCGATGTCTCACCATGCAGAGGAAGGTCAGCAGGAAAAAAGTCAGCAGGTATCCTGAGGTCAGACAGCCACACGGTTCACTCAGAGGTTTCCTCTTTCTTTGCTGTGGGGGGTTCATCATTCTTTTACCCACTATAAATATGTAATATCATGACTTCATGCTGCGTGTCCTCTGCACTCTGCTGCTCAAACACCAGATCAGACTGCGTGTCCTTCATTTTACAGGGTCTTCAACTCTAAAGACAAAAAGTACTGTCATCTCTAGTTTATTATTCACACTAGAGTAAATGGCACATTTGTTCGGGGACTATATTTTATTTTATAGGATCTATATTTTCCAGCTAATTTCCTGGAATTGGTCATTGTCTACGCTGATATTATTTCCTCATCAAGCAAACATAATTTGGTACTGATCATAATGGAAAAGAGGAGCGTGTTCACTGCTGCAGTTATTAAAGGGATAGTTCACTCAAAATTCAAATTGCACTCATTATCTACTCACCCTCATGTGGACTACGGGCTGGGAGAAGTTTCAGAGTCCTCTGTGGCTTCTCTGAGTCACAGGGGGTCTCGGCGTAGCAGTGCATGTCCATATAACGGTCGCAAATGGATACCAACTGTCTTCGTAACAAAAAGACACACCAAAAAACATCCAAATACCTCCATGCTGCTCGTATGTAATGTCCGTCTTGTATTGAAGCCCCGAAATGCGAAATTGTTCCGAAAAAAATTCAGTAAGTCTATATTTCAAGCTTGTTTGTAGCGGAAGCTCCTCTTCCTGGTCCGTCCAATTTGGACGAACTTGAACTTGAAATATAGACTTATTGAATTTTTTTCGGAACAATTTCGCATTTTGGGGCTTCAATACAAGACGGACATTACATACGAGCAGCATGGAGGTATTTGGATGTTTTTTGGTGTGTCTTTTTGTTACGAAGACAGTTGGTATCCATTTGCGACCGTTATATGGACATGCACTGCTACGCCGAGACCCCCTGTGACTCAGAGAAGCCACAGATAACTCTGAAGCTTCTCCCAGCCCTTAGTCAACATAAGGGTGAGTAGATAATGAGTGCAATTTGAATTTTGGGTGAACTATCCCTTTAAGCAGCCAGTTATGTCTTTAAAGCCCCTGTACAGACTTTTCATTTAGTGTTGATTTTGGCGGCCCCTGTGGACGAAAGCGGTGGAATGAAGACTGCATTTCCCACTGTCATGAAGACGTTTGTCCGGCCGGAGCGTGTAGATTTGTTTTGGAAATGTCAGAAAGAAGACGGGACTTGCATCTTTTTTTTTTCTTTTTTTTTGCAGCGTAATGTATCTATTTGTATCGTTTGGTCAGTGGTCCGACCCGACCATGCCTTCCAGAGGTATAGAATTAGACGACTTAGAAATAGCGAATCTTCACACTGATGGGCTCATTTGCTGTTGTAGGTAACAGAGACACATCAGCAGAAACCTGAGACTTTTGCGTATCCAGTTAAAACCTCTGGACAGGGGTTTTAAAAGACGTTATGTAGCAAAATAATACGAGGAGGAACAGTTCACATTCAGACATCGCTATTGAAATACGAATTGTTCATCATTTTAATTTTAATTTTACAGGTACGGTCTCTGGAGATTAGTTCAGTTAGCAATAGGAGATTGAGAAATGTACACCAAAGCTGAAAAGTTCATAAATCAGCCAGTAGTGTAACAGTCCAATTAGTATTCATTGATTATTCAGCAGCTTTATAATGTTCAAATTGGAGGAAGAATTGAAAATTAAGACTTTTTTCCTGCAGAAATAAATAATAAAACCTGATACTAAAGTGGATATTTAATATTCTCTCCTTTTTCATTAGTGTATCCTCATAATTAACAGTTAATCACCTGCTGCTAAAATAAGACTATAATAAAATACATTGCTCTGATTATTTGTGTGTCTGAGGTCAAACTGTAAATAAAAGTTATTTCTTAAGGTGTGATGTGTAAAACTCATTAATCCACATGTAATAACTCGTTTAATCTTCTTATAAATAATATAAAAGCCACGTTGCTGTTTTACAGAGGATTATTTACAGGTCTAATTCTCAGCATGTGTTGTTGGCTTTTTTTTTTTTTACTAAAGCATCAGTGAGTTTCAGAGGTGCCGATCTTGTTGTAGAAGAAGCAAATCAAGGTGCTCAAATCCACTTTTTTTTTTTATAGGTGGGTGTTGAATCCTCAAAGGTAAAAATCAAACATCAGAAGTAGGGCAACGCTTCACTTTGATTGTTTATTCATCCGTGTTCAGAGGCTGACGGCTTTTTTTTTTTCTATACAAACGACGCTGTGGAGGCTTCACTGCTCCTCACATGTAGAAAAAAAAACAAAATTTTGCCCTTGTGATTTATGTTATGTTGCCATAACAACAACAACATTAACAAAAGTCATCTGAAAGCTGATTTGTGATCAGAAATTCTCCACTTGAACACTGGCAACCTCTTATATCGCATTTTGAGAATATGAATTGTACATCATTAGACTAAGATACGTATTTTTCTAACTGCTTTATATATGTGCTCATGTTGATAATGTGATTTTGGATAAAAGATTTATAATTCTTTTCTTCAATTCTTTTTTTTAATTTTTTTTACTATTATACATATATATACATTGTTACTATTATGATTGCTGTTATTATTATTTTATTTCTTATTGTTTATTTACTTTTCTTTTTTATTTATTTATCTCTTTGTTTGTTTGTTTGTTTGTTTTGTAAATATTGTTTGGTAGTTTTGTTTGTGGGGGAGACATCGGGTGGGATGGGAGGGGGAAAAAAACCCCCACTTATGTATCGTTGATTTGTAAGGTGAATTCTCTGAACCAAAGTGGTATAAAGGAAATAAAAAAATAAAAATAAAAAAGAAATTCTCCACTTGGAGTCACGACGACGAGTGCATTTCAGCAGCTACAGTCAAACAGTTAATGACCTTCACTTTACAGACAGTGAAGTTGATCCCTGAGGGGATGGAGAGAGGAGGAGGAGGAGGAGGGGGAGGAGGAGGAGGAGGAGGAGGGTTGATTGGGAAGAGAAGTTACTGCAGAGAGAGAGAGAGTGAGAGAGAGTGTGTTTGGACTAATTATCTGGCCACTTTAATGGCGACTGACTTGAATGAAGGAGACCGTTCTCCTGTGAAAAAGGAGGTCAAAGGTAATTTGTGCAGCAGCTTTACAGTACACGACCCATACGTAGTTACTGTCGGGCCACTTTACTCTTGAAAAGACCCAAGTTGAAGATTCAGTTCATACAGATAAAAAATGAACGAGGTCACATCTTTTTTTAAATAAATAAATAAATAAATAAATAGGCTGCTCATCTTTTTTCAGTTGAACCTCTTTCTTTCAACTATCCACTAACTGCTGCTCCCAAACTATAAATGGATTATTATTGTACTATTGAAGAATCACAGTTACATTTAACACACTAAAAAAAAAACTGTGTTGAGATTGAAAACATATTTCACCTCCTAAACAAAGTGTCATATTCGGCTGAAAGTGGAAAAACAAGGAGCAGTTAAGTGGAAATACCTGGAGGCTCGGTTTGAATAAAAATGTGTTTTTTGGGGTTTGTTTGTTTTTTACAGTTTTTCTTTGTTTGTTCATAAAACTGCTTCAACTGTTTAATGTTCAGCAGCAGTAATAGATGTTTCTACACCATCTGTTCTGCAGCAACATACTATAGGCTACTGATGTTGGGTCATGTCTATAGAGAGCAGGGCCGGCCGCTGGCATAAACACTCTATGTGGTTGTTTAGGGCCACAGCCGTTAGGTGGGGGGCCACATGATCAGAAAGGTACCGGGGTTCATCAAGTCATTTAAACATCCTGAGGTCTGCAAGTGCAGCTATGAGCTTTATATGTAATGTGAAGTCAATATTCAGCTTCTTTTATCTCACATTTGAGACATTTGGTGAACATAGAATGGCAGAATGACAACATTTGTGCTCAAAAAGCAATCATACAAAATTTCATTTAGACTTGTTTTCTACACTTATATATTACTGTATTCATATCCTATTTCAAGCACCAAAACAGTTCATTCTCATGACTGAAGGTGTGTTTTCATAAGGGATTTGAAATTTTTCAAAAAGCAGACCTCAAATTTCCAGCATTTGGCCTAAATTATTTCTTTATACAGTGTTCTGGGGCAAATTGGCCTCAGTGTGCTTACAGCGGAGGTTCTAATATTTAGACATAAAACACTTGAGTATTGTTACATCTGCAAGTATCTTAAAAAGATACATTTAAGAAAATATGTAAAAGTCGAGGAAATGGCCTCAAACCTCAGAGGGCATAAACATGTCTGTATTCAGTTTTAACCAGTGATTTGGTGTTTGCGCTTAGAGTGCAGGGCCACAAACAAAAATCTTGTTTAGGGGGCCACCAAAATCCTAGGGCCGGCCCTGATAGAGAGAGACGTGTCTGTAAAACTGTGGTGAGAGTGATCGCTGCTCACGTTTTACGACAGTTCATGTTGAAAAAAAACAGTTACTCACCACTTTGAAGTCTTCCGCTCTGCACTCGGTGCCGTGGAAGTGGCAGGAGAGCAGCATGTCGTTGATGTCGTGACCCGTGCGGTCGTAAAATTCCCGCATGTTGAAAGGTCGCGGTTTGAAGTTGTGGAAGTCGGCTTTGACCTTCAGACTCTCCAGGACGCTCTCCTCCACCAGGTGAAGGTCCCTGATCTCGTACCTGCACAGACACAGACACAGACACAAGACGAACAAGAAGAGGAAGAAGAAGTTCACTGAACTGTTTCATGTGTTTCTAAAGGCAGGTTTTTATGTCCCCGCAGGTTGGCACATTGATTGATGAATGGATCAATGCATTTCCTTGAAGAGTTCGACTTCACTGTGAATAATCGCTCAGTGGTGATAAAGCAGACTTCATAAAAAAAAAAGAAAAAAAAAAGGTGGATATCAGCCTTTAAATTTTTTCACACACTTCAGGTTGATCTGTGAACGCTTACTCCAGGGTTAAAAATGTCAGCGCAGAATGAATCAAAGAGGACAAAAACCAGACACTAAAAATGTACAAGATGGTTTTTCCGTGTCGCTCTCTGTCTCCGAGGTGATGCTATACTGCCTCAGCGTAATTCTTTATTGTACAGTGTGTAATAAAGTGCAGACACGAGCTGTACAAGCCCATAAACCCAGTCGTCCATTTCCTGTCGATGCAGCAGCTTCGGGCCACAAAGTACTTCAGCTCCAGTCGCACTGATCTGGATTCAAACTCAAGAGAAAAATGGGGTTTATGTTTGTGTAGGTTGGATTGTTGTTACTGTGACGAAACTTTAATACAAGTTTTTTTTAGCTGACTGATGGCTTCCCTTTAACGATAAGTCTGATTAAAGCCTTAAAAGGCGTGGGAAACAGCAAGAAGAAGGTCGCACTCATTACAAGTACGCTCATTATTTTCTGTCGGTGTCAGTGAAGTCGGTGAATTCTTCACTTTTCCAACAAGAGAGTAAAGTTTCCACAAATTGCTCTTCAAGCTTTGACGCAAATCTCATCAACACATGCAGAATCAAATGTTCTTTTTTCCATTTTACTATTCAAGTCAATTCCTTATGCATCATCATCAGATATTATAGACGCCTTAAAGATGTTTCAAACTCCTGTCTTCTGGTCAACAACAAAACTAAGTGCACCAGGATGTCAGTTAATGATGCATTGTCATTATGAAAATACAGCTGACACATTCACAGCCACTTCAAACTAATAAACCAATCATAGCAAACACAAGATGGAGCACGTTCAACGAATTAGCATGTTAGTTTTAGCCTTGCATGTGCATCATTAGAGATTTACAGTCAACCATAGCCTGTGCTTTCCATTTGATATTAAAGGAATAGTTCAACATTCTGGCAAATTGGCCTATTGCCATAATCCCTATAGTCATAGCAGAAGTTTTGTTACCTTTATTTGTCGGTGCAAGCTATTTTTAGAACGGCGGAGCAGAGCCGTGAGCTGCTCAGAGCTACGCTACGGAGGCTAATGGGATTTCTTGGTTTCCCAACAACTCCAAAACGCTCTGGTGGACAAGTTGTGACCTGCACATTCACCACACTATGAGATAATAACAGAACGTTACAAGACAGAGTTGTTTTAGAGACAAATTCATGCAAAACCGCTGATGCGTGTTCCCGTCAGGGGCAGTTTTTCAGCAAGCAGTCTCTGAATTTGCCTCCAAAACAACTCTGTCTGGTAACGTTCTGTTATTCTCATAGCGTGGTGAATGTGCAGGTCACAACTTGCCCACCAGAGCGTTTTGGAGTTGTTGGATTGTGTATTTGATGAGTTTGATGAGGGAAACCAAGAAATCCCATAATGAGCCTCCGTAGCGTAGCTCTGAGCAGCTCGCGGCTCTGCTCTGCCGTTCTAAAAATAGCTTGCACCGACAATTAAAGGTAACGAACCTACTGCTATAAATAGCGATTATGGCAATGGGCCGATTTGCCAAAATGTTGAACTATCCCTTCAAAGGGGAACTATGCAAGTCACCGGCTGCTTCTTCGCTGTTTTGCTGTCTCCTCCCTCCCTCCACCACCGGCCATGTGCATTTGTTTTCAATGAAATTGGGGAGAAGCCAATCCATGGAGCGGTGGATAACGTTATATATCACATGTTATGTTTTACAATGCTTGTATTTGTGTAGTCTTATCTGTCATAAACAAGAAATTACAGACTACAGGGTGTGTTTGTGTCGTGGTGCCAACGAGACGAGAGCTGGGACACTGGGTTGGAGATGCTGATCTTGCAAAGTCGGTTTTCGGCTAAGAGATGCTATGTGGAAAGCAGAGAGCCTCCATTCTCCCTGTTACAAGTCATTTAACTATCATAATTACTCCAAAGCTGTTTAATTAAGGTGAAAATATTGCAAACTTCCTCTTTAAGTATCCACATCTAAAACACTGTGAGTTGTGTTTGGTCCATACATTTTATGTTGTTATACTGAGTTTGCTGTTTTCTGGTTTTTACAGAAAATCCTGGATTATAGTGAAGAAGCGCTTCAATATTCAACATTTATTAGACTGTTTAATGAAATGAAGAATTAATTTCACCTAATGTTTCATCAAATCAACACCACTAATTATCTTGATTACTTTTTTCTTAGTAAACTCTAAAACAGTCATGCCACATTATTACTGATCACTCAGTCGTCGCTTAGCTGCTTTCTCTGTGATATTTAATTTTGTCTATCAACCGCTTTGTTTAAACTGCATTGAGAATTGAGAAATTGAGAATAAAGGCCGACCAATGACTGAGCGGGAAGCCGGTCAAACCACATCACACACAGAGAGAGTTCTCTGTGGCACTGGGAAATTTCCTTTTATTTAATGAAGCTCACAGAAATCTGACCACGCTGCCTGGTATTAAAAAGAGAGCAGAATAGCTGTAACTGCACCCGCTCTCTCCCCTCGCCATGATCTCCCACTGGGCTATTATTAAAAATGTCACCATTTTAATGGACTCACCAAAGAGCAGATTGCATGGAGAGTTTTTTCTTCTTCTTCTGAGCAGCGCCTAAACTGAAAGGCCTTTTAGAAATTTCTCATATGAATGTAGCTGCTGGTGTGAATATGGCTCTTTATTGATCTTTTGTGTGTAAGATGGTGTTAATACGTCCTGTGTGTTTTCTATGTCGCATGAATAAGAAAGATTTTTGAAATTAATGTTCTCTGAGCAACAGCTGGTAGCACACGTAATGTGAAATCACATCATAGTAGTTACATATTACACTATTAGACATGTTATAAAATTTGGAACAAGGTGCAGTAATCCCTCTGTTTTTCAATTTCACGAGGGCAAAGGGCCATTTAACAGTCTGACAAACATTAAATCAATAATAACCAGCCTCATTTATGTTTCAAAATGAGTTCATAACATTTCTTTGTGGCGTTAGGATTAGGCTTAGCCCCATTATGGCAGACTGAGGCGGAGAGTGTTTTTGGTTTGATTGAGCGAGAGCTTAATTGAGGAGAGGCATTTGCTCCCCTCTGTTTGTGTAGTGGACAAACCTGCCAAGGAGGCACTTACTGTATGAGATAAAATCCCATAAGCATGAGCCGTCAGGATCGGCCGAGGCTGACACTTCAGCATGTGTGCAGCTTAAATATCATGCCACAAGACATTTCCCAGATCAGTGACTCCAAACATGGGAAGTAGGTGGAGAATAGTCTTAAATGGATTTCATGCCACAAGCACTTTCATTTCTGGCCGGGGGTATAACAGCTAAGTGTGCCGTTTCATCGCCTCTCTTGCCAAGGGAGGCAGGATAATGAGCACTAAACCTACTTCAGAGTGAAAGACTCGAGATGAGTACATGGGAAAGGAAACTTAGAAGGGAAAATCAGCTCAGTTTACGCTTTGGTCTCCAACTTCGAAAAAGTCTTCCCTTATGAGATTAGGAGACGTAGTCGTGTAAAAAAAAAACATCCAGATGGCAAGCGCTGATTATCGGTCACACCACTGTCACTGGAAAAAAAAAAAAAAAAAAAAGAAGCCAATTTTAGTGTTCAGTCTGGGATCTTCATTAAAGATTTAGGGTAGAAGTTGGCTGCATCGCCACATAAAAGTAAAACCACCAGAGGCCGTCAGCGCTGGATGTCGTCCTGCCCTCGATCTCTCATCTCTCCCACTGACAGACGGTCAGAGGTTTAGGCTACGTCATTTCAGCTCTGAGCTTCTTCCTCTTTGTGTTATTGATCACTCAGATCACACACACACACAGAGAGACTTACACTCACAAACACTGGCCTCGCTGATTGTTCTATTATCACTGCCTCTGTTGACATTTGGACAACATTACAACACCGCAGGGACAGAAACATGTTTATCAAACAGCTTCCAAAGCCAAGATTAGTCACAGACTTTCCCTCCTTTTGTCTCTGATCCTTTGTCTTTCACCTCTTCAACAGCCTCGTGCATGAATGAGAGTGTGTCATTCATATTTCCTCCTCCTGTACAACTGACAACTATCAAGAGAGGTAAAAAAAAAAAAAACAATCTGACAGATCAAAACTGCAGCAAACAGGAGGATCTGAAATGTATCAATGGCAAAACACCCAGAGCATCTGCCATTTCACTTGTAATCACAGGAAGCAGACTCTTCTACACATATCTCCCTCCTGTGCAAACAGAGAGCGTGCTGTTGTCAGCTCCAGTGCAGAGTCTTCAGCTGCTGCACCGACAAAACGGCTGGAGTTTTCTGATTATAATGCCTCAGTTAATTCGAGCCCCGGCCATGCAGCCTGCTCTCCCAACACAGCACGACTCCACAAGATAGAGACTATTAGAGCTTGTTGGATGAGTGAGACACAAGCACCTGGCCCTTCAAGTATATAGCAACCATGTCACACTATGAAAATAAATAACTCAATTACAGGTTAAAGTCCTGCATTTAAGACACTATACAGCTGGATTATATACAAAATGCACTGAGCTGATTTGCACCAAACTTTATGGAGGGATGGACAATGGCACCATAAAGAATATTAATCATTTAGGATTTGGTGCAGGTGAAAAGGGAAACATCCAGGATTGTTTAACGCTGTGAAATAAGTTGGTTTTCAACACTTCCATCATTTTCTCAGCACATCACAACATACAGGAGTCTATGATCCAGATATAACAATGAGAATTTTTGAGAAGCTTTACTACTTGTTACTGAGGCATTTGTGTGTAGTTGCTGTTGTAGTTGGTCCATGTGCAGGCTTGCATGTTAAAATGACTGTATCATATTTTACAAGATCAGTGTGGCCTTTTTTACCCAAAATTAATTTCAAAATGTAGTGTTTTCTGCTGTCAAATATAATAACGGAGCCAGAACAACTATCTTTGACATAGCTACAGATAAGTATTATGTGTAGAAATACTTTAAAGATGCATGAAATGGAAATACTCAAGTGCAGTACTTCAGCAAATCAAGTGACCTTACAACACTGAAGCGCAATTTTCATCCAGTTTATAGATGAGGGTTAGTTAGACAGGGACTGTAAGATGCAGACTTTCTATGAAGAAATATTTAAAAAAAAAAAACAAAGAACAGAGATGAAATTAAAGAACAAACCGCATGCAGCAGAAAACAAAGCCATGAAGTGTGTGCATACCTCTGGTTGAGCAGGGCCAGCAGCTCCCCTGCGTGGTACAGGTCATTGCGCGTCACGCGACTGAAGCGGAAGGCGTTCAGGTTGCAGAAAGTGACCGCGGGGAACGTCATGATCGGGGTCGCGACCTCGTCCAGTTTGGTGACGTGCGGGTACTCGAGGTAGAAGTGGATCCGGTCCACGCACACGTACAGCAAGAAGGTCAGGGAGCCCAGGAAAAACACGACCCACAGACAGCGTTTGATGCAGAAGCGCTCGTACGTGAAGATGTGAGAGATTCCGTGCAGGGTCGAGCTGTGCGCAAAAACTTCTATGGGTGGAGGTTGATTCGAGTCCATTTCCTCGGTTTCTACTTTGAGATCCATTGTCAAGTGTGCAACAAGCTCCAAGTAGATGCAGGAAAACACTCAACTGTGAACACAAAACTGAGCCGCTGTTGTTGTTCATTCACCTGTGGCATAAACTGCCGTTATCCACCCGAACAACAGGCGCCAATAACGTGCAGGTTGATGACCACTGTTGGAGGATGTGGTGCGGTGTGATCGCCATCGCCTCATGCAAACTGCCGGAGGAGAAACATTTCGAGCATCTTTCCCCTCTAAAAAGTCACACGAGTGGGAAGTGAGAGCCCAAAGTAGTGCATTTCACACACAAAAAAAAGAAAAGGCAGGCGTGCAAAAAGCAGGATGAGTCTCCAGAGACATGCATCACCAAGAGAGTCCATCACCGCCGCTGCGCTGTACGCTGGTGTTTTGCAGGTTTCTCTCTGGGTTGCGCGCTAAAGCAAAGAAAAAGACAAAGTGTTGTATCAGCCTGGGAGTTCGCCGGTCGATCATAAGAAGTCCAGTGAAGCACGCATCATCCCCGCAAGAGGAAAACCCGGAGACCGAGAGAGAGAGAGAGAGAAATCCTCCTGACACTTCAGCTCATTTATTAAGAGTTCCTCTGCACGCACGACTCACTCACTCACTCAGGAGGTTTTTTTTTCCCTCCTCTGCTCTCATATCAGCATGCAAGTGGCTCGCTTGGTGGTTGTGGTCCGTGCTGACTGAGTCGTGAGGGCTTCTCTCTCCTCTTGTTTCAGTGTGTGAGTCTGAAAACAGCAGCAGCGGAGGACGAGAGGGGAGAGGAGAGTGGACTGAGGCTCTGCTGCTCACCTGAGAGTTACTGTAGTTTCACATGTTCACTCCACTACACAGCAGAGAGAGAGAGAGAGAGAAAGAGGGAGAGAGAGAGAGATTTCTAGGGGTTCATTAGTAAGAAGCATGTGTCAGACTTTATCATTTTCTGAGACAGGTTTAACCACTTTGACTCAAGTAATGCAGCTTTGTCCACATCCGGCACCAGTCTGGCTTCTTTATACATCATATAAAAACGACCTGTCTTCTTTCCTTCATGTGGCCTACATATATAATTTCATGTAATTACAGACCAACATGTCTCAATATTTGACAAATTCCCACTACAACCTGGCATTATTCTGGCTGTTTCTTCTTAATGTTTTCTTCACATTACCGCCGCATAATTAGCTACTACAGTAACTGCTTGTAAATTAAAAGGGGTTACCAAAAAATGCTTTGCACCTGAACTCCATAAATTAAACCTCAATGTCACATTTGCATTTAAATAGACAACAACAAGAGGGTCGCTCCAGCAGTTCAGCGTTGTACATCCATGGAGTGTGTGTTTCCATAAGAAGCAGGAGAGGTCGAGACCTTCAGACTGTCAAGTTCTGAAATCCTGATCCTACGTTTCCCACAATGCAACTTGATAATTTAATTTCAACCAAAATAATGATGTCACACAAAATTGGCATTTGCTCAATCAGTCAAATATTGTTTGTAGCTGCAGCATCATTGGTGTTAAGCAGAGATGTACAGTTGTGTGTCGTCAGTGTATGGAAACATCAAATAGGTGAAAGGATCTTCTCATGTTTTCTTAAAGGGATAGTTCAACATTTTGGCAAATTGGCCCATTGCCATAATACCTATAGTTTTAGCGGTAGGTTCGTTACCTTTATTTGTCGGTGCAAGCTATTTTTAGAACGGCGGAGCAGAGCCGCGAGCTGCTCAGACCTACGCTACGGAGGCTCATGGGATTTCTTGGTTTCCCTCATCAAATACACAATCCAACAACCTCAAAACGCTCTCGTGGACAAGTTGTGACCTGCACATTCACCGCGCTATGAGATAATAACAGAACGTTACCAGACAGAGTTGTTTTAGAGGTAAATTCACGCAAAACTGCTGATGTGCGTTCCCGTCGGGCGCAGTTTTCCGGCAAGTCTCTGCATTTGCTTCCGTAGCGTAGCTCTGAGCAGCTCGCAGCTCTGATCTGCCATTCTAAAATAGCTTGCACCGACAAATAAAGGAAATGAACCTACTGCTATGACTATAGGGATTATGGCAATGGGCCAATTTGCCAAAATGTTGAACTATTTATCCCTTTAAGATGAATGGATCTCTACCTATCGCTGGTCAATGCACAACCATCTTGAGGATTGTTTCATTAGGGTTTTACAACTGTTTTAATGGCATCTGATGCCGCATTTAAGGCATCTAGTTTAATAAAATAAAAACATAAAATGTGCAATAAGAGGCTTATTGAGCTCTCACATTAAAAAAGAAAAAGTGGGGAGAATATTAATATGAAAGTAAAATGCTCAGTGAGCGAGGCCACAATTAACCAGCCGACAGGTTCCTGCTCATAGCAGCAGTTAGTTATTAAAGGAAATGTAACACCAGTCATTTAATCAAATTGCAACAAATACTCCACTACACAAAGAACTAATCAAAAAGTTATAGTTTCCCTGTTTTTAACCAGCTCTGCATTTTTTGCATATTTGCGTGCTAGTTGTCACAAGCTACTTGTTACTTGCAACAAGCTAAGTTTTCACCCAGTAGTAGATATTCTCATTCATCCAGGTCGTTGTTATCTCTGGGCAACAAATTGGATCCAAGGCAACTGGACTTGTATTTGTCTTAGAAGACGTTTTTCCTCTAAGGGCTTCATCAGTTCACAACGCATCTGAGGACTAGTCAGAGTGATGCGTTGCGAACTGATGAAGCCCCTTGGGTAAAAGGCGAAACGTCTTCCTAGACAAATACAAGTCCAGTTGCCTTCGATTCAATCAGAGACACCTGGTCGTTAGGCTGCCGGCAGGAGGTTGAGTGCATTTTGGGTACTTTTTTATTTTATTTTATTTTTTTTACAATTTCTTAAAACGTTTTTTTGATTAAGTATATAAATGATTTTCTTGAATTTTACTGTTTACACCGTGAAACCCCCATTTGACACAATGTATAAGTTATGTATCTATTTATCAGTAAAACATTAACAATTACCCTTTTCATGTCATGTGCCCTCTAGTGGCAGCATGCAAAACAGAGTTTGGGCATCTCTAGTATATAGCAGATATGTCATCAAAGTCTTGTTAAGTACAAACTATTTTTCTCCTTTTTTTTCTTAAACTCAGAATTAATTAAATTAAAAACTGAATGTAACAGAGATGACAAGGTTGTCACTATGTAAACCTGAGTTATGAACCTTTCACGTATACAGAGGAGATGATGAGGACATCTGAACTGCAACACTTCAAAACAAAGTTGTTACAGCCATCTGAGTTAAAAAAAACAACAAAAAAAAACAGAAAATGAATGATATCGTCTTTGACATGTTTAGATTGGACCATGAATAAACAATGACATTTAGTCCCCAGCTGGATACCAACGTGAAAAATGGATTTGGCTGTGCAACAAGGCTAAATGAAGCTTTGTTAGAATGACAAAATATTTATTACGTGTCATAAAAGATGCATTACGCACCTTGAATGCATCAGCATGAGGAAGAAAAAAAAAATCTTAATCCGTGACATTAAAAGTCCTCGTACATTTCGCCTCCGTACCCAGAGGCTGTGTCGTCTCAAACCCAGCATAAACAGTGAGAGCAGGAACGTGCATTAAATTTTGAAAGCTCAAGCTCAAACATTTCCCAAAGGTGAACAGTGTCAGATGTGTGACTATCATGTTATGTTATATTAATGTCTCTCTTACCCATATAGCATTGTTGTGCAGATTAACAGTCATTAACTTGAGTTCAAGTGTCTCTGCTTAAGTAAATGATCTGAATGCAGCCTCTCTACTGTTGTAGAATAAGAAAAAACGGCAGTGTGACACAAGGTGACAACAAACAACTACAAGAGACAAAACAACCGTGTAGTCTCCACTGTGGCACTCAAGTCAAGTGTGCAAAGCGGAAACTGGTGTTTTCAGACTTGAAAGATTCAAATTAGACCATTTTTTTGGCTGACAAAATAAAGAAATTAAATTAAGGATTCAATATTTCTTCACCAGTATGTAATGCATGCAAAAATGGGTTGTAGTTTATTTGATAATTTCCCAATTTGTTTCTAGTAAACAACTATGCAATCTGTTACTCTTTATAGAAAAAATAATTTTCTGATACAATCTTTTCTTTCAATGGTTTAGATGTGAGAAGACTCATTGAAAACAAACAAAAACCACAAATCCATTAATATCCAATTTTCCCCCTTTTAAAATTTCCATGAAGTAGCTTTAAAGCTTTTAAAAATCCAATTATTTTACACTGTGACAATGGTGTGTATTGTTTATTTTCATTATAACGCCAATTATACCATAATTGTTACACACATTTCTTTATCTCATCAACAACATCAGTGATTTAGTGGGAAAAAACTAAACTTTAAGTGGATTATCTGTGACAATTGTAGACATTTGCAAATTTAGAAAAATCTTTGGTAAGAATAACATTTACATGGTCACTTAAAAACAGCTATTTACTGCACCGACTCAAGTCATAATTACTTAATATATCTAATAGTAAAACCATGTTTAAAATGTAGCCTGCTGGATATGATGCAACAGGTATAAAGGGTTGTTTATGTTTGGCATTTCATGTGGTGCATTATGAAGCCCGTCAGCCTCTCACTTATTTAAATTTATTTGGTCAAAATGTCCAATCTGAGCATTATTTCTCGTTGCTTTGAGGCCACATGATATTAAAGGGATAGTTCAACATTTTGGGAAATTCTCCTCCTATCACCATAATCCCTATATATATCATAGCAGTCGGTTCGGTTCATTACCTTTAATTATCAATGCATGATGTTTTGAGATCTGCGGGGCAGAGACGTGAGCTACTCAGTGAACACAATGGAGGTGAACGGTACAGGTCAACCTGTCCCTCATCAAACTCACCAAATACACAATCCAACAACCCTAAAACGCTCTGGTGGACAAGTTTTGACCTGCACATTCACCACGCTATGAAATAACATTACAAAACTGAGTTGTAGCCGGAACTACATTCCAGACATGGCGGCTGGGCGGAGTGATTTAAAAAGTACAAGTAGTTCCAAGTATTTGCTTCATGTGTCCCAATGTTACATAATTAACATATTATTTATTATTATTAGTTAATTTATTATTATTAGTTAAAGCAGAAGTAAGCGATCCGGTGGTTTTGGCTAACTTCCTGTCACTGGATGGAGTTAGCAGTCCCCGCCCTCGTCCCTACGTCACCACATTCACACGCATCCCTTGGCTGCACACACAGAGAGGACTGCCCCTTTATGCCGTTCTCTCTCCTCATTGGATAAAGGTTGTAGGATACATGGAAAGTTTTCTCCTCGGCTTACAGCAGAGCAGAGTGACTGACAGACCCGTGTTTCAGACCAAACACTCTATAGAAGTGATTGCTGTCGGAAGATATAACTATTTAAGACTTATATTAACACAAATATTCCGCTTATACTTCTGCTTTAATTAGGCCTATATTAGCAGTGTTGTTCTTGTTTTTTCTGATTATGGATATTTAGTTTGTTTGGTTTTGATTTCACTGTTCACACATGTTCGAAATAAAGACTTCAATCAATCAGTCAATGATCATCTGCTACTAATTAAAGGTGATGAACCTATGACTTGGAGGGATTATGGCAGTAGGCGAATTTGCCAAAATATTGAACTATGCCTTTAAATACAGTATAACCAGGAGGTTAATGGGAGCTTGGAGAGGACATGTGGCCCACTAGGAGTACACAGCAGGGTCGGTTCTAGGCAGGCATATATGAGGGGGCAGTCAGAAATGTGAAGGGGGCATCATGTGAACACATCATGCTCCAGCACTTTTTTTTCTCCGTGCTGATAGTAACAGTGTCCAACCCCAACCTGGAGAAGTGGATTGCACTTTGTCAGGCCTCTACCTTCAGACCTGTCCAACTAGGGGCCGGGAGGCCAACCAGGGTCTTAGAGCCCAAATTTGTTACTGTCGTAATGCAAAGAGCCACATTATATGGGGGGTTAGGGGTGCATATACGTACCTGCAAACCCAGAGGGAGTGAAAAAGGTGAGTAGCTAAACCCCTGTAGGAGGGTCTGGGGGCATCCCCCCCAGAAAATTTTTGTGATTTTAAAATGTGAGTGAAGCATTCTGGTGTACTCTGAGAAGGGGGGGGGGGGGGGGGTCTGTGGTCAAGATTTACAAAACTGAAAGGTAGAATACTAAAAAAAAAAAAAAGAACAGAACATTTTAGAAAAGAACAGTGTCCATTTTTCAGCGGATTTTTGTGCTACTGCAGATAATTTTGTCAACTTGTAATATACAAATTTTTTGAGTACATTAAAATGTGCTTTCTCAACTTCTAAAATTTGGATTTGAGGGGGCAAGACATTTATTTGAGGGGGTGCTGCCCCCTCTTGCCCCTGCGTAGAGCCGGCCCTGGTACACAGTGACCCCCTTTTTGATCATATTGATATTGATTGACCCACCACGGACTCCCCAGGTGTGACCATGGATGTATTATATTAAGGCTGCTGCTGTCCGTGGTGCTGATGTGTCGGTCAGTCAGGTGTGTGTGTGTGTGTGTGTGTGTGTGTGTGTGTGTGTGTGTGTGTGTTGTTGTTCCTCTCCAGACCTGCAGGGGGCGGCAGTGCGGGCGGCGGCTCCTCGTTCCTGAGCAGAAGCAGCTGAAACATGTGAGCAGCACTGAGCAGCAGCTGCAGCAGCAACAACAGGAACAGTGAAAACATGGCGACGCCTCTTGTTGCAGCGTTGCGGGTCTGTCGCCTCGCGGGACGGACCGTCACCTGCGCGGCGAGCCGACAGCGGCGCGCGGTCAGTCTGCCGGAGAGGAGATGCCTCGTGTCCACGGCCACGCGGAGCAGTGAGTTAATGTTTAGTGACGGTGACACAACTTAAAAGGAGAGGAGCTGCAGCTCAGAGGTCAATGTCCCCCTGTAAGGTGACGGAGGATGAGGAATGTTTGGTGTTTTTCTGGACTTTTCCTGCTATTAAACAACATTTCCTGTCATAATAATAATAATAATCCCGGACACGCTGTAGCCTCATTAACGAAGTGACCATCGATAATTATCCAAAACGAAAACAAATAGGGAAACTCGAGGAAGTGGCGGAAACTTCCAGCCCTTGTTTCCTTTAAGCCTCCTCAGTAGGTTTAAGCAGCTTTGCACTGAAATAATTCACACAAGCACTTATACAAGTAGCTACACACATAAAGGACTAGTACATGTAACGTTACTGCAATATAATTCAGATGTTTTTTTTCTCAATAGGCCTATAATAAACTTATTATCAATCACAAACTAGCAATTCATCTAAAACACCTAATTTCTTCCCAGTGTTGCATCTAGGCTACTTAACACAATACCTGACCAGGTAATGTCAGTGAGACATGCAAGAAAAACCTATAGGCTATAGTAGAGAGAAGATTGGCTGCATATTTGTGTGGTCATTTTGTAGGCTAAATGACATGTTGATATTAGTTGCCTATATAATTACCTTAGGCTATGATTTCTTAAGATCTAATTGACAGCAGAAAGTCTGACTTGTCATGGCTGCAGAAGCACAGGTGGAAGTAATAACAGTAATGAGGAGTGGCACGGTGGTTTAGACTGTGGAAAGGGTTCAGTTAGGTTTGTAGATTGTTTGCTTTTTTTCTACTATGAATACTGTGCATAATGATACATTTTGAGCAGTTGTGGCTTAGCAGGCTCATCCACTAATAAGAGGGTCGGTAGTTGACATGTTGAAGTGTCATTGGAGAAAATAATGAGCCCCAAATTGAGAAGCACTATAAATTAAAGTCCATTTTAGCTAAGGATATCTCACGCCAACCATGATTTGCTTCACAGATTCCAGTGAGGTTTTTTTATTATTATTAAATAATATCAAATTCATCTGATCTCAGATTTAATTCCTCCTTTTTACTTTGTTACTCTCTGTAGATCTGCAGTTCAGGCTTGATGAACGAACGGCTCACAGCAGTCTGGACCTCTTCAAGAAAGACACCGGGATCATCTACCGCATGCTGGGCCTGGACCCCAGCCACGTGCCCGACAACCCCGAGCGTTTCCGGGACTGGGCCGTGGTGTTCGGCGACGAGCAGATCAGCGGCGGGCGACACTACTGGGAGGTGACGGTGAAGAAGTCTCAGGAGTTTCGCCTGGGCGTGGCCGAGGCCCTGATGTCCCGGGACGACTGCGTGGGAACCAACAGCTCGTCCTGGGTGTTCGGCTTCGCCCAGCGCAAGTGGTTCATCATGACCAGCAACAAGCTCGTTCCGGTGACGCTGGTGGGGAAGCCCGACCGCGTGGGCATCCTGCTCGACTACGAGGCCGGGCTGCTGGCGCTGGTGGACGTGGAGAAGCCGAGGATCATCCACAGCGTCAAGGTTCAGTTCAAGGTTCCCCTCTGCCCCGCGTTTGGACTTTGGGACGGGGAGCTGCTCACACACTCCGGTCTGGAGGAACCAGAGGGTCTGAAGTGACGCAGGAGAAACTGTGAAGAGGCGGCGGCGAAACACGAAAGAGCAATATCTTTTTTTTTTGGGAAACCGTACAGCTTCACTTCAGATGATTGTTTGTTTGTTAATTCTTCCTGTGGGCCAGCTGGTTCATAATCATGACTCTTAACAATGCAAGTTCATACATTTGTGTATCATCCGACCTCAGGCGCTCGTATCACAGAAGCTGTTTTTCATGTGTACCTCATGTGTAACCTCTCAGGTGTGTCGCCGAGAGGAACGTTTAACTGCCAAGTCCTTTCTTTTTACACGTCTGTCTGTCTGTCTGTCTGTCTTACGGCATTATTACCGACAGTTGCAAAGCTCAAATCTGCACAAAACCTTTTTCAGTCTCATGTTCATAATGTATATTGTTTAATAAAATATCATCACTCAAACTGCTCTCATGTTATGTACAGCAGGAAAAGATACATATTTACAGCGACAGACTGAAGATGAAGTTAATCAGACGAATTGTGTCTTTGCCAGAGTTTGAATAAAACAGTGACTTTTCATTTGAGATGATTCAACTGTATAATAAGTTGTCGTGCATAACTTTGCAACACTCATTTGCACACATTAATTATACATTATGTGTTAGAATAACCTAAATTTGCATTGGTCCCAGCGTCTGAGATATGCACATGTTTCTGTGACACATAAGTAACCAATAAAATGGGTTCCCACTAATGAAAGGAGAATAATTTCTCCAAAAAATAGAGATATATAAAAACAACTCGTACAAACACCATGGTGTAACAGCAGTGAACAATCTGGCGTATAAACCTCAATGAGCTCACATCAACTACAGTGAAACAGTCCTTCCAGTATTAAGGCACAAATGCAACACCTCCTGCTGAGGTAGAATAATTAACAAGCACCTTCAGGAATATTTACACAGTTATTACACAGGGGGGATGATGAAATCCCTTGATTAAATAAAATAATAATGCAGTAAAATATTTTTAAAAATAAATAAGCAAAAATATATTTGATATGTACATCTCAGTGGCATTTCTGATCAGAAGCAGCAAGCCAAATCAAGCCAGAATTAATATAAATGGTTTTTACAACCAGGCAACACATTCCCTGTCTATATATATACAGTATGTGTATATATATATATGTACTGATGCACCACTGTGCAACTTTTCATCAGTCCAAAGAAGATTCAAACTCACTCACTCGTCTCTCAGTTACCCTGTGTCCTCTCAGTCCCCTCAGGTGCATAATAACATGAATTGATTTCCATTACAAACCCTCATGATCCCTTGTGGTTTAAACAATGCTCTTCAGCGTATCCAGCGCGGCCTTCGGCTCCTCCGGTTCGCAGGGCGCCTCGCTGTCAGCGATGGCACGGTGGTACTCTTGCAGGATGGAAATAACAAGATCATGGCCAAACTGCATGCCATCATCTAGGGGTGTGTTCCCCCATCTGATGGATGGCACAATGGGGATATGGAGATGGATGGAGATTGTTAGAGTTAGTAATATGGAGATGGATAGATTTCTCTACCATTTTTTAATCTAACATCAGATGAATGAGTTTGTATTTAAATCGCCTACCTGTCTTTCATGTGAGGATTCACTTTGCATACTTCAGTCAGGAAGATTACAGCTTCCACGTGACCTGGAATGAAAAAAAAAGAAAGAAATCTTATCATTTGTGATGATATTTCCAAACTAGACTCAAACATTCAAATGCAAATGTCACATTTCATTCGTTCATGTTTGAATTAAAGCCGAGAGTATTAAAGAATGGATGAACTAATAATGAGGCGTCACCCTCAGCTGCAGCGATGTGGAGCGCTGTGCGTGAGTCGTAGTCTCTCTGCTCCATGTCGATGGCAGAGAGGGCGAACCTGGAGGAGCAACAGAGGAGCAGAGAGAAAACATGCATGGAAAGATTAACTCAGAGTGATGGCAAACTTTATAAAACAGCACTGAGAGGAGCTGAGTATCCCTGTAATTACGTGAGTGAAGGAGATGTTTTAAAGAGCAGCTATTGAACTCTTAAAAGTATAGACTTGCTTGATTTGTTGATGAGAGTTAGATGAGCAGATCAATATCACTGTCTGCAAAGTGCAAAACTAAAGCAGCCAGGAGGCGGTCGGTTTAGCTCGGCTAAAAGACTGTAAACAGGAGGAAACACGTAGCCTGGCTCTGTCCAAAGATAAAGAAAGATCAACAGGCAGCACCTCTAAAGCTCGGTAATTAACAGGTTAGATCGGTGTTTTTCAACCTTGGGTTTGGGACCCCATGTGGGGTCGCCTGGAATTCAAATGGGGTTGCCTGAAATGTCCAGTAATTGATATAAAAAAATTAAATTGTTATTGTTATGATTAAAAACACCACACACAATCTTAAACAACTGTACTCTATACTTTCACTTTCTCAAATATAAATCGAGTTCAAATAAAATGCAGCATATAGAAATATCTGAGCTGGCGCATCTTGATTGATGGCCACAGTCACGTGATCGCAGGTTCGCCAGAAATTTGTGATATCAAAATGGGGTCATGAGCCAAACAAGGTTGGGAATCACTGGGTTAGATATTGCTTTTTAAAAAAAATGTTTTGCCATGCTCATAAAACCACAAGTTCTCCTTCTGTGTAAAGCCCTTTGAGACAAACTATTTGTAAAAACGGGCTATACAAATAAAATTACCTTGCCTTGCCTCTTAGACTTGATTAAATACAAATAAACAAGTATTAGATGTTAATTAGTGCCCTTTAAAGATGTTGACAGGCAGACTGAGTCTGAATCCCCCATTTCCAGTCCTCATGCTAAGATAAGCTATAACTGCTTGCAGGTGTAGATAATATATATTTTGTGTTTAGACATGAGAGTGGTTTCTACTTTGATCCACCTCTAAGATTATAAGACTGTGTCGCTCTAATAATTGTCGACTACTCAAGTGATGAAATGAAATGAAATGAAATGAAATGAAATGAAATGAAATGAAAGGCAGTCTCTCTGTTGGTGACTGACCTCCTCAGAGCAGAAACGTCACCGCTGTACGCTGCAAACATCAGGTTCACCACCGACTTGTTCTAAAGGGTCAAAAAGATAACATCAATGAATGAAAAGCACATAAAAATCCTCCTGTAGTGTTTCTAAGTCAACCCAATATGTGTCATATGAAGCTGAAAATCTACTTTTTACAGCTCTGAACCTACTGGATCATCATCTGATCTCCTCCTGGGGTCGTGTTTCTTAGTGAAGTGTCTCAGGTTGTCATAATTGTGGAAGTTGAAGTTAGACACCAGCTCCTGGAGAATCAAAATTCGAATATTTGAAAGCTGCAGATATGGATACATTTGATAATACTGTAATAGTTAGTTAGTTAGTTTATTTGTCATATTAAAAAGTACGGTGTACAGTCAATGCATTGAAATGTAGTCTGCCCTGGCTCACTCTCAACCCTTAAAAACTAAAAACCAATAACAGTATATAAAAAAAACCCATTATGTTATGCATACCTGACAGAAGTGAATGCCACGAACACTGTTTCCAAGCCGATCTAACGGTGGGGACCAGCACATCATACCCATGACGTTGGGCACCACCAGCAGCACGGCGCCCGAAACACCAGATTTAGCCGGCAAGCCCACCTGAACAAGACGGACAAGCAAAATATTTAATAAAAAATAATAAACATCTGATGATGACTGGACAACACTTGGGAGTCATAAGACGATCAATAATTATTGTGACTCACATGGAAAGCAAACTGTCCGGAGAAGTCGTACATGCCACAGGAATGCATGAGACTCAGGGTGTTTCGAACCGCTTCAGCGCTCAGCACGCGCTCGCCCGTGATTGGACAGATACCTCCGTTGGCCAGCGTGGAGGCCATGACGCTTCCTGACTCACAGGTCACCTCAATGGAGCACAACTGTGACAGGAAAAAAAAGAATAAATAAATATAAATAAAAACATTTATGAGAAAACTTGCAAGAGAAGGTGAAAAGTTGCAGCCAGTTAGTGTTGTGAGTATCTGGGTTTTGTTTTATTGTTTTTTTTTCCTTCTTACTGTGCAAAAACTCTGCAAAACCATCTGAAACTTACCACACTTTTATCATTAGGACAATTTAAATCCATAACTGCATCTTATTTTACCCCCGACTGCTCCTGTTTTTAACTAGACTTCTCTGTTTTCAATTTATCTTTGTCACTTTACTTTTTGGTATTTTTGGTATTTTTGGTATTTTGTATTTCGGATATGCTTGTATGCTTAAAACGTTTTGTGTTGTGTCTTGTCCGTGGATATGCTTGTATGTCTCAAGCATTTTGTTTTATGCCTTGTCCTCAAATGTTTTGTCTCGGCTATATTGCAAATGAGGTTGCTCCTCAATATATTTCCGAGTTTAAAGGTTTAAAATAAAAAAAATAAAATTGTATCGACTGATTTTACATGGCTGCTACCTTGGCCAGGTCTCTCTTGTATTCAATTCAATTCAATTCAATTCCTTTATTTGATCAAGAGGGACAATGCACATCAACAACACTCCAAGTGTGAACGTACTCAATTCTAGCCACACGGCTGTAAAATCTCAGACCTCAACGGGATTTCCTGGTTAAATAAAGGTAAATAAATAAAATAAAAATAGTGGGAAAAGGAGAAACTGCTTATTTATCTGCATCTAAAGGTAATAAAAATCAGTCAATATCCGAGGTCCAGTTTCCAGTGACGTCCTGTTCTTGCTCCATCACTGCTCCTTCTTTGCTCTGCCACCTTTAAGTACCTGGTCAATTTTTAATGCAGCGTGGATCTCTTAAGCATGACAGTCACTTGTAAATGTATATAAATGCCTTTAATTATTGACAGTTGAAGATAATTTTTTAATGTCAGAAGCACACGAACCAACCTTTATAGCTGACCAGAAAAAAGAAGCAATTCAGAGGCACAACACAACACGTTGAACGCCACACGTCTATCTGAGCGTTGTTGTTGTTGTTATCCATTTTCATCGCCTTTTACAGACACAATTTAGCCTCCTCATCTCTTAAAGGCCACTCCAAGCATGATAAAGCTCCATGTCGCAAATCAAAGACTCGTGATGGGCTCGGCGATGTTTAGTGACCTCCACAGTCACCAGGACTGATTATAGTAAATCACCTTTGGGATGCGGCGCAGCTGGAGATTTGCTGCATGAATGTGCATCTGACAACTCTGCAGAAATGATGTGATGCAAAGACGTCAACATCAAGGAGAATTTCAAAGGGGGAAGTCTCCAGCATCTCGTAGAATTAATGTCACAAAGAAAAGAGGCTGTTTAAAGAACAAGGGGAGGAGGTTTCTACTCACGAGCTCTGTAGCTTTTCTCATTAACATATTTTTGTCTCTGTAGTCAAAAAGCGCAACAAGCGTGAAATTTGATTATGTCTCATCCGTACTGTGCTGACCAGCAGATGTGCCAGGCTGCTGCAGCTGAAATGATGATTTTATGCTTCCTACATAAAGAAACACAATTAATCAAAAATATAGATTAATGTTCTTTGAGATTGACTTGTTAATAGATTAAAGTTAAGACATTTCAAGATATTTCTGTCTCATAATAGAAAGAATTGTAATACTAGTATTATGGTTATTGTAAAATTACAGAAACCAGTTAGGTGATGAGGTTTAGAGGTGATATGTTTGGCAAATTTGCATTGATACTTTCAAGCTGTGTAAGTAACTAATTATATCATAAATCAACACATATTCAACCTGGACTTGTTGAAAACTGATCAGTGGGTTTTTAAACTAATAAAACATAGCAGAAAGTAAAATCGTAAAGTCAAAGGTTTGGAATAAAAGTGCCGGAGATTTTCATGTTTCACTGTTTGATAAAATCAGACACAAAAATATTTTTCTAACTAATATTATTACTGCCTACAGCAGGCAAGAAAAATACTGAAGACCTTTATAAATAATGACTTTTTCACCTTCAAATTCATTTTTTCAGGAGAGAGAAATGAAACTTTAAAGACCTGCAGATTTCCTGCTTTCTCGCATTTAAATACAGAGATCACACAGAAAGTTAAGCAACAAAAGATTGTCACATCCCAGTGCAGTCAAAAAGCATCTATTCAAAACGAACTGGATTTGTACCTGTGAAACAGAGATAAATATAAATGTGTCTTCTGAACAAACTCCTGTCAGAGTGAAGCTGGAAGCTGCACAGCTGGATGTCGTGTACGTTCAATAAAGCTCAGTAATAAAATGTTAAATCTTGTTTGTTCAATTTGTTAAAAAAAAAGTGGTAAATCAGGTAGGTGTGGAGATTATTATCTTTGCCTGCATGTAATGACTTCATGCTGCCTTGTTGTCACTATCGAGTTCCTAGGCAACCAGAGCAGGCTTTATGCTGGGCTAAATTAAATTGATGCTGGCAGAGATTTCATTTGTATCGTACAGGGCGTGAAAGTTTTATCAATTCTCTCTACAAACTCAAACTTTGGCAAGAGGGTTTATAATCGTCTTTTCTAAAATGTCAAACCATATCTTCAAACTTTTACCCACAACAGAGCACACAACACTGTTGAAAACCCAACGGCCTCACCTGAAAGTAGAAGTCAAGGGCGGCAGTCATATCTGCATTGTCGGGGAAGCACTGCAAGGACATCGGCTTACGATCAGAGTCAGCGGGTATGAAGCAATATATTTAATTCAGACAGACTTTATTGTAATTAAATAAAAAAAGAAAACATGATAAAAACTCACCTTCTTCTCTTTCAGGTAATAACCAATGGCATAATTCCTGTCGCCGGTCTCTCTCTCTGACTGAAAACTGCAAAAACAAGACAGACAGGACTGAGGAAGCTGAACAGCTCTGCTCTCTGGCTGCATCTTGCCCTTTATATAGAATATATTTTTGTAATTATATACTTATATGGATAATGATGTAGTATATATTTAATTTTGTAATTATATATTTATATAGATATTTATTAAGGTTACACATGGTATATACTTATATAGGTCTATTATGTACTGTAGTTAGGATGTATAGTTGCAAACCAAAGAGCAGATAAAAGGGGTGGGAAATTAAAATAAGTATTGTACTTCTTCCCACTTCCTTTTTCGAACAATGTGCGGTGTTTTGTTATGTCTTAGCTCTTTATTTTAATATTTTGTTGGGTTTTCTCTTTTTTTTCTATCTATTGTATGTACAATGTTACATACAATTTTTTATTTTTTTATTTTTATACATGTTCGAAAATAAAAATACATTCAAGCCTCGTACTCACGTCGCATTGCTGAAGCCCACAAACTCTGTACCCGCCATGCTCTTCAGGAACTCCATCACCTGCAATAACATCGTAATAAAATTACAGACGGTCCAGCTGTGTGAAAGTGAAACACGAGTGAAAGCGAAAAGTATTTACTTACATAGTCGAACCTCTCTGCTTTATTTGAATGTGGCTGTGGACAGAGGAGGAGGGGAGGGGGGGTGGGGGGGAGAAACAGTGAGTCAGTCCCTACAGAGGGCAGTGTTTGAGTACTTTGACAGTGAGTGAAGCATAGTTTTGATTCTAATCTTGGGTGGGTGTTGATGTATGACGTCGTGGACATGATGATGATGCCTTCATGCCTGTCCGTCTATGTGGCAACGTGCTCGCTGTGGCTTGGGGGGGGGGGGCAGAGGCGGGGGCTGTTTATGGCCGTGCTTGAGTTTCATGGACCGGTAAAGGATCATTACCAGGCTGTAAAAGTTGCCCAACAGAAACGGTAGACCCATCCAGTATTTAACGACTCTATCTATAAAGGGTAAAGATGATATAAAATATCACGTGTAGTAGTTTCTCTTCTTATTTTTGTACAGAACATTTACTGTACGTTTGTGACATTTAAACTTCAGGCTTCACATCAAAAACTGCTTTTTTTTATCAACTTTGCATTTTATTTATCCTTTTAAAGTGCAGAAAATATCCACCGCCTAGGTGTAATATGTAAATAAAGTACGGTACACAAACTTTACTCAGGCAATATGGCCTCCCTCTACAATTATACACAAGGGAGGGAGGCTAACACACCTTCTGCTCTCAGGGCTGTAATTGGCCAGAAGTGCACACACACCCCTGCTGTCAGCCCCAACCCAGAGTCCCTCCCTCGCCGCTGAACCTGACCTACATACGATAAACCTCAAGAAACACAGAAACACAACCTTATATAACTAAAAACCCACCCGTTACTATTGGGCCAAAGCTCACAGATGTAGTTTTAGTCGGCCGATGTTGACCATAGTCCAACTGCTCACCAGCCAACAGATGAGTGATAAGATGCAGTATGTCACAGCTGACGTCATTCTTGCGTTTGTGTGTTTGTTCACTGCTTTTCAGGGTTGTGCAAAAAACGTCATTTTTGATTGTGAGAGTACAAAACACACTAATATACTAATATATTCTGTCATTAATTATGAATCATTAAGGGGTTTAATCACTGAGGCCATTAAAATCATAATGAATACAGTCTTTTCAGTACCAGAAAGCTTTATTCTACCCAAAACTTTATTTCACTCCACAAGCTTTTTTGCTTTGAGAGATCAGGTCGGCTCAGTCAATTATCAGTTTTAAATCCCTTCTTAAAACATACTTTTATCAGAGAGACTTTTTGTGATTTTACTTGAGTTATAACTTTTTTTTAAAAATATATTTACCTTCTCTTATCTATCGTTTTTATTTTGTGTTTTCTCTGTGACTTTTGTTCCTCTGCTGCCTTCTAAGCACTGTTTTTATCAATAAAGTTTATTATTATTATCATTATTATATAGAAAGGAACAACTTTTAAATGTGACATATTTTGATCAGTGAAATGCATAAAATCTGAAACAAATGAAATTGATCTAATGTTGCTTAATTTTGTGCAATGCGCATTTTACAGAAGGTTTGAGAAAAAAAGGAAAGCTTCATTTGTTCACCTCTTATATTAGTGGTACAAGTCTGACTGTGCTGTTTAGCTCCTTGTTTCTCATCATTAGATTTGAAGTCTTGACTGATTCACCTTTTAAACTGTAATTAAGTCTCGTAAGACTGCGCAGCGTAACAGTTGTAATTCACAGGGGAAAACATTTAATAAGGTCGAGGATTAAAAACCAAGTCTATTTTTGTCACCTCCTGAGATAGTTTTAGTTTTGTCCTGATACGCTGATTAATGACGATCAGCTACGTAATATGTTTTGTGTGCATATCTTTAAAAAAGGAAAGCACGTGTGTTTTTGTTGAGAGGATTTAAGATGTTAGAGTACCTTAATTAAAGAACTGATGACGATGGCTCCAGCGTTCACCATCGGGTTGTGGGGTTTATCTGAACGAGAAATGAGAGCATGTTATCACTGATTTGTCCCTAACCACAAGAGCAATAAAGTGTGAGATTAGAGACTATATTTCCTGAGGGGGGGCTTAGAGTAACATCGGCTAATAAACCGGACAGATAGAGTACACTCCTGTTTGCTTCAGAGAGTCTGCAACAGGAAGAAGCTACAAAGGTGAGGAGATAAAATTGCAAACAGTCTGGCTACAGGCCCATCAGGGCAACTTTTATTTTCTCGCACTACATTTGTTCTGTTTCAACAACCAGGAAACTGTTGAAATTACATACCAAGATTTCTCAACAATATATTACAGCAGAAGGTGTTTTTTTTTTGTCTTTTGCAGTTTTACTTTTTGCACAACTAGGATTTCTTCCTGTGTGCACTCTGTGGAAGGACACCTGGAGGCAACTAATCACTTACCTTCTTCATTTAGAGACAGTTTGTTGAACTTGAACCCACTGGGCTCTTTGCCCACAAACTGGTGAACGCGCTCGCTGCCGAGCTCATGCACAGCGATGGCGTACTCCAGGGGCTTCACGCACGACTGCAGACAGAGGGGAACCTTGGTGTCACCCACAGAGTATCTGCATCACATGAGGATGACATGGAGGAGCACGGGGAACAAAACAAACCAAAAAAAAAAAAAAAATGGAGGTTTGTTAGTGATGCAGTGCACACGATGGAGGATTTCAGAGTGGAGATTTAGACTACGCACAAAACGTTATTTAGGGATATTCGACTTTCAGGTGAAATTTATGGAAAATGTAAAACGTTCATGCTACAGTGAGATGATATCATGAAAGTAGGGCAAGTAGAAGTCTGGAGTGGTCATTTCTTCATCTCAAACAATGTACTGAAACAAAAGCTAACAACAGCGGTGGGTACACCACAACAAAACATGTCAGTGTCTTAAAAGGATAGTTCAACATTTTGGCAAATTGGCCCATTGCCATAATCCCTATAGTTTTGCAGGAGGTTCGTTACCTTTATTTGTCGGTGCAAGCTATTTTTAGAACGGCGGAGCAGAGCCGTGAGCTGCTCAGAGCTACGCTACGGAGGCTTATGGGATTTCTTGGTTTCTCTCATCAAACTCATCAAATACACAATCCAACAACTCCAAAACGCCCTTGTGGACAAGTTGTGACCTGCACATTCACCACGCTATGAGAACGTTACGAGACAGAGTTGTTTTCGAGGTAAATGCAGAGACTGCTTGTCGAAAAACTGCGCCCAACGGGAACGCGCATCAGCGGTTTTGCATGAATTTACCTCTAAAACAACTCCGTCTCTTAACTTTCTGTTATTATCTCATAGCGTGGTGAATGTGCAGGTCACAACTTGTCCACCAGAGCGTTTTGGAGTTGTTGGATTGTGGATTTGATGAGTTTGATGAGGGAAACCAAGAAATCCCATGAGCCTCCGTAGCGTAGCTCTGAGCAGCTCGCGGCTCTGCTCCGCCGTTCTAAAAATAGCTTGCACCGACAATTAGAGGTAACGAACCTACTCCTAAAACACTGACCAATAGGATGAAGAGGACTGTTTCAATACAAACTGTACCTGAACCAGAACATTTAGTGGTGGATTCATGGTTGTGATTATTGTGGTTAATCACCTTGTTAGAGAACAGCATGTTATAAATACTGAAAGACTGAACAATTGTGCATCTAAAAGTTTAGAGAAGGTCAAATTAAGTTCACCTGTAAAGGTTATAGTGCATTTTACAGTATAGGTGCTTTCTGAAATTTCTTACGAAAGCCCAATATCCCTAACTTTCTGTGATGTTATTGTTGAGATGTCACCGTACCTCTGTCCGTCGATCGTGCACAGGGACGCACCCCAGAGGTCGGAGCTGAACTTGGCCAGCTGAGGAATGTAATCAGCTACCTGCAAAGAGGGGTAAACGACGTTGAGTGCACGTGCTGGACTGAATGAGCATAAAACACTGAAGCAGGTGTTTGTGTCACTTACCTGTCCTCCCTCCTGCTGCTGTGCACTGTCAAACATCTTATCAATCTGCTGGGTAAACTCGTCAAAGTTGGGGATGATGAACTTCTTCCTGAAGGCCTTAGTGAGCAGCATGATGTTGTTGCCCACACACCTGGAGAGGGACAGACGACTGACGGTGAGACAACAAAGACTACGCGGACAGATGCTGAAATGACTGATAACAGAACTGAAGGAGCTGAAAAATAAACTTTTTACATTAAAACACCAATTTGATTTTGAACAGTCTCCAGAGGGAGAGTAATAGACTCGAGGATGATTCTGGTTTCATCCAAATTACAAAGAGAGTCTAATTTCTGACTTTTCCCTTGTGGTATCTTAGCAACACAAACTGAATGATGATGATGATGATGATGATGATGGTGCTCATAGCATTAAGCATTTACATAAAATGTTAAATGAACTATCTTTTCAGAATAGTCGCAGTTACTTTTAATAATCCAGTTTTTTCAAACCACTTTGCAGCAATAATATTCCCCATAAAAACAGCTGACGTCGTGTCTTCTGGCTCAGAGAAGATATAAAGTTTGTCTAATGTTGTTTAATTCTTTGATGTAATTTCATTTCTGTAGCTGAGGCAGACATCTCTTATGTCTATCCTAACTGAGAAAGCATCTGTTTGATTTGTTGTTTTTGTTTTTCTAATTAAATCTGAACCATTAAATGCCGGCAGAGCAAACCAGGACTGCAAATGAGTCGAGTCCGATCATCAGGAGCATTTTCACATCAGCACATTGTGACTCGTCACAGTGAGAAAAGCAACAGGTGTTACTAAATAACGTTAATGATGATGATGATGTGTTGTTTTCAGGTGTCAGTGAGACACGATGCTCTCAGACCGAAGCAGCTCAGTGGATTTCAGCCAATATTTATTTACATAATCATCATTTACAGCTGGTGGTGCTTTGCTGTGACCTGTCAAACTGTCTGCTGTGGGAAAAAAATAACTCTTAAATTGATTAATAGCGACATATTTCTGCATATAAATGAAATTCTATTCAGCTCCAGTGTATTAGGGCTGAAGCAGAAATCTTAGAAAATAACATCCAAACTATTTTCCGCAGGTGTCACGGGTGATGAGTGAGGAAGTTTTGGTGAATTAAGGCTTTAAACAGATTCATTAAGCATGGGAACCAAATTTCAAGAACATCATGAAAGTCAGTGACAGTTTATTGAACTTGAACTCACTGGGAAAACTGAATAATCAACTCTTTTAAATGGTAATTTACTCGTTAATTAGATGACCATAGGATTCAGGCACAATCCAATATTTTGGAGATGGATGTGAACACAACGTCTGCAGCAAACAGATCATTTAAAAAAAAAAGTGTTCCTTCGAATATAAATACAACTTCTATATCTCATTAACTAATTAGCTCTTAAGCATGGGTGGTGTTGCCGCTTTTCGGCTTTGGGGTGGAGTGACGGCCGGTGACTCAGGGAAACGCTGCACAGATCAGAAGGAGAGTGGATTCAACTAAGTAATCAGCACATTCAGGATGGAAAAGGCCGCGGAGTCGAGAAGTTTAAAGTGAAATGAAGCTGACGGGATGACAATGAACCCAAATTAGACCTCCAAATCCACCGTGAACCACTTCAAGAAACACGAGCTGATGGAGCTTTTGGAGCTTTTGGAGCGGCCCCCACAGTTCACTGACTTCCTCTCTGTAAAATCTGTGGGTAGATGATCTTAAACATGCTGCGTGTGGTGTGTGTGTGCGAGACCGCCTAAAAATATCCCAGAACTTCAACATGAAGTGAGGAGTGGGTGAGCTCTCTACGTCAAGAATAGAACGACGCTGAGCTGCTACAAAGCATGTTTGCAAGCTGTGATATCTGCCACAGAGGGGTTTAATAAGGACAGGCTCGGCGGGGGGTTGCCCAGGCTTTTGTATGCGCCATACAATCTAAGTGTGTTCTTTTTTCCTATATTTGATGTTTGGGAAATAAATAAAATAACAGTTTAAAGAAGGGCTCGCTTTGAAACGTCTGTTTTCTGCAGGAGGTGGATTTACGCCTTTTCATTTTTCAAGACAAAACAAAATCTTGTATCGTCGTATTTATGGCTCAAAAAGCTTTTGCGACAAAATTTGCATCTCATACCGTCTTCAACTCAACCACTGAGGCTGGTACTGCAAAAATGCACATCAATTCTCCTCAATTTATATATATTCTATTATTTTATTCATCTATTATTTCATCACATTCGATTCAAAGTGACCAGTATAAGGCAATAAACACCCAGCTAAACACTAATCATAGATTCCCATTATGTAATTGAGCGGCGGTTCTTTATGCTCTCAAGGAAAATCATAAACATTCAGTCGCAGCTTGTCTGAACTAAAATATCTGTCCTGCAGGCTGCAGCCCTCACTGATCCAAGGCGATGATGCTATAGCGTGAGGCTTTGGGACACCAGAGGAAGAGAGTGGAGAGAGAGAGTTTGCATTATTCACATGGGTCATTTCCCCCTCCAAAAAAGAAAAAAGAAAAGTTGAAGATAGCTCCGTCTATTTCTAGTAGTGTATTTATAGGGAGCTCTTGAGTGTTCCTCAAGAATGGATAACCTCACAAATGTAAAAAAAAAAACTAAACAAGCACAGAAAGTCAAATCCGGCCAATTAAGTTTGATGAAGATGATGATGATGATGATGATGATGATGACGAGGCTGTGCAGCTCTGTGTTGTTGTTCCAGGCCAAAAGATGAAGCCTGAGTGAATTGCATTTGTGAGCTAAAGGAGACGATGGTGTTTGGACAGCAGTCAGTCGGCCAGCCAGCGTGGAGCTGCACTGATCTTGTTGAGTCTATTAATGTGATTTGCCAAAAGTCTGGAGCTCAACCAGAATGATGCCCTTTCATTAACTGCCCCTGAGACCCCCTATCTCTCTCTCTCTATCCCGTGCACTCCACTGCTGCTGCTGCTGCTGCTGCTGCTGCTGCTTTGGCTGCCATGTGCTCATGTGAATTTGGTTAGTAGCAGCTGTCAGCCATAAAAACGCCTGCCTCTGTCAGTCCCTTGGACTCAAATAGCGCTGACCACAGATAATCGTCTTTACATAAGCACAAAAAAGTATGAAAGACTGAACTTAGGTTAGACCTGGACTAACCTTATGTCCTTGCACACCCACCTAAACCTGGTCTTGACCTTAAACCATGTTTTTTCTAAGGTATTTTTGAGCATTCCTGGATTAATCTGTAGTTTCTATAAACTAATCTAAATCTGTTTAAACCCGAGGTAACACTAGGTTATGTACTGATGTAAATTTAGTGTTAACTTCTGAGAAAACAGGTGTCTGTGTTTGTTTGTTTGTTTGTTTGTGTGGCCTCCATAAATCAACAAGTCTTTCCCCACCTTTTGAAAAACTTCTTGTCCATCATGACCGGCCCGACAGAGTCACGTGCGGATTGTCGCATCTGACGGACACAGTCACGCAGCCGAGGGTCAGACGTCAACAAACCCGTTTTCCTCAGAGCCTGCAGAGGAGGGAAAACATAGTGGCTTTTATTAAACGGATACACGAGGGAGGGGGAGAGTGTGTGTGTGTGAGAGAGAGGGAGAGGGAGTAGGAAGCCGTAAATGACAGAGACTGTATCAAAGACTTTGAGCCATGAGCAGCAGTGTTTATGTGATGCCAATTAGCAGGATAGCAAACATGTGTAGATGGACTAGATCGTTATGGGACTTCAAAGGCTCCGAGTGCCCACATGGCTCTAAAGGAAGAAATACAGGTGTAACAGGCTGGAAGCTCCCGCACAAGTCACACGTCTGGCTCTCAGTCACTGGACAAAACCACGTGTGTCTATTTTTGGGGACACCATGTGCACGACCCTCCTGACCAGAGAGGCTCCAGTGTTTTTTTTTGACTCATCTCTGCTAATAACTGATTCACGGAGCAAACAGACCGAACACACGGCGGCTGCTGCTGCTCTTACTGCATGTCTGAGTGATTCTTAAACCTTCAGGCCAGGAAATGCTAAAGTTTACTGAATGCTGACAACAACCCTTGATAATCAATTAGTTGTTAAAGTCATTTTCTCCTTGTTACATGTTCACAAATGAACAGTACTTTCCAGACAATTCACTGCTCAGTAGCTTCATCTTAACTGTTCATTAGTTTATAATTAAAGGAGGGGTGGAGGAGCTTTTCTTCCCTAAATGAACTGAGCAAATGAGAATTAGAGATTTAATGACAATTGAAAATGTTTTAAAAAGGTACAGTACATGTGATGGAGAAGATAACAGCACACCTTCATCTTAAGATGGATATTTTCAGAACAAGATGGGGCCCCATAAGCAAATACTTAAATCTACCAATGTGAAACATTGTCAAACTATGCTATCTCAGAACTGTCCAAGTGTATTTGTGATTTAGAAGAATGGCAGAAACAGTCCAATGAGCCTAAGTTGTTTGCAAAACTGTTATTTGTTTGACCGTTCAGTTTATACATTTCTTGAATAACTTCAGTTTTTCGTATGTATGTAACAGAAAGAAAAATCTTATGTAAACCAAATATGAACGCCGATAAATACTTAAAAATAAGAAAATGGAGTGAAATCTCCCTCAACTTTCTGAAATTAAATGTATTTTTCTTGTTGATACTTGTGTTATGTTATTATTACTGATTCAATGACTAGTAACATCATTTACTATCGTATTAATCCGAGAGAAATTTCTCCCATGGGAGACTAATAAATTATTTTGACTTTGACTTGAATCAGTATATGTACGCATGAGAGGGTATGCTTTTTTTGTTTTTGTTTTTTGTGTGTATGTGTATATATGATATGGATGAACTGAAGAAAGACATTAAAAATAAAATTGAAAAAAAAAGTATTTTTCTTGTAATGGATACAGTGTTTTCTTATTCTGTGTTGCCTTCACTGCAAACAAGAGACACAGGAATGAACTGATGCTAATAATAATAATCCAGTGTGGACTGATTAAAAGTCTAAGTGACAGCAAGTTGGACAGCGTTGATGTTATCGACATGCAGGGGACACTCTCTCCATCTCTGTCCTGCCCCATGCAGTCACCTCTACAAACACGTCCAGTCATGCGTGGCATAACAACAAGGCACCTGTGTTGACACATGTCTCTTCTGCTAAATGCGTGCCCTTTTTGAGTTGCCATAGACACCGAGGTCACCAGATGTCCAGGTTAGAGCTTTTTTTTTTTTTTTATGACACTATACCTAAAAGGTTGCACCACAGAGTCTAAAAGGATGCAGTACTTTTTATCAGTTATCAGAGAGCAAAAAAAAAACCGCCCCACCACAGTCTGTGTCCTGCTCATCTCCTGAAATATGTATAAAGCAGGAATGGCCCCTTTGCAAGACTATGAAAATATAAATAACTGCGGCTCAGGTCCTGCAGTAACGTGCCTGTGTGTGTGTGTGTGTGTGTGTGTGTGTGTGTGTGTGCATGTATGTATGTTGTCGGGTCGTTATTACCTCACTGCTCAATGTCACACCTACTACGTATATTATTACATAAGAAGAGTCCTAAACACATTTTAAACGTGACCCCCTGCCTACGTTCCTCTGGAGGTATTCTGTGTTTCTGTTGCTGGCTCGGATTTCCAACACGCCTCAAGGTTGATTTAACCAAAGTCAAAGTTGTTTTCGGAGACATAGTATGTACAGTAACAGTAGCAGTAGCAGTGCTGCTGTGTAGGGGACAGCGTGTCTCTGTTGTGTGTCCACACACACTATAGACAAGTTCAAGAAGCCGTATCAGTGTTTGACATGTGAGGACGTGTGTGTGTGAAGATGATGATGATGCTGTCGACTCACTGAGATGAACTGGGAGAGGGGGATCATCTCCTTGCCTTCAGTGATGGTGTAGAAAAGTAGGTCCTCCATACTGGACATTAACCTACTTCTACTGAAAACACAACAACGACAACATACACAACATACATACAGTTTTAGATTTAGATCCCGGTCACAAGCCTCAGCAGCAGTATGTCAATGTTTACATGTCAACACCATGGCCTCGAGTGAAAATGCTGGCAAACGTCCAGATACTGACCTTGTTCTTTAGCTACATGAGTGGAGGCAATGACCTGATTGTTTAATCTAAACGTAGACACCGGTATTTTGAATATTATTACATAACATATTTCTGGTGTAAATGCTAGAAGCAAACGACAAATGCCGACTACAGCTACATTTTCTTACTAGGTGTTAAATATAACAATGAAAATAGTCATTGTTCGCTGCGTTTCCAAGAGAAAATGGGAATTATTAATTTATTAGGGAGATGATTTATTAAAGAGATTATTAGGGAGTTGTCAGAGTGGCTACAGCACATTATTAGACATGACTTGGTAGCTTGGCTGAGTCTCTCTAATGAATCTAGTAGCTGGCAAAGGTTTTACGTTGGAAAGATTTATCTTAACCTGATGAACCAAAAACTGAGACCTGTGGTTTTTATCGTCTATGAAGTATCAGTGTGCAATGTACTAACCGTTAGTAAAGCCATTGACTACATAATGTCACATAGTCATGATGACTATTGGATGTTGTTTGTGACTAGAGTCGTTCTAACGCAGCTCAGTTTTGCAGTTTGCAACAATTATGATGCAGTGACAGTTACTAAAACCCCTCAACCTTGATGTATGCAGCTCAGTCTGTCCAAATATCTGCAGATATATCAGATAAAAATCTACAAACACTCCTGCTCTTTATCTGTTCATAAAGGACTTTCATCTTAAAAACACTTAAATTTTACAGCTATTTCAGATTATCTTCTCTATAAATAAGACATTATAAATTAATTTACCCTTAAAGCAGAAGTAAGCGGAATGTTTGTGTTAATATAAGTCTTAAATAGTTATATCTTCCAACAGCAATCACTTATATAGAGTGTTTGGTCTGAAACACGGGTCTGTCAGTCACTCTGCTCTGCTGTAAGCCGAGGAGAAAACTTTCCTTGTATCCTACAACCTTTATCCAATGAGGAGAGAGAACGGCATAGAGGGGCAGTCCTCTCTGTGTGTGCAGCCAAGGGATGCGCGTGAATGTGGAGACGTAGGGACGAGGGCGGGGACTGCTAACTCCATCGGCTGACAGGAAGTTAGCCAAAACGACCGGATCGCTTACTTCTGGCTTTAATGACAACAAACAGATTGGCTATTTTTATCTCCTTCGTGCTTTACTAAAAGGCCAAACAACCTGAGAAGGTTCCTGGAAATCAAAGGCCATACAGCCAAGAAATGTCTCAGACCCCTCTGATCCCTCGAATCCACATCTTACTATTACACTGAAGCTGATGTCAATAAACAAACAACATGTAATGTGTTTGTGTCTGTTTCCTAGTGCTGCTAATAGCTGGGTCAAGACTCACTGGTTAATTTCCCCCTGATTGAGGTTTTGTTATAGTTCATTTCATGTTTTTTTTTTTATTAAAGGTAGTAGTTTAAGAAATAATTGGTGTTGATCTTCAGCAATCTTATTGGTTAAAGCACAGTCTGTCTTGTTTTATATTATAACCACCTGCACACCAAGCAGCTTGCTCTCCCGATAGGAACCTGCTAATGATTTCAACTCTGAAATATCGGCGACAAAATCACAGAGAAGACTAATGAATATGATTTCGGCTTAATTAATGTTGATTTATTCGTTTACAAACCGACTGTGACCTACTTGGAGTGTCCTTGGTCCACTTCAGGCCCCTTCTGGTGATGAAAGGCTCTGTGGGTGTGGGGTGATGCTGCGACCCAGCAGGGCAGAGGAACAGGTTGCTGCGTCCTGGACAAAACAATGTTGTCGGCTCCAACTCTGGCGGAGATCCCTGCATTTTTAAACAGCTGCAAGATTCCCGGGTTAGCTGTCCTCAGACTTTTCAGGCAATGCATTGTGATAAGTAGGACTTAATGTTTAATAATTCAAAAGAGCTTCTTCTTCCTTTCTTTCTTTTTTCTTTTTTCTTTTTTTGCCCCAGCAGTTGATTTAGAGAGGTTTTTGTGACCAGTGCCCCTTGGTCCTCAGAGCTTTAATAGCTGCTGCTGCCATTGAGACTGCAGCAAGTACAGGCTGTTGCTCGGGGCTGGGGGGGGGGGCGGGGCTGTGACACAGGCAGCATGTTGGCTCAGACCGAGGGGTCAACAACCAGCTACTGAAACCAGCTGCTGTTTGACTCAGCCAACCAGGTATGACCGTCCACTGTTGATTAACAGAGCATGTTGGGGTTCATATCTATACATATTTTTATAATTAATGTGTCTATCTTTTTGTTTTTTACAGCTTTTATGCATGCTGCAATGTTTTTAATGATTAATAAAAACTATATGATCATAATCATGCTGCTATTATCATTATTACTGTTAATTATGATGAGTGTTTTAATAATAAGAGGACAGATTTTTTACCATAAGCTCTGAGTCAGAATATAAATATACATCTACACATGGCCTATATTTCAAGTGCTGCATCTCAAATATCTGTGGCCAGTGTGACATTCACTTGGGAAGTCAGCTGATTGTAACACAACCTGAGTCATGGTGAACTTCTCACTGAAGAAGGTGTCATTAGTTAGATTTAATCTGTTAGTAATTAAATCAAAACATGGACATGTATTAGTGGTTGAATTAGTTGTGTTAATGTCTTGTCGGGTAAAAAAAAAAAAAAATAGGTGATAGGTTTGTGCCACTCAGGATCATTCATACTGCTGTGAGATGGCGACACCCCATGGTGAGTCTCGGACACTGACGGGCTTGAAGCGTTACTGCCTCGGCCTCTAGGTGGCACACTCACTCCAGGACCCTCTGACTCTCACTCGGATCAATCTCTGTCCACGGACTCCCTGTTGTTTAGTTGAGAAGACACATCACAGTCATCATGTGCCTGAGATCCTTCCTCTCCAGAGGGTTTCTTTTTGGGGGCAGGTTTCCTGGTGCTTCAAACGCACTTTATTGTATCATTTGTGAATTTTTTTTTTCTTTTCTTTTTAGTTTGAGGCCCCAGCTTCCTGGTCTTTGATGTGGTGTGAGAGCACAGTGGAAGACAGTGCCTGGCTGTGATGGAGCGTTTTAAAACGTGCAAGAAAGATGAATCATTTGCTATTTATCTATCTATCCTTTGAGCTGTGTTTTGTTTCCCCCTTCTGCTCTACTTACAATGGGAATTTAAATGATTCAGGATATGGTCACAGATCCTGATGATAACCCACCACACCCATGTTGGGTTTCACAGCACACATGCTACACATTCACATTCTACCTTTTTTTGCACGCTTTTCTACACGACTGTGCAGTGTCACTTTCTGAGCAGACGCCTACACGCCACGGTGACACGATATTATCTCCATTACCAAATAAACAAGGCCTCATTGGGTTCTGGTGGTCTCCTCTCTGCATTTTCTAGGCATGTGACTTCTCCAAAGGGGTGCATGCTAACCCATGGCCTCTCTGCGCTATACCTCTGCCGGTTGTAGCTTCTCTGTTTTCAGGAGAAAATGTTTTCCATTCCTGGGCCAATGAATGCCACCTTTGTCCCTTCATCCCTCCATCTTGTGTGAGAAAGCCCCCCTCACTGCACTCACCAAGCCTGCACAAACTTAACCTCTTCCCCCCTCCACCTCACACAGGAAAAGAAACATACCGGGTCTGGTGCTTTGATTCAGGCTCAGTAATCTGGAGGTCTGGATAAAGCCCTGGCTTAGAGGCCACTTTGGACAGCCAGTTTTGGGGTCTTAAGGAAGGAAAGGGGGTAGTACCTGTTGAAATATGATTGGGACAGTGTGTTAATCGGACAAAATATTACACTCTGAGATCATTAAACAAGTGTGAAAAGCCTGAGTTATATCTGTAATTTCATTGTAATAAATATGGTAACATAAAGAGATATATTCATTCGAAAACACTTCACTTATATTATCATTATCACCCTATCCTGGCCACATTACAGCAATAACACGACCATTTTCATAAGGATGCCACTGCTTATTTTTCTAAATCACACAAACCCCCTCTGGGCCTCAGACATACTCTACTCAGGCAGCCACACACATGTTGGACTGAACTGTCAAAAACACTTGGATTTGACCCATTTCGAGTTATAACTAAAGCCCCAAACTGGGCGCTGTTCACCGCCTGCATGGTAATCATTTTAAGATATGAAGTGAAGGCATGAAATATGAACGGTGCATGAAACAAAGCTCCTTATTAGAAACTGTTAAATGCTTTTAGGGATTTAATGCATCGTTTAATGTCGCTCTCGAATCAAAGGATAAGAGTCATTATCCATGTGCCACCCATAGTGAAAGGAATTCAACCTCCTCACACACACTCAAAGTGACAGACACACACACAGAGAAAGAGAGAGAACTATCTATCTATCTATCTATCTATCTATCTATCTATCTATCTATCTATCTATCTATCTATCTATCTATCTATCTATCTATCTATCTATCTAAATTACTTCATTCAAAAGTCTATGACACAGTTTAAGTTAAGATTTTGTCAAGTCTGATTTACACTTATGTCCAGATGTAGGTTGAAGTTTGTGGTCACTATTCACCCAAAGCTGATTTGTGGTGTCATTCATCAGATCTGGACTAATTCTGGACAAATTCCCTGAAAGCATTTCTTTACTGAGCTGCAGCAACCACAAACTCTTTTAACGTCGACTCAATAGTCATTCAATTTGCAGCTCTGACTGGCGACATGACAGCTCTACTCTTTTCCTTATCAATTAAGCAAAATTTTCATTTGCAGCCCATAGAGTGATGTCACCTAAAATGCCTGTCACCTTTTATTCTGAGCAAGAGCGAGAATAAGCCAGTGTTATTTCACTCCAGTTTAAATTAATCATGTCACATATTGAACTTTCTAATTACTGTAGTTGTTTTCCACCTGGCCTGTCTACAAGAGAAGAAAGTCGTTTTAACTATGCAGTGTGTGTGAAATGTGTTCAACTATTCCACAAACTGCACAGATTTTAACTCGTGTCGACGTTCATGGTCCCCAGAAGACGAGTCCTACCGCTAAAAAAAACGATTGACTGAATCTCTGACACCAGTTCTTTGACCTCTGTTGGACCTGAGATAAAACGTACTTCATCATCATGTTAACAATAAGTCTTATGTGCAGCTATTAGCTACACAGTATATCAAAGATCTCCTCCATCGGGTGCACTTGAACTACACGTGCACATACACACCATCTAACAGGTGGTGTATGGGAGTATGCTAATGATGCGCCAAGGGCTCAGCTGAGAGTAAGTAGAGCTCAGGCTGACGTCGTCTGCAGGAAGCTGACAAAGAACAGCTTGAACTGATGGAAGTTGAGCCAAGTCTGAGGCCGCGGAGACAACCCGAGTCTGAGATGTCCCAACATGGCCACAGTTCAGAGAGGGGGTTTATTTTAGGTAAAAACATGGATCTTCCTTTGGAAATTTTACATTTTGTGCCACGACAGAAAAGAAAAGAAAAAAATCCAATGGCTAACTTGGTTTTCAAATTTTGCAATGAGCATTATATCCTCATCCTCATGGGGCTATTTAGTGAAGTCGTGTTTCAGAAAAAAAAAAAAAATGGCTTCATGTCTTTAAATCAGCTCTTTTCTCTTTTCTTATTTGTCTCTTGTGGTTAATTACAACAAACATCTACGCCAGTAAAGTTTTATACATTATGGGTGTGATATTGATTGGTATACGGCATAATATGGTACATTGTGTATAATACAATGAAGGATAAGGCACAAGGTTATATGATATATTGTATATCAAGATGTGAGGAAGTCTAAAGCTCACCTTGTTTTATGTTTTGTTTTGCTTTTATAATGTGTCTGTTTTGATGTTTACTTATTGTAGCCTACATATAATTCTGCTGGACCCCAGGAAGAATAACTGTGGTTTTGCTGCAGCTAATGGGGGTCTTACTGTACATAATAAACTAAACCAAACCAGACTAAACTAAACTAAGCTAAACCAAATTATACGAAATAGTGTCTCAAAATGTGTATATCAAGATGTGAGGAAGTCTAAAGCTCACCTTGTTTTATGTTTTGTTTTGCTTTTATAATGTTTCTGGTGTTTTTGATGTTTTCTTATTGTACATATAATTCAGTTGGACCCCAGGAAGAAAAGCTGTGGTTTTGCTGCAGCTAATGGGGGTCTTAATAAACTAAACCAAACCAGATTAAACTAAACTAAACTAAATTAAACTAAACTAAACTAAACCAAACCAAACCAAACCAAGTTATATTATATAGTGTCGCAGAATGTGTATATCAAGATTGTTTTATGTTTTGTTTTGATGTTTTCTCATTGTACATATAATTCTGTCGGACCCCAGGAAGAGAATAGCTGTGGTTTTGCTGCAGCTAATGGGGGTCTTAACAAACTAAACTAAACTGAACTAAACCACACAAGGGACATGATACATTGTGAAATGTCCACCCTCGGAGGGCTCGGCTCGGCTCGGCTCGTCTGTCGTCTCCTCTCCCCTTAGACCCCCAGGTTCGGTGCTGCCGACTCCCCTCCTGTCACCAGCTTGTGTGTGTGTGTGTGTGTGTGTGTGTGTACACAGAGGAGCACAGCCCCCCTCCCTCCCACCCCCACCCCCCCTCTGCTGCGGTCACTTGTTGCCGAAACCTAGACACCCTCTAGACCCCTGGAGCCTCTGTGCGCCGGTACAGTTGTGAAAAGATCAGCCAGCCCCCCCACCACCACCACCACCCTCCTCCTTCCGTCACTGCCATCTCTTTCCCTTCCTACCTTCTCAGCCTCAAACCAACACTCTCCCCCCTCTACCCCCCACCTCACCTCCCCCCACCTCCTCCTTCATCCTCCGAGCTTCCACACCCTTCCTCGCCCACCAACCCCCATCCTCACCATGCAGCTATCCCACTGCTCTGCCATCTCGCAGCATTCCGTGGGCCGGCGTGCACACAGAGGCCTATTGTGTGTGCAAGCAGCGAGACGGCAGAAGGCAGCGTACAGTCGGGGCCGCGGAGAAAAGAGGATGTGTGGAGGGAGAGGAGAGGAGAGGAGAGCTGTGCTGAAGTGGACTCTGTATTCACGATTCACGCTGTATGTACATCGGTCGAAGCTGCACCGGTGTTCAAGTCTTAAAAAAAAGACAAGATACGTAGATGAATGAATGAATGAATGGATGTCGACTGATATTGCTCCGCAGTAGATCTGTTTTCTCTCCTTGCAGTCTTATCTTTTGACTTTTTTTTGCATGTAATTATAAATACACCACGCAATAGGCCCACTCTGCGTCCGTCCACACTGATGAGCCAGCGTTAACAGCTGTGATATAACTACACTGCCTACAATGTGTCCCCTTCCAACAGAACTGCCACTTCATCTTTCTTTATGTGACACAGCAACAATTACTTGACCTGACACAGCAAACTGCACAGGGTGTTCAGACTGAATGGCCTTGTGTGTGTGTGTGTGTGTGTGTGTGTGTGTGTGTGTACGCCTCCTATTGTACTACGAACACACATTATTGATTCAGCTGGTAAACAGGCTGTTTAAATTCCTGAAGTGTTTTTGTTGCTGGACTTGTTGGCATCATCACTCCTGTTAAACTTGAGATTACTCAAACCAGGACGTCCTGCTGCTGAACCAAGATCTGTTTTATTTATAATCTGCTATCTTGTCCTGAGATATGATGAATGGATTTTATTGTCATATCATATCATGGGACAGCAAAAGATTTCTTTAGTTTTCTTCTAACTAATTCCCATACGAAACAACTCATAGACCCTGGCAGACTAGGAAGAGCTAAGATGGCGGTTTGAAAATCTTTCTTTCCTCTATGTGGAATGAGGGGGGCTGTCTAGAAGGTCGTGACCCTGGAATTACTGTGCCTCTCCTCATGACAAAGACCCCCTTTCAAGCTCAGTCACCTGGCCCTATCTACTGGAGGTACATGATAAAGATCACACAGACGTTTCACCATGCTTTTGGCTCCGCTTCACAATAGATAATTCTGCCATATGTCTGCTATTTTGTCAGGAATGTTATGCTATGAAGGTAAATAAATCCTGTCACAGACCGACTGCACTAGTTAAATGAAAATGGGCAAGTGATATAGAGACATGGCAGGAATAAGTAGGTGAACTTAACTCATGTGATTTTCTGTTTCAAGGGAAATTTCTTCCTTCTGCAAACCGCACTATACAATTGTCCTTTTAACTGGAACTCACAACCTCTCGTCAATGGTCTTTGTCCAAACAGACAAACCTCTCACAAAAGTTTGAGTGTAAAGTTGAGCATGACATAACTGCACAGTTGACCTGGTCAGCTCAACACTTTCAGGTTGCCTAAAGTCCGCAGATTAATCCATAATCCAATGGACTAGACCGAAACAAACAACCCCGCTGACCCACTGTTGAATTCCCAGAGTTTTAACCGTTCATTAATCTGGAAACTTCTGCTTCTACTTTTGTCTCCTCGCAAACAGTTTATCGTCCCATATGAAGAATACTTTCCAAATGTCTCTAACAGTCAGGTAAAACTGAATAGTCCAAATCTTTCATTTATAGATTGAGAACAGCAATTTGAGGTAAACTATTTACACCTTTAATCCAACTGAATGAGTAAATGACACAATAATGATTATGTATAAAATGCTGCAAATGTTTTATGACAGAAAAACAGTCATAGTTTTAGTTATAGTTTTCCCTTTATAGTTAATTCAGTGTGAAACAAAACTATGAATCTCAATAAGTTCATTTTTAAGTGCTAAAACCTACAAAATAGTTGTAGCTCATTGGATGAAGACAACAATTTAGTTGGTCTGTAGCAGATTTCCAGTTTTCTATGAATGAATTTTACAGAATAACATAGGATATCCCTTTATTAGTCCCATGATGAGGAAATTTCCAATGTTTTCATTCATGTGTTTTCAGTAAATAATGTGGTAAGTCTTTCTATATAAAGTATCTACCAAGAGTTGTGGGCTTGCCAAAAATAACTTTTTATGAAATTAGTCTACATACAGATCAATGAAACTCTGAGAATAGTCTTGAAATATTAACGTGGTCCTTTTGAAACTTGTTTTACCAGCTTTAGGATTTCATGATTCACTGACACAGTTTCATGTAGTCAGCTCAGAGCCTGGTCTGTGCTCTGCTGGATGTAGCCGTCCCCTCTTCTTAACTAATGTGAAAGTGAAGGTGCATCTCCTGGCCGGGGCCAGGCCAAGCAGGTCAAGGGGAGGAAGGAGGGCTCGAGTTAAAAAAAAAAAAGAAATCCCTGGGAGAGTAGATGCTGCTGGATTGAGGGGAGGGAGATGAGGTTCAGGTTTCAGCCTTACAGGGGGTCTGGGGGAAGGACTGGTATTTTGGAATATACGAAGATCCATACAAGGCACAGTGGACATAAAACCGCGGTGCTTGCCCTGACGCGGTGGGTGCAGAGTGCCAGCTGGGGCCCCGCGTTGGATTCCACTTAGATTTTGGAGGGTTTGACTGCATGGTGCCATAAGTCTCTGGGAAACAAACACTTTTACACGCCACTGACTGAGAGAGCCTGGTCTCCACCGTCCCTTCATTTCTCACCCGAGCTCCTGCATGTCTAATATTTAGACATGTTCAGCTTTGTGGATTCAAGGACTGTTCTGCTACTTGTAGCATCCCAAGTTGTTTTACTATCCGTGGTCAGATGTCAGGAAGAGGACGACCGTAAGTTGCAAAGTTTTTCTTGACATGTTTCTTTTTTTTTTTTTTACTTGGATAGAAAAATGTGGATTGTTACTTTGATGTTGTTATTGACCTTTTCTTTTGTGATGTTTCTAGAAGACTAAAAAAAAAATACAAGTGCAGGTGGTGTGATGTCAAATGAAGAGCGTGAAAAGCTCAAATCAGTTAAGCTGAAATGAAGACATAACCAATTAGATGTTATTTTCATTGATGCAGGTGTTAAGTCTTTGCTGATGATAAAATGTGCTGTCAGGCAGGTTTTCAAAGATCTCTCTAAGTAAGTGAGTGCATAGTTTTCTGTAGGACAGGTGAGGCTGTCAAGGCACATCTGTGTGGGATGGAGGACCAGGTGAACAAGTGTTCATTTGTCCTCACCTTGGTCCTGCAGCTCAGCCCTTCCTGCTCTGTTTGCTCTTGAGCACAGTGATTTAATTCAGAAGCAGATCTGCCTAAAAAGCAGATCTGCGACGCCTTAAATGTCTTTAATTGCTCTTTTTCCTACATTATCAAGAAGGAACACACTTTTTTTCATCTGGGTTGTCAGGGTTTTCCAGAAAGTCAAGTTGTGAGCAGCTTATCAGCCAATCAGAAGTGAGTTTAAGTGTTTAAAATAAACCACCACACCAGCAGATTCAGGGGTTTTCATGATGTGGAGTGACGGGGTCAGACCGTGTTTGACCCCAGACTAGCAGGCTCAAAGGGTAGCAAGAAGAGACAGGGACAGAGGACAGAGTGCAGGGCAGGAGTCAACAGATGATGGACATTTAGATGTATTTATAGCAAGATGCACTTTACAGCTCCTGCGTCCTCCAGTGCCCTCTCTCTCTCTCTCTCTCTCTTATCATACATCAGCTTTTAGCATTCATTAACCCTTTAACCCTGTTGTAAAATTATCATATTAAAGGCAAAGCTGCAGAGAAAACAGCAGACATTTCAGCTGCAAAGTATCCAAAGTCATTTCTGATCAGGAGCCTTGTAACATGTATGTGCTAAGAACCAGGTTCACAAATATGTTTAAAAAGACAAATAACAGCAGTTTGTAGGCCCAGCCCCTTAAACTGTGTTCATTAAGTGAATGTCCCATTCTTAATTCCCCAGCGTGTTTGCGCTGGCACTTGACACAGCTATGGGACCCAGATGGAGCAATTTAGCAGGACCCCCTGTTTACTTAAGGCAGCAGCTTGTCAATTGGGCACAGTATCCCTGGAAGAGAGGTTCATTCATTCGAGCAGCAGAGCAGGCCCGCAGGTTAAATATACTCAGCCAGCTACGTGAAATACCTCAAGTAGCGACTTCAGATACAACTGTTAACTGTGCCTCGTATTGACATCTCATTTTATGCAGCTTCAAAACACCTCCATTTGAGTATTTTATCACCTCTTGTGAGTGAATTATACTTAAAATGTCTTAATCATACTTTTGCTCCACAGCTACTTATTCATAGTGGTGTATATTTTGGGGTTCAGGCCGACACCTGTTCATGTGCATCAAAGCACCGAGGCCACATGCAGTTACATTCATGTGTTGTTCTATTTGTTAAATCAGACTTTTTATTTTTATATACTTTGCACTACATTATAAAGCTTTTATTTGACACAGCATAACTTTTATCTTTCTCCATCTTCCTTGTACATCCCTCCCCTTCACTCATGAACCACTCCTCCATCTCCATCTTACCCCCCGACACTGCCCTAACACCTCCCACTTCCTCACCCCCCACCCTTTGACCTGCTTACATCCTCTTATCCACACTTCCCTCTCTCTCTTTCCCTCTCTAACCCAATTTTTTTTTTTCATAACACCATTTACCTCACCAACCCCCCTCCCTGCCCCAACGCTGTATAAACTCCACAACCTTTTCTATATCTAACTCTCTGCTGAACCAAACTTCCTGTCCTCCCGTTGCTCCTGTGCCCTCCTCCTCTCCCCCCTGTCTGTGTGCACCTGCTGCCTCGCCTCGCCTCGCCTCGCCGCGCTCCGCTCCCCCTGCTGGCCACCGCAGAGGAGGCAGGCGGCTGCATCCAGGACGGCCAGCAGTATAATGATAAGGATGTGTGGAAGCCAGAGCCATGTCGTATCTGTGTGTGCGACAGCGGAGCGGTTCTGTGCGATGAGATAATCTGCGAGGAGATCAAAGAGTGTGCCAACCCTATCATCCCATCTGGAGAGTGCTGTCCCATCTGCCCTGCTGATGCCAGTGCCCCCATTGGTTGTAATTTATTTATTCACATACCCATAAATAAATTACTCTTGTAGCTTGCATTCATCTCCCTCCCAGCTAACACTTTTGAATGGGGAACCGCCGCAGGAGCCACACGTTCTGCCTGACCAGTAGAAACATTGATGATAATAACAATAAAGTGGGGGTGTAATTTCCTCTAAGGGGTTAAAGCTTTATGATTTATTATTTTTATTAACGACTGGTCAACATAACACCTGCTGTTCCCTATTCCAAAGTGAATCTCTCTACGTGCTTGGTTTTTTTTCTGGAGACCAGAACATAATCAGAACGATATCACTCCCTGGACGGATGCTGAGATATGAGATATGTCTGGTTCTCAACTAAACCAGTAGAGACGCTCTCTGCTTATTTTAACTCATGACTAAGATGAAGCTTATGTTCGTACTGAGCCGCAGCTCAATGATTTATACGACCCATTTACAAAAGTAGGGTGTCTTCAGGTGATCTATCTCAGAGATGACCCAAAGTTTTCCCAAACTTTTTATGCACAAGGCCTCAAGTAAACCTGTCGAGGCCTCACAAAGAGCCACTGTATCCATGTGGTGTCTCAAGAAATCTCCTTATATTAAAGTTATTACAGGAATATTCCTGCATTATTCATCTGATTTTTGATTTAAAATGTGTAATAATCGAATTGCCTTTGCTGACACCCCAGTTTTTGCTCAGTAATGGATCATCATTGGATGTAAACATCCTTCCATTGAACTTTGAAAGTAAAATCTTAGTGGCACTGGCTGCCGCTGCTTTATTCAACATGCTGAGCTTACAACCTGCTGACTTTGTACTTACAGTAACATTTTGGACCCAAACACATTCTCATCTCCTGGTCCATGCTCTGCTTCTGCTTCATCTCTCATCATTAATATAATCTGGATGGGTTCTTTCCCTTTGGGTTTGGTATTTGATCACTTTAGCATCATTTAGGTTTTCCTCACAGGTCTCTTATAGAGGTTAGATTTCAAATCAGTCAAGTGTCTGAAATGTTGACGACTTTTAACGTTGTGGTTCTTTCTTCCTCTCTTCTCCCATTTGTCTGCGACATCAGAAACAATTGGTGCTAAGGTAAAAATGCTGCCCCATGCATCTTCACAACAAGTAAAATCACAGTGGTTTTTTTGTTTTTGAGGAAGTTGTTTCAGGCCACTGATGTCTTGTTGTTCTCTTATCAATCAGGGCCAGAAAGGTGAACCAGGAGATATTGCAGATGTAAGTATGAGTCCTCTCCACTTCACAGTAAATAACTGATACTCCATTTCTGTTCAAAAGTGCAATCTACACAAACTCATTAATGATCAAAGCAGCCTTTTAAGTTGAATTGTTATTATTTGGTATCAGAGTTGGTTCACATTCATATTCATAATAATCTCCTACATGGGGCACGAATCTCTGAAGATTTTGTTTGTTGAATTTAATTATAATTAACTCTGCTTTGAATTATTCAGTTTGTTCAATTGATTGCTTGTTGCACTTTTTTTCCCAAGTTTTAAAACATTATTAGTATTTCAATACGTTTGATCATTAGAGTGGCACTTTCTCAGCTACAATGTCCAAAGTTTCGTTGGACATTTTATTAAATGAGGACAAACCCTGCATTCCTGGGACATAATGAACCTGATCAAATCCGCTTAGGTCCTCTCAGCAACTTCACTGAAAGTGCACATGTCAGGTGGACAAAGTCGGCCAAAGCAGAGGTTAAGACGAGGTTATGTTTTAGCAAAACTTGTCCTGTCAACATAGATCCCCATCAGACTGTGTTTTTTGGGCTTAATGTCCACCTCCTACAAAGTAGGAATGTTCTCGCCTTATTTTAGCTGACGACCGGACGTAGCATGAAAGATTGGTCTTGTAATAAGTAGCAATTGGTGACAACAGTCACAGGCACCTGACATAAGCTTTTCATTTATCTTTGTGCAGGTTGTAGGACCAAAGGGACCACCTGGGCCTATGGTAAATACTTCACTCTTCTAACATGTATCTTGTATTTCTATGTTTTACAGAATCTATTTACTCACACTTTAATGATGCATAATAATTACGCTTTTGCTGTAAATAGGAATTTAAGGAAACCTGTAAATCTCACTTAGACTGAAGACAATTATCTCTATTTTGCAGGGCCCCCCAGGTGAGCAGGGATCACGTGGAGAAGCTGGCGCTAAGGGTGATAAGGTAAGAGACAAAAGAGAGAAACACCCCCATCAGTCTTCCTGCTCAGTGCTTCATTCAGAATAAACTCCATCATGAGTTTTCAGCACTTGGTTGCACAGGGCCGCCAAGTATCAGGCCAAGCTACAGCAGCTCTGAGATGTGAGACTTCCTCTAGTGATAAAGGCACTGATATAACAAACAACATCTAGTGCAACCACTGATCATCAGAGGACAACAGCTTCAAGTATAGAACAAGCAGCAGGATTTCTGACCTGAACACTTCCTGAATCCTTACAGGCGACTCTGAGAAAATAACCATCTCTCTTTTTCCCTAGGGAAATCCTGGACCTCGCGGAAGAGATGGTGAGCCTGGCACCCCCGGAAACCCCGGCCCAGCTGGACCACCCGGACCACCAGGGCTTGGAGGGGTGAGTCTCCTGGGCATTTCTGTAACACAGCAAAGATGATTTACAGATTAAGTTTCAACACTGCTGTATTACACTCAGATAGAAATATACAGAGATGACCTAATGGTCATACAGTATCTTTTCCATCAGTAAATCTATTGTTTGCACTGGAGAATGTATGAAATGCATGTTTACGCTCTGAGACTTGTGCATCCTGCAGGCCGTCTGTCTCTTTAGCGAAGAGCAGGTGCAGACACATTTTCCTCCTGCTAACTGACCCTCCATTAAGTCTGTAACTCAGTTTGTGACTCTCTTTAGACAAGACCAACTGCATGAACTCGGCGTGTTTTGTGCCTTTACAGAACTTTGCTGCTCAGATGGCCGGAGGTTTTGATGAGAAGGCCGGCGGCGCTCAGATGGGTGTGATGCAAGGACCAATGGTAAGAAGAAGTACGACTGTGTGGTGTATGGTTTTTATCTCGGAAGCAGCTCACCTGTCACAATTACAAAACATCACCACTGACATTTAGCTTGCAATGGACTGGCTGCTGAAAATAAGCAGCTAAAAATAAACTGCTCGGTACGAGGGTTGAAATGCTGCCACCTAGTGGCTCAGTAGCTTCACCTGAACACAGAATTCATTTGACTATTATTTCTAGTGTCTGCAGCCACAGAACAGACGACAATTTTATATTTTCCTTTTCTTTAAAAAGACTGTTCAGGATAAACCACATTAATGACTAAAAAAAACATGTTTATTTTCATTAATGGGGCCACAGAAATAGGTTTTGCAAATATTTAATAGGAGAGGTATTTTAAGGACATATTAACTTTAATCCCTTGAATGTGTTTGAATCCTCTGAGCCTGAACTGGCGTTATGTTTACATTTCACATCATTCTCAGTGGCTTTGACTGCTGAGTTCTCTATTCAAGGCACCCAAATTTGTCACACTGTGTGGGTAAAAATATGCACTGGGTAAACTTTGTGTTTCTATTGCAGGGTCCTATGGGTCCCCGTGGTCCCCCTGGACCTTCTGGAGCTCCTGTAAGTACAGACATTACAGCACTGCACCATGATGTGATTAATTACTGCCATTAAACTGCTTAAATGTCAAAAAATAGTTGACATAAATAGTGAATAATTGTTGGCATGAATGCATAAATCCCTAATAGTTTGCTTTGTCATTTGTGCCAACAGGGACCACAGGGTTTCCAAGGCTCCCCTGGAGAGGCTGGAGAGCCTGGCCCAGCTGTAAGTATTAATATCAGGACGTCTTTGTGTCTAATAGACTCACTGCAGATTGCACAGGTCACGTTTGCTGTTGTGTTTCCTGTTTACCTAAAGCAACTACAGATACAGATACAAATGCTGCGTATGAATAGTAGCTATTTTACTGAAAGTTTACTTCAATGGACGGACACTGTCAAAGATGATTATCTCAACTTTAAGTAGCAAGTGTTTCACTGTCTCATCAACTAACTCACTTTAATTTCCAACAGGGAGCATTGGGACCTCGTGGACCACCTGGACCTTCTGGAAAACCAGGAAGTGATGTAAGTATCAAGGCTTCACCTCCTTATGAAACCCAAAGCTCATCAAAACATGGATATAGAAGCAAGGGTCAAAGGTCAAAGCAAACCACAGCTTTTTAAATAGATAATGATTAAGGAAACTTTTTTTTTTTACTTATGCTCTTATTTTAAAACATAAAACGCAAATGTTTGGGTTTATTTCCTTATCATTTCATAATGATTGATATCACTCCTTCTACATGCACTTGATGCTATGACCTTTATGGACCACTAGGGGGCACTGTCTATTTCCTAACAACAATGATGAAAATAAGTGCACAAGACTGTAAGCATGCAGCAGCAGCAGCCTACCACAGTAAAGTGCCATGCAGCTACATCCCAATTTAAAACTACCGTAAATAATCTCTCCACTTCCTGTTCATCTTCAGGGTGAGGCTGGCAAACCTGGCAAAGCTGGTGAGCGCGGACCTGCAGGGCCTCAGGTGAGTGAATGATAATGAATCTCTCTGTTTTCTAACTCCGGGATTACATATCAAAGTCAAGAGAGAAGAAAAACAGTGATGAATTAAATATGCCTCTAAAGAAAATGTTTCATCTCTATTTCAGGGAGCTCGCGGATTCCCTGGAACTCCTGGACTTCCCGGCATCAAAGGACACAGAGTGAGTGTTTCAACTAACAGCAGCTCCATTCTTCACAGAGCTGCAGCCATTTGTTCATCATCACACCTGAGGGGATCTGACTGATGCATGAGTCCTGATGGGTTTTCTCCTGTCTCTCTCTCTCTCTCTGTCTGTCTGTAGGGTCATCCTGGTCTGGATGGAGCTAAGGGAGAGACTGGTGCTGCAGGAGCCAAGGTATAGGACCATCACATTATCTAAAGAAGAGATAATGATAAAATTCACATTTTCGTCACTTTTGCTTCCATTGTTTACTTCTAATTTTTCTGATCTCTGTTGCTCTCAGGGTGAGGGTGGTTCTTCTGGTGAGAACGGTGCTCCCGGACCCATGGTGAGTTTACACGCACGCTATTGCTCTCTGCTTTATTTCTAAAGGCTATTTCATTCTTAGATATGATGATAAATAATTACTCATGCATTTATTTAAATTACAATGACTAGAATAAGCTAATGAGTTGTGTTCTCTGCCATAGGGCCCGCGTGGTCTGCCCGGTGAGAGAGGACGCCCCGGAGCTTCTGGAGCCGCAGTGAGTAACATGTCTTAGTCATATATCTGCTTCTACACACCGAGTAGTAACATGTTTCTAATAACAAATTTGAATTCATTATAATTTAATGATTGATCTCTATATGATAAGACACAGAACTGACTCTCCCGTCTTTCCACTCCTCAGGGTGCCCGTGGAAATGATGGCTTGCCCGGTCCTGCTGGTCCTCCTGTACGTATCACAGTTCCTACTCTGCATCCAGTTCACTTTGTTACTTTTAAAATAAGCTACAGCCTTTAATAACATGTCAACAAAGTATTGGTTTCACTAGACACAAGCTCTGACCTGCTGATTTGTTTTGTTCTGTCACCAGGGGCCTGTTGGTCCTTCTGGAGCTCCCGGCTTCCCAGGATCCCCAGGAGCCAAGGTTGGTTCACATTCACATCAGCGTCTTCATTAAACCAGTGTTTTAATGTAGGAGTCCACACATGTTGAAATAAAGCAAAAAAGAAAGTGTCAGTGTCACTTGCACCATTTCAGTCACTACTTTACGATTCCTGTAGTATTTTCAGAAAGTTGGTCACTCCCACCTCTTTAAATACAAAAAAATCTGTTGTATATTAAACAAACAACAAACTGCTCTATAACTTTATAAGGAAGAAAGTAGGGGTGTAACGATTCGTTCCAACAATGATTCATGGTTGCCGATTCGATGCCGATCTTGGTTCATTTAGAACGATACGATAGGATACGATTCAGTGACTTGAAATCGATTCAGTAACTTTTAAGGCAAAACTTCAACCAGTGTAGCTGTGAAATAAAGAAGACAATGAAAAGGGAGCAGTAATTCAAAAGCTCCCAGATGTGTTGAATATACAGTATATAAGTTTATATTAGTTAGAGTGTATAATTCAGATAAAATGACCTGCAGATGAGACAGTTCATGACAGATACACAGGTGAAGATAATTACACAGCATCATCTGCATCTGTACAATATGGAGGTACAGATGTTCACAAGTTGACCACCTTCTCTACCAGTTAGTGATGAGTCTGACTGTCTTGTGTCCTCTCAGGGAGAAGCTGGCCCTACCGGTGCCCGTGGAGCTGAGGGTGCACAGGGACCACGTGGAGAGGCTGGTACCCCAGGATCTCCCGGACCCGCTGGAGCATCGGTTCGTTTGTCATCACTTATCCTGATCATATATATGTTTAATCTGAATTTACAGCAGCCAATCATGGTCATTCTTACTCTGACTTTGTTATTCTGTGCATTTTTTAATTGACTGTTTCATTCTGTGTGTGCACAGGGTAACCCCGGTACTGATGGTATTCCTGGAGCTAAGGGATCTGCTGTAAGTCCACTCTCTCTATTGATACATTTAGGATCCAATATTACCTTTTTAATAATAATAATAATAATAATAATATTAATACTGTACTTGATTCTGATATTTCCTCTCTCACTTCTTCCTTGAAGGGTGCCTCTGGTATTGCTGGTGCTCCTGGATTCCCCGGCCCTCGTGGCCCACCAGGACCACAGGGAGCCACTGGCCCTCTGGGGCCCAAGGGACAGTCTGTAAGTCACCTGGGGATAATATAAAACTTTGTTAAACCTTCTTACATTCTGTGTTATGATTACTGAGTTGACTATTGTTGTTGTTCTTATTTCCTGCCATGTTTAGGGAGACCCTGGTCTTCCCGGATTCAAAGGTGAAGCTGGACCCAAGGGAGAGCTTGTGAGTTTCTCAGTTTTGACCTGATTTACAGTGATTTCCGACTGTATATTCCCTCAACAATATATTTAAGAAACAGTCTGGAGTAGGTTTACTGAGATATCTTTATTTTTTCTAGGGCCCCGCTGGTCCTCAAGGTGCCCCCGGCCCTGCTGGCGAGGAAGGAAAGAGAGGAGCCAGAGGAGAGCCTGGAGCTGCTGGACCACTTGGACCTCCAGGAGAGAGAGTGAGTAACGAGGATTTACCACAATACTGTCAAAAAGTAAAGTTATTAACTACCTGTTGCTATTTATGTTGCTCTGTCTAACTTAAAGTTGCGTTTCTGTTTTGCAGGGAGCTCCCGGTAACCGTGGTTTCCCTGGTCAGGATGGTCTTGCTGGTGCTAAGGTGAGTCCTGTGGTTTCAGCTCAGTGACTCCAGGCAGCAACACAGGCTGCATCTGTATTTCAGCAGCGACGTGGCTGTGAAGCTGCCATATTAACCATCATACTGATATTTTAAAGTTGAACAGACTGACTGACTGACTGTCTTGTCCCCCCTCAGGGCGCCCCCGGTGACCGTGGTGTTCCCGGTGCTGGTGGTCCTAAAGGTGCTACTGGAGACCCAGGACGCACAGGAGAGTCCGGCCTCCCCGGAGCCAGAGTGAGTCCTGCATCTTCAGTGTTGAAAAGTTTTAGTCATTTTTTGGCGATCGCTCTGATCTCAATGACTTATCCTCATGTTGGCAATCTCTAAAAATGTGTGTTTCTTTCACAGGGTCTCACTGGTCGTCCCGGAGATGCTGGTCCTCAGGGCAAAGTTGGACCCTCTGTGAGTATAATACTTAAAATCTTCTGTTTATAGCGGTTTCAGCTCAGAAATAATTGATTGTGAGAAGTGTGTGTAAGATCAAAAACAAAAACAAAGAAAATGCAGCAGACTGATCATCCCTTTGAACAAGCTTCATCAGTTTGGATTTTTCCTAATATAGTTTAATTGGACGTAATATCGGCTCTTTGCCAATAATCTTTCATAATTAGAGACTTGAAATGAGAAATGACAAGCTACAGCAGCTGCAATATTCAAAAGCAGCACTCTGCAATATCGCAAAAACCACCATTTATGTCCTTCTATACAACCACAGCACTCTCATGCACTACATGCTCTAAGTCAATTTACTCACAAACTGTACAATCACATATGCTACAATCATGATAAACACACACCTTTCAATTACAAAGTTAATCTCTGGGTTTCTGTACTGAGTTCTTATGTTTTACCTTGTGTCCTCTGTAGGGTGCCGCTGGTGAGGACGGTCGCCCCGGCCCACCTGGTCCTCAGGGAGCCCGTGGACAGCCTGGAGTGATGGGATTCCCTGGACCAAAGGGAGCCAATGTACGTGTTTAGGGCTTTTTTGACAAGATAAACACAAGTTAACATGTTCATAATACGTGATATACAGCTGATAATAATATATTATATATCATAATACAACATCTTTGTGCAGAATAATCAAATAACAGTCCTGTCATTCGCCTTCTTACTCAGGGTGAAGCTGGAAAGCCAGGAGAGAAGGGTCTTGTGGGTCGTACTGGTCTGAGAGTAAGTACATTTTCTCCAAACCTTAAAAAACGCCTCCATCAATTTCTGCCTGTAGATCTGTTTTAATATAAGTGCCTCCTCCTCTCTGAACAGGGTCTGTCTGGAAAGGATGGTGAGACTGGTGCTTCTGGACCTCCCGGCCCTGCTGTGAGTATCCTAGTATGATTTCATGATGTGAGAACCGGCAGCTGAAATGCACTTTGCCTCTGGCTGATCACCTGTGTCTGGGTCTGTTGTAGGGACCCGCTGGAGAGAGAGGAGAGCAAGGACAGCCTGGACCTTCTGGCTTCCAGGTGAGTTTATTCTCTCATTAATCAAACAAGAAGTTAATACGATGTCCAAAGTCTCATTCGCAGACTTTCTTTTTTTATTTCCTCTGTATTTGGTCTTATTTAAAGCATCTTTGAGAGCTGTAAAAGCGCTGTATAAATAAAATGTATTATTATTATTATAAGCAGTAGCCTGACAACCTATAGTTACTGATATCATATAACTAATCTCTGTGTTGTTGATGCACAGGGTCTGCCCGGACCATCTGGTGCCCCCGGAGAGTCTGGAAAACCTGGTGACCAGGTGAGTGTTTATACCGTCCGACTACTTTGCAGTAGCGGCGGCTCTGTCTTTGCATCCTACAACTGTTTCAGTGCAACTCCCATGACATACAACAGTGCATATGAGCAGTCACTCTTCCTGACAGTATAAGGCTGTGACATGAAGTGACTGTGCCCTAAGGGTTGGAAACAGTGGTGATAGGGGTGGACAATGAGCAAAAGCAGCTTTTCGTTCAAGATGTTAAAAAATACTTGTTGTATTTCACATTAAAGGTAAATGTAGCCTCGTATCAGTGTATTATAATAACTCACTAATATTCTCTGCAGCAGAAAATGCCAATGCTAATGACTTAGGACACTTAACAGTTTTCATATTAAAATTCTGAGTGAAGATCCTGTCTTCAGACTTCTCCAAAACAGTCAAGGGAAACAAAACAAAGCTAAAACTGCTGCTTCTTTTGTGTAGATGATTATGACTACAGTGTAATACTGTTACAGCCCAATTCATCACCACAGAGCTGTTTTTAACAAGTGTCTTAAATGAGAGCACAACATAAGAATAAGTGTTAAAACATTTGATTAGATGTGTAATTTTACCAAAAAGCAGAATAAAAGCATCTGTCTTCTCTTTGCAGGGTGTTCCTGGAGAGGGCGGAGCTCCTGGTGCTTCTGGACCTAGAGTGAGTTTCCATGTTCAGGCATCTTGTCTACAAAACAAAAAGCGACATTTATGTGGTGGCATCATTTTTAGCTCAGTTACAACAGCTGAGCAGCAGCCACCACCACTTCATTTGTCTCCCACTGACCGAGCCGCCTCTTTGTTTCCTATAACAGGGCGAGCGTGGATTCCCTGGTGAGCGCGGTGGTGCTGGAGCTCAGGGTCTTCAGGGACCTCGTGGACTTCCTGGTACACCTGGATCTGATGGACCCAAGGTCAGTGCATCAGCCTGAAACAGATTTAAGCTTGAAAATTAGGTAGTATCTTAGTTTCTTGGGATTTCTTGGATGCAATGAGATGGCCTGTTGCCTCAGACGACACTCAGGAAACAGGCCATTAGAAACTACTTAAATCCATTAACATAATATGTTAAGAGCGTATTGGAGCTTTAGAGCCGCTTGCAGGTGGATTTTGTTATATTCTCTCAAAGCCAGGCGAGCTGTATCATACTACTTCCTGTCTTTATGCTAAGCTAAAGTAACTGGCTACAGCTTCATACAGTAACAGACCTGTTGAGTATATTTCCCAAAACTTCAAACTGTTCCTTGAAATAAATCTGTATAAATAAAGTATATATTTCTGATCTAGTATTTATATTATGGTGATCAAGTTGGATACAAATCTCTGAGGGAACCAGTTTCAGGCTTTTCACAACATTTATCAAATAATGTGCACACGATAAGTCACCTTTGGTATTACGAGTGAGAAAGCACCATGTCCACACTTGGGTTCAGTTAACTCATAGGAAACGTGTAGTATTAGCAGTAGTAGTAGCTGCTAACAAGTGATCTTCTGCTTCTAACTCAGGGAGCTATTGGACCCGCTGGTTCTGCTGGATCTCAGGGACCCCCCGGCCTGCAGGGTATGCCTGGAGAGAGAGGAGCTGGTGGCATCCCAGGACCTAAGGGAGACAGAGTGAGTGACTTTAATTTCAAAATGATCAATTACTTCATGGGTGGAGTGGCCATTTTTTTTTAAACAGAGGGACTTGCAGTTTCTTGTATGATTGACATGCATCCTTCCTTTTTGTCCAACAGGGTGACAATGGACAGAAGGGACCTGAGGGCGCTGCTGGAAAGGATGGATCTAGAGTGAGTTCAGAATGAATCTTTGGTCTCTTACTTGTCTTTTATTGCACAAAAAGAGCGACACTTCATTAACTAACTTATTTCTACATCCACACTTCTTTCTCTTCTCAGGGTTTGACTGGACCCATTGGACCTCCTGGCCCATCTGGACCCAACGGTGCCAAGGTAAGACACAGTGTTTACATATGGATTATTGTTTATAGGATGATTATTAGCTGAGTTTGAGGGAACAGGAGTTGATTTTACTTGAACATTCGTATTGTGTGTGGTGGTTTGACTGACTGTTCCTCTCCAATCCAGGGTGAGACTGGACCTAGCGGACCTAATGGTGCTCCTGGTACTCGCGGTGCCCCTGTAAGTATTTCTTCATGTCTTCTTTGTGTGAGTGGGATGGAGCCCATAATAAAACATCTACCAGCTAATGGTGCAGCATGTAGAAGAAACAGAATAAACATCGTCTATGATCACTAATAGAATCACATCCCACTCTGGTGCTTTTCTACACAAGCACTGACTCAATGTGACTCAGCTCAAAATGAGTAGAAACAGCGGGAGAAACATTACATGTTCAAGTTTCACACTAGAATAGCACTGTGTACCTCGGACAGAGTATGATGTCACTGTAGCTCACGGATAAATAGCATCATGAGTGATAACATAATAAGCGTCTCAAATGCAGGCACTTAATTGAGTTTGCACAGTGTACAGACAATTATTAAGCTCAAATTGGACCAGACTGAAACTTTGTCTCTCTCAAAGACGTTTGTGGCAGAAACCACAGTGAGAGGCAGCGTCTAGCTGTAAGGTAGATTTCTGGACATTTCCCACTGGTGTTATAGCAAAGTAACAATACTTGTGATCTTATTACACAGTTTACATCATTATTTCCCTATGTTTCAATCTATAATTAGTTATATATGTCACTTATGTATATTGAGTGTTGCGTTTAATGAGTCTTTTCTTTATCAACAAAATGAAACAAAGAGAGGATGAGATGTTTTGTTTTTGTCTAAACAACCAATACCAAACAAACATAATAGATAACTGATAATTCAAACCAATATCTCAATCAATATCTCACCCTGAGTCTTCTATCCTCTTGCAGGGTGACCGTGGTGAGGTCGGCCCTCCTGGACCTGCTGGCTTTGCTGGACCTCCTGTAAGTGACACCGACACATCAACATCTTTAGCTGGAAGGAGCTGAGCTGACTAGAAAAAACATTTCTACTTTAAGTTATTGATATTCTGCCAATAATACTGTTCTGTTGAAAACATCCAGGGTTCAGATGGTCAGCCCGGAGCCAAGGGAGAGCTTGGTGAGTCTGGACAGAAGGGAGAGGGTGGCGCTCCTGGACCCCAGGGACCCTCTGGAGCTCCTGGACCTGTGGTGGGTATTTTACCTTAAATAATGTAGATAATCTTAGGTCACATCTCTGGATCAAATGCGACTGGCGATAGCAACATTTTCAGTGCTAGTAAAACCACACTAGTGTGACATGAATGTGATTAAATGTCGTTCCCTTTCTTTTTTAGGGACCTACTGGTGTATCTGGACCTAAAGGAGCCCGTGGTGCTCAGGGAGCCGCCGTAAGTAAACTGCATTGATGTTTTATCACATTAATAAACCATCACACAATATATCATCTGAATGCAGATACAGAAGATTCATATTACATTACATTACACAGACAGCATGTTTTTAGAGATGCACTCACACACACAGGTTATTGATTCCCTTCACTTGAGTGCAATAATTTTAGCAACAACACATGAGACTGGAGGTGGAAAACTGAAACAATTCATCAATGAGCTTTAGAGGTCCAGATCTGCAACAGGATGTGAGTCATCTGAAATAAGCCAAAGGACCCACTCTGATCATTTTATGATAGATACATAAAAGAACAATTACTTCAGCTCACTCATTCATTTCTCTCCATATAACAATATCAAGATAAGATTTGATATTAAATATCAAACCAAATATAAGGGTCATGTAAGTGGCAAAATAGGATTCAAATGTCATAAATTTGAGTGACAGCTACTGGGAAACTAAACCAATGTTATTTCTATTCTCATGTTTCAATAAAACTCAACACATGGAAAATACATAGAACTGAATCAGTGTCAACCACCTGTTGAACAATGATGACAAAATGACCCATAGTTGAATCAAAATGCTAAACAGGTTCTTTTGATAGACATTAGTGTATTCACATATGGGGCAGTGAAATACATTATCTGCATTTTCTTATTCTTACAACACCGTCCTTAATACACTTTAGTGACAATAATCCAACATGCTGGGTGTGTTTATATTCACTGAGCTCTTCTCTCCATTGACAGGGTGCTACTGGTTTCCCTGGTGCTGCTGGCAGAGTTGGACCTCCTGGCCCTAATGTGAGTTCTTCATCAATAATAAATTGTAGAGAAGAGATGAGCTGCCTGAGTCCATCAAAAATAATTTGTGTTTGTGTGTTTTCTGCTCTTACTTATTATTCTCTGTCTTCCCGTCGCCACAGGGTAATCCTGGTGGTGCTGGTCCTGCTGGTCCCGCCGGTAAAGACGGACCTAAAGGTACTCGTGGAGATGCTGGCCTCCCAGGAAGGCAGGGAGACGCTGGACTTCGTGGACCTGCTGGCACACCAGGCGAGAAGGGAGAGGCTGGAGAGGATGGACCCCCTGTGAGTTTGATTTTACATTTATAGGAATCAGTGGAGTCCTGCTCTGAGACAGCATCGAGGCTCCAGCTTAACATTCACACCTAAATGCACACTGTTGACATGAGAAGATAAATAAGAAGTATCATAACTCAGTCTTCTTCTTCCTGACTCTGTAGGGAGCTGATGGACCTTCAGGTCCTATGGGTCTGGCTGGATCCCGTGGTATTGTTGGTCTGCCTGGTCAGCGTGGAGAGAGAGGCTTCCCTGGTCTCCCTGGACCTTCTGTAAGTTCTTTAGCTTTCCATACAAGCTGAAATTAGATTTCACATTTACAGAGCCCATAGCCTTTCTTTAAAAGAAATCTATCCAAAATATCAGACAGGCCTTCATCTTACTGTAACGTCTGCTTTGTCCCATTAGTTATCGTTGTGTTTTGCCTCTTTCTGTTTCCTACTGAACAGTCAAAAAGTGAAAGATCAGCTGAAAGTCAGAAAAATACATCTGGGGCATCAATGTTAAAGCAGTTTCTGAAATTTAATCAAATCTTTTCTTTGTGTTTAGGGAGAACCTGGGAAACAGGGATCTCCTGGCTCTGGTGGTGACCGTGGACCCCCTGGACCCGTGGGACCCCCTGGACTTACTGGACCTGCTGGAGAGACTGGTAGAGAGGTGAGAACTTTAATGATAACAACAATAAAATGCACAAAAAATCCCAATGCTTGGAGATCAGTTGTGTATCCATGTAACAACGAGCTCCCTTAGAGAAGCAGTAAATTTAACAATGACCATATTTATATATCAGACTCAGGAAATAACAAACACTGTGTCATTACTCAGGGAACCCCTGGATCAGATGGACCCCCTGGTAGAGATGGATCTACTGGAGTCAAGGTGAGAGAGCAAATCTGAAACCACACACACACACATAACACTGTTTTTGACAAACATCTGCAACATCTGTAATCCTGACTCATCATCTTGTGTCCTCCTATAGGGAGAGCGAGGTAACACCGGCCCTGCTGGAGCCCCTGGAGCCCCCGGTGCCCCTGGTAGCACCGGACCCGTCGGACCCCTCGGCAAACAGGGAGACAGAGGAGAGGCCGTAAGTCACACAGAACACACCTTCTTCTATTTTAAATATCGATATCACAAGGAAGCACCCACACATGTGCCTCTTTCTTTAGGGTGCTCAAGGACCCGGAGGACCCCCTGGACCTGGTGGTGCAAGAGGAATGGCTGTAAGTCTTGCCATCTCAAACTGAAGCCGTGTCACTACGTTTGTCTCAGTTTTTATTATATTTAGTCGATTAAAAGTGCTACACATTTGCAGCCGAATATTACGATACATGACACTGACTTTTATGAAACTTTTCAACCCCAGGGTCCCCAAGGCCCACGTGGAGACAAGGGAGAGGCTGGTGAGACTGGAGAGAGGGGACAGAAGGGTCACCGTGGATTCACTGGTCTGCAGGGTCTTCCTGGACCCCCTGTAAGTGATCTGAAATGAACAATTCATCACTACTGCTCTGCGTTTTATGTCTTGTCTGTCATCTGATCTCTCATCATCCCTATTATCTAAACAGGGCCCTGCTGGAGACTCTGGATCTTCTGGACCTGCAGGACCAAGCGGCGCTAAGGTAAGAAAACAGGACCTGGAGCAAAAAGCTCAAAGAGAAGAAGAAAAACTCTTATTACCATTTCCATCACGGAGTTTTCACACACAAGATATGTGATGGGAATGAAGGGCACAGGTTAGTCGTCTTGTAATTCTCCAATCACCAGGCAGAGATGGGGACAGGAAAGGCCACCTGCTTTAATTACCCACTGCTGTGATAAGATGGGCAGCCGAGGCATTTTGTAATTACTCTCTGCGAGGAAAAGAAGGAGACGGACCGTGATTTGTGAAACCACTCCCGCTGAGATCGGAAATGGACCTCAATATCTATTCTAGATTAGCTAAGCACTGAGCATGATAAGAAAAATGAAGGGGGATGTCACCACATAAATAATCTTCATCCATAATAAGGAAAAGGGTCTGGAGGTGATTGGGATAATAGAGACAAACTGGTGCTGCATTTGAATTATTTGATCAGACTTTTAGTCCAGACTCTTGGGTGGATGTTGAGAATAAAAATATAGTTTTATGCTTTTTCACACAGAAAAATTAAGTTCAGTAAATCAAATGTCTCATATTTAGATCCACTGGTTTCAATGTCAAACTCACTTTGTGTGTAGGGACCACCTGGACCATCTGGACCTGCCGGCAAAGACGGATCTAATGGACAGCCTGGTCCCATCGGACCTCCTGGACCTCGTGGACGCTCTGGAGAGTCTGGCCCTGCTGTACGTAATATGTCATAAGACAAATGAAATCTACAACCACCTCTAACAAGCCAGTATATGTCAAAGTTTCAATGTTGCCTTAGTGCACCCGATTGATCCATGTATTGCTTTTGCCTTCCTTCAGGGTCCTCCTGGTAACGCTGGACCCCCTGGTCCCCCTGGTCCTCCCGGCCCCGGCATCGACATGTCTGCCTTCGCCGGTCTGGGTCAGACCGAGAAGTCCACCGATCCTCTCAGGTACATGAGGGCCGATGAGGCCTCCAGCTCCCTGAGGCAGCACGACGTCGAAGTCGATTCCACACTCAAGTCCCTCAACAACCAGATTGAGAACCTGCGCAGCCCCGACGGCTCCCAGAAGAACCCAGCTCGCACCTGCAGAGACCTGAAACTGTGCCACCCTGAGTGGAAGAGCGGTAAGTAGGTTAGAGGGGTTGAAAAAAAAAAAGTATTAATGGGAAGAAAGTAAGATATGTTCACTTGAAGTCTAAAAAAGTTCCTTACTGGTGTGTAGGTGGTTACAAACTATTAACAGCTCTAGTTTTCTGTACAACTCTTCATGGCTCCAAACTCCAAGGTCTGAAAGCTTCGGTACAACAGGTGGCGTACCACAGGGCTCAGTTCCCGGCCTCCTTGAGCTCAAAACTACCATACCAAAACTAGCATTATTAATTATGCAGATGACACTCTGGTATACATGTATTTCCCTCATGATTATTCTGTGCTATGTTGGGAGGCGTCAAAACACTAGGAAACTAAAAACCTGTATAAAGTTTGGAAAAGGTGTATAGGTATTTGGCAGGAAGTATTTATCTCTCAATATGTGGTATGGGAATATGAACATTGGAGATAGAAACAATAAATATAGCATTTATATTATGAATGTATACATAGATAATTATAGAGAAGCTACAGTTGCAACAGAGTGAGACATATGATTTAAAACGCTTTGCATTCACAGTACGAGACACTATAGACGAGAGACTGAATAAACAGCTTCCTCAAGATGAAATCTTTTCTAGCATGTCAAAAAAATTTACTATTTAGTTTTTCTAGTTTCACAGCTTATTAATGAACCTCTCTCTTCTCTCCAGGTGACTACTGGGTTGACCCCAACATTGGCAGCACAGCCGACGCCATCAAGGTCTTCTGCAACATGGAGAGTGGAGAGACCTGCGTCTACCCGAGCATCGCCAAGGTACCAAAGAAGAACTGGTGGACCAGCAAGAGCAAGGACCGCAAACACATCTGGTTCGGAGAGACCATGAATGGAGGATTCCACGTGAGTCTTTTATTAATCACCTGAGATTTTTCTTTCTAAAAAACCACTCATGAAGAACTAATTGATCCTCAACATGAAGGCTGCTAATGAACTCCCCCGCTCTCTGTCTGGCTCTGCAGTTCGACTACGCTCAGGAGGGCCCCGCCGCCAATGCCGCCAGCGTCCAGCTGACCTTCTTGAGGCTTCTGTCCACTGAGGCATCCCAGAACTTCACTTACCACTGCAAGAACAGCGTTGCCTACATGGACCAGGCCACAGGCAACCTGAAGAAGGCTTTGCTGCTGCAGGGCTCCAACGATGTGGAGATCCGTGCAGAGGGCAACAGTCGCTTCACATACAACGTGTTGGAGGATGGCTGCAAGGTGAGAACAGACGGCTGCAACACAGAGCCAGATAAATGATTTTTTTTTTTTTAAATGTCCTTTAGGTTATAAAATAAGATTGTTGTTAACACTTCTTCCTCTCCTCAACCAACAGAAACATACAGACCGATGGGGCAAGACTGTCTTTGAGTACAAAACACAGAAGACCTCCCGTCTGCCAATCGTGGACATTGCTCCTATGGACATCGGAGGAGCGGATCAGGAGTTTGGCGTGGATGTAGGCGCAGTCTGCTTCTTGTAAAGTGGAGTATCACAATGGCCCCCCAAATAACAGGAAATAAATGAAACTCAACCATGAAACATTATACACACTTCCACAATAAAGAAGACTGGAAATTATAAAAAGAAAATTGATACTTTTTCTCTCACAACGAAGTGCTCTCCAAGTTGTACTCCCTGGATGTTAGCACTGAAGGGCACCGGCAATATCTGTACACCACACCAGCATTCTCTGTCAACCCACTTCCTGAGATCCAGTCATGTTTCCCATGGCCCACTGTTGACGGGAATGAGTCAGAGCCAGGAGGAAGAGGGACCAAGCGAACAAGTTATGGAGAACAGAAACATGACTTGATGTCACTTATTTATTGTCTAACCTGAATGGGCAGAGTTGAGGTAGGACTGGACGGGTTTTTTTCTTTGTAAAGTACAACAAGCCCCCTTTTCCACTACAGAACAGCCGCACAACCTCTGTCCCAGTCCTACTCCAGCTCCCTCCCTGTTTCCCTCCTGACACACCAATACGGCATTTTGAATCAGTGTAGACCAAACAAATATATATATTCTCAGTAAGTAAAATCAAATCCAGGTGCTCCAGGCCTGTCCATCACCAGCAGGAGCAAAAAAAACCTTTACTGTGTATTATAAATCCTTTGGTTCTATTGTTGTAAAAGTCTGTGTTTATAAACAACCAGATGGTTTTATATATATTTCCACATTATGTGTGTACATGTGTCTATATGCACACCAACACTTTTTTGGAAAGTGAGGATACATTTGGGATGTATGTTTCAGTGTCCCCCTTGACTGCCCATCAGAGGAAGACCCAGTTCTCTACAACAACAACAACAACAACATCAACAATATCAACGACAAAAAAAAAATTGTTTTGAAGAATTTGAGGGAAATTAATTTTGCCTTTTCATTGTAGTCATCCAGATCGTTTAAAGCTACCTCACGCTGAAAAACAAAGTGAAAATGTTGAGTTTAAAAATCTGAGCTGACCAAAACATTAGCTTTCAGGTGGATCTGGGGCTGAACGGCCATCTTTGCTTTGGGTTGCTCTCTCTTCAGAAGGTGCTATGAGTTCTGTAATTCTCCACCAAATGCCCCCTCTCCTTCTCACCCCCCACCCACCCAACCAACCACCCACCTACCCCCTACCCGAATTCCCACTAGCCTCACACCACACATTCACACTCCACCCTGGAGGAGGGGTGCAGCCGGGTTAAAGACAGGGGAGACAGGGGCTACTTGGAGACCTCCTCTTGAGTCCAGATCCCCCCCCCCAAAGCTGAACGCGGGACTCTGAGGAGGGTCGCTTAAAAAAAAAAAGAAAAGAAAAAGAAAAAACACAAAAAAAACAACAACCAGGGTGGGTTGTCTCTGTGTGTGTGAGGGCGTGTACATTTTTTTAATTAATTTTATTATGACCATGATCATTTTTGTTTTTATTTTGTTACACTTCTAATTGCTGTAAATTGGAAAATAAAAGGAAAACCGAATTAAGAATGAAGTTGATTTTTAATTGAGTTCTGAATAAAAACAGAAATGGCGTGGGGATGTATTTCTTCTCTCAACAGAACCGTTCATATGTGCTTAAATGTTCTATTTTTTTTGGTAAACTTGTATTTCTTGAGGTCAGTTACTCTTGACTGTGAGTGTGTAGTCTGTGTGCACGTGTGTGTGAGTGTGCGAAAGCTTAAGACTGATGCAAGTGTGAATCTCAAAGCCAAAAAGGAACAAACGTACTGTATTCGTTCTGCGGTTTCAGGGTGGGGCTGGGCGACGTTGGCTCCTGTTTGTCTGAACTAATAGGCATAAATAAAGAACATTTTGTTGACTGGAATCACGTATTTTGTAGAGTAATGATGCATCTGAACAGCCGCAGCACTACCTGTCCGTGCTGCGGCCTGCTTCCTCTCCGGTCTGTCCTGACTGAGTAATGACAGCTTGACTTAAGCCTGCACACACACAGTGACACATTCCTACTCCGAGTATATAATGAGCCGAACACAAAGGGTCTACTTAATATTTCAGACACACAAAGATAAAGATATGCTCTATGTCAGCATTACTGTTCACCAAAATCAATGGCAATTAATGTTAAAGACCGGGGGAAACGTAATTAGATCAGATTTGAACACAAAGGTCTGAGAGAGAACTGCTGCAGAAGGAAGTGGTATAAAATCTTCTGTGGAAGTGCCATCAACATCAGCCACAAATGAAAAAGTGAGATATCAAAGACATTTTAACACATTTGTCAAAGGAGAAGACATTTTTCACCTTCTGTCCAGAGTCCTTCAAGTTCTGTTTTGCAACCCTGCACCTGCTAAGCTTCGCATCAGACACCAGGATGGATGGATAACTGAACTGACCTACAGGCACAGGACGAGAGGCAGAGTCCAAAAGATGATAGATGATGAAAAAATCCATTTAAAATGACTGAAAATAACTAAGATGAAACACAAAACGGCCAAGAAACACATGCTGGTTAAAATGTTAGAAAAATGCTTAAAAGAGAAACAGAGCAACTAAAATCAGCTGTAAAGGAACTGCAAAGAGACTGCATCCACATTAGTGAGGGATGGAGGGGAGGACTCATTATCTGTCAATGGTCTGATCAGATTTGATCTAGTTTGGCTCATGAAACACAGCAGGGAACTGCTACCTAGTACTTGGCAATAAATAAAAACACAGATTTCAGAAGCAGAGGAAATCTCCACGTTGTCAGTGAAATATTGCTGCTCAGACTTTCTTTTTTTCCCTCAAAAACTGTGCATATTATTAGACACATCTGGCACAGGATGTCTCCATCACTTATTTATTCTGTGCTTCTCTACAGTGCTGAGCTGTTCTGAAAGAGGCACACTGAGCTTTTGGGTCATTTGAGAAGGAGCAGCAGAGGTTTCACTGTTTTTTGGGTTGTTTTTTTTACCAGATATATAAGGAAATAAGACATAAGTTGTTTTTTCAAAATGCAGAAAGAACACACGTATCCATATCAGTGTACTGTTAGCAGCTACTATAAAAAGAAAGTTAACAATTTTAGACTAAAAGATAAACTGCTGTTTTTAGGTCTGCACCATAAAGCCTCCACTTCTTTATCTCGATGTTTTGACAAATGAGGAAACGTGTTTTTTATAACAAGAACTTTCTACACATTTATTGACAATATGCAATAACAAAAATGACTTGTGTGCGTGTGATGTTGGGTCAAGAGATGAGTTCTGTGAAGAGCGACTGATTAGCGAGGGCTGAAGGTCTTTCCTGTGGGCGCGGCAGTAAGGGACTGCCACTCAGGCCAAAATGGGGAACGCCAGCGCTCAGGAAGTAGAAAGGCACGTGGGTAATTCTTCCAGTGGACCAACACTGTGAACAGAGAGAGAAAGGTAGGAGTGAAGGTGGCAGAGAACTCAGGCCTAGGCCTTTTTATACTTCAATGAGACTGACACCTGCTTCACAATTAGACTAATGAGTACAGGGTCTCTGCAGGTTTCACCAGCTCAAATTTAAGACTTTTTAAGACCATTATGGATGAAATTTAAGACCTATCATGACAAATAAAAAACGTACAAAAGAAATGCGGAGTCACAAAATTAGAAATTGATTGCAATATACGTATAAGTTGCGTGTTAGGCTTGTTTGTAGTTGAAAATACATTCAATAAAGCACAATGAAGTGTCGCAGGAGCATTTTATTGAGCATTTGCGGTAGCGAGGGCTCTACCATAACATTTTTCCCAAGGAGCATGCCTAAAGTAAACTATTTGGGGGCACAAAAAGAAATCGGGGAGTGATATTAAAAATGTTTATGTAACACATTATTTAATTCACTGGCAACCAACAGGCAGATGGCTTTAAGCCTTGAATAATGTTAAGGGTCAAACGTGACACATTTTTACATTGGAGAACAGTAAAAACACCAACACTTCACCTTTGGCCTGAAATGTGATGACTTCTAATGTGACCCAAAATAGACAAACATGGAAATATTTCAACTTCAACAGACACGAGCCACAACCTGTTCTGTATTATGACCAACACAATATTTGACACATGAAGTAAATAAATTGGCCTTTGGTCACCCCTATATATTATGGTATTAAATAATTGCTATGACAGAAAATTTGGATTAGCATTATCCACATCACAATTTTTTTTACAGTGATTTGCATCAGAAAATAACAAAAATCCTTAAAATAAAATTAATAATATCAAGGCAACCTGGACCCAAATAAGAGGAAGTTTTCTGTCTATAGTAGCTCTGAATGAACCGCAACAAAATTCGCTGCCAAAACAAAACCGCTGAAGTTTATAGATTGAGTCGACAACCAAGGGAACGCCCACAAAAACGTCACTCCCGGTAAGAGCTGTGGGGGAAAACAAGCCGTTCCCCAGCCAGTTATACTGTGAGAGCTAAACATACAGGTGTGGAAACACTTCCCCAATAATCATGTTGTTTGCTAAAACTTAATATGAGAAAAAACAGGTGGAGACTGACCACAGTGAGCAGAGCTCCGTGCTGGAAACTCGGGTGGAACTGCATCAGTCTTGGCTCAGCTCCAGGTTCTCCTTGCACAAAACCACTGAACAGAGAAACACAAGAATTACTCAGCACATGCAGCTGGAGTTTTATAGCAGTAGCACTATGCTGTAAAATACTATACGTTTCAGTTCTACTCCAATTACACAAACATGAAATGTGACACCACACATGAAAGTACAAACCATGGCAGAAGTTCAAAAATGGGGTTGGTTCTCGTCTTGAACACGGCTATGATCGCAGGTCGGTCGGCCGCCTGAGGGTCACCTGAAAGAACAGAGAAAACATCTGACTGAGACGATTTGTTAAAACTGTTGGTAAAAATGACTCCACTGTAAAACTGCCTGGATTCATCTAGAAAAGTAAAGTGAGTAATACCTTGAAGAAGCACCGCGAGCCTCTCTCCTCTCGGATCCCAGGCTAAACACTGGATCTCTCCACCGACACTGGCAACAGACCAGACAGACTCTCAGTGACCAGGATCAAATTAACCGGGGGTGGAAGAAAATGTACTGACAACTCATATCATTTAACCACATAAAACTAAGCAAACCACAGAGTAAAAATGAAAAGTGCTGCATTTTAACAAAAAATACAGAGTATTAGGGACGAAACATACTTCAATATCAAAAGCAAAAGTTGATATTATGAAGCATGGCCCTTAGTGTTATATTTTGGATGATTATTATTGAGGTATTAAAATATAAGATGCATTTAAATGTTTTAGTTAACTGCATGTGTTAAACTGTGGTGTGGTGTATTTAAGTTCGCAATATCTCATAGATTGATCATATGTTTAGTGTGTAAAATCTTAATCTGAGAAGGGTAACGCTTTATAATAAGTACACACTATTAAGCATTAGTTAAGCATTAAATACTGAGTTCATCATTTTTAACACATGAATACTCATTAGTATGTAGTTTATAAACACAGTTAAAAATGTTTTACTCACCATTGAAGCACTAACTGTATTTATAAACTACATACTAATGAGTATTCATGCAGTATAAATGAATAATTCAGTACTTATTAATGCTTAATAGTGTGTACTTATGATAGAGTGTTACCCTGAGAAGTAACTTGTAACTATAGCAAAATATATGTATGTAAAGTACATACCACTCAACATTGCACTTAATATTTGGATGCCCTGTGTTGGCTGATGCACACACAGTTTAACTCGCCTGATGACTGAAGCTACATCATCAGTCTGCCCTTGTCCTCCTCTCTGGGCTGAGCCTCTGCTTACCTCTGTATTTATTAAAATATTTAGGCCAATTAGCAGTTGAGTTTGAAGATCTTACATGATGTCTCCTTGTGGCGTGTTAAAGGTCGTCTCTGAGAGGTCAGCCACCACTGCTGCTGCCTGTGGCCCCGCTGATGAGCCTGTAGGAATCCCTGCTGGGCAACAACGCCCCAAAGGTTAGTTTCATGAGTCTGCATTTCCATATAAATGCTTTTTCATCCCACACTGAAGTTGTAAAAATCAATTATCAACATGAGAAGAAAAACACACACACCTGGCGTGTCAGTGAAGGTCAGAGCGTAGATGACCGTCTCGCCCTGGACAGTAAAGAGCAGACGACTCCCATCTGGACTCCAACAGCCAGACTAACCAAAACAAACACATTGTTGAATAAATACAAGATGTTAAATGTTTTGTGTTACCTTCTTTAAAGAATGACTTTGAAACATGGCGACAAGCTCTCACCTGGCAGCGCCCTTTCACACATGGCCATCGCTCACAGGTCCACATCCTGGTCTCCCAAACCCTGAAGAAAGAAACTTTACTTATCTGTGTGTAAAAGCTCCACTTTTCTTCTACCTAATATCTGATAACCGCTGCTAAACTCCAGACTTTACCACTAATCCCTCACATGTTCATAAATATTCATGAAAGTTGAGTGGGGCTCTATTATAATACGGCAAGAGGCCAGTGACGAGTCCACACACATTAATCATGAGGGAGAGAAGTTCACAGGCAGCTTTACATATCTTTAACTTGAAATGAACAAATATAGCCCAACATGAAAAGACTGACGGTACTGTAGGAACAAGCTGAGTGTTTTAGAAACTTGCCGTCTCTCACCTGAACAGGGCAGATGGTGTAGATGTCAGGATGTGGCTGCCATCAGGCGACCAGGACAGGAAGGTGACCCCGCCCCCTCCAACCCGCTGAAGTGGCACACAGCTTTCTGCTGCGACATCCCAAACCTGAAACACATATTGATGTCATAAAGAAGTACAACATCCCACAGTCACAATAATAATAATAACAACAACAACTCTGAATTTCCCTGCAGGGATAAACAAAGTTTTTTTAACTCTAAACAATCGGTATTCAACATGTAGAGGTTCCCTCGTACCATCACTGCAGTGTCCATTGGCGAGGCCGACGCGAGGAGAGAGCCGCTTGGAGACCAGGCGATGGAGGTGACTGGAGAGTGACCAGGATGAGACAAAACCTGAGCGCAGCCAGACGAGGGCCTGGGTGGGTCAAGAGGAAGAAGAGCCAGGTATCATGAGAGAAGAAGTTCATGACAGTATGAGGGTTTTAAGGTTTCTGCAAGAGTTAAAATTTAAGACTTTTAACAACCCATTTTAAATCCCATAGACCTGATTCAATACCTTTCACATTCATTCTGGTCAGGGTACAACAGAAAACAAGCAAAAACTGTAAGGCCTGCAATTAATTATCAAGAATTAATTTTTTGACAGGCATTACATATTTTTCTTAAAGCAGATATCAGTGGAATGTTTTTGTTAATATAAGTCCTAAATAGTCCTATTTTCCGTCAGCAATCACTTACATGAAGTATTTCAGCCTAAACACGAGTCTCTCCGTCACTCTGCTCTGCTGTAACCCGAGGAGAAAATTTTCCTTGTGGGATACAAGTGTTATCCAATGAGGGGAGAGAACGGCATGAAGGGCTGTGTGTGCAGCCAAGGGATGCGCGTGAATGTGGTGACGTAGCACGAGGACCAATTGATGCCTGACAAGGGCGGGGGCTGCTAACTCATGGTGCGTTCAAGGAAACTCGTACTTTGTGTTTTTCCTTCCTGTGAAGTCATACCAGTTCGATCTGGTACGAGTTCACGGGTCGGAAGTTACGAGTGGCTACCTGGAACGCTACCAAGTCGTAGTTGTGACTTGAAGCTGTAACTTACGGTTTCAAAAGCCTGCCTTGAACACAGCATTAGCCGAAACGGCCGTGCCACTGATATCTGCTTTAAAGGAATAGTTGACCAAAAAACGAAATTCACCCTCATGCTGATGAATACTCTGGAGTAGTTTTTTATTCCTCAAAGCCCATCTGGAGACCCAGGAGTCCAACGAAATGAGAGTTGAGGCTGTAAAAATGTCCTAAATGACGTCGTTTCTGGACTATATCCCTTCAGGACACTTGGACTGCAGCAAACGAGCAGTAAGGAGGAATATTACAAGGTTTTTGTGTAGTTTTTTGCCTTTATTTGATAGCACAGTGAAATAGACAGGAAAGGGGGAGGCAAAGAGAGGGGGAATGACGCAGGATTCAAACCGGGGACGCCTGCGTTGAGGACTGTAGCCTCTACATGGGGTGGCCGCTCTAACCACCGCCCCAAACATTTTGTGGTTTTTGTGTAGTTTTATGGACCTTTTTGTGTTGGGCGCTATTGACTCTCATATAAGGATTTCGTTGGACTACGAACCCCCCTCCCGGGTCTCCAGATGCACTTTGAGAAATAAAAAACGACTCCTAAGTATTCATCAGCATGAGGGTGAGTCAATAATGACTGAATTTCATTGTTTGGTGAACATGGTGACAATGTGTACATTATGTAAATATGTGCAACCCTGTGAAGAATGTATACCATGAATGGAATAAATCAAAATGAAATGAAATGAAAAATACTTCCCTGCCAATTAGCCAATTGTAGCAGGCCTAAATCGATTAATATATTTTTTTTGCTAAAACCGACTATTGACAATGAGCTGGCTTGAGCAGTGACAGTGTTTGCTACAGATTTGATGACAGTGATGATGGAAAGGCCGGGTGACATCTTCCAGCAGCTCACAACCACATACAAAAAGTGTCAAGAAAGATAAATGTAATTTAAAAAAATAAATTAAAAAAGAGTAACTTCGAGGTCATTTCTGAAATCTTTCTTTTCTTTTTTTTGAACACAGTTGTTCTGAAAGGGTTTACGTACCTGGTTGACAGCGAGCAGGGGTCCACGTGCCAAACCAGTAAACAGTTTTGACATGCGACAGCCAAAGCAGACGCACACAGCGGCTTCCACTGCACGGCTGCCACACTCCTCTGTAGACGGTGCTTTAGCGTGGGAGTGGTGGCACTGACAGAAAACAGAAGAGGAAGAGTGAGTTTCCCTCTACACGAGAGAGATTTATCAACAGTTATCTTTGTGATTGATTGTGTAGTGGTGGTGTCTGATCGTTCAAGAATTTCAAGTTTATCCAGTTAGTTGCTGGGTAAAAAAATAAGTTTACTGAGTGTATAGCCTCTATTCCTTGAGCTGCTAGTTTCTCAGAATATAGTTGTGGTACCTTTTGGGGTTGTAGATCTTAATAGAGTCGTCCAGGAGGGCTACAGCAAATTTATCTGTGTGAGGATGCCACGCAAAGGCTCGCACCACACAGTCGGACCTGGTAACACAAAAGGGGGTTAAAGCACAACTCTTTTAATCTATTCCATCAATATATCAACTGGGCATGTACAGTATATGGAGATCATACAGCACTGAAATGATTTATACAAAGCTGCAACTTATAAGTTTGGTCCATCACAGAAGAAAACCAAAATGCATGCAGAAGTTGTTTGACTTTATCACAACTAGAACGTTTTTAAGATATAGTTTATTCTCTGCTCATAATCAACATTTAATATTGTTTCAATCATGGCAACTTGCGCTTAAATATGGAGGGTAAACTTCTGCTAAAAACCCACATTATTGGCAACTACTACATCGGCACTCACCAGTTCAGCACTTGTGAAAACTCAGCTATCATGTCCTCACTGCTCAGCTGTGGAACAAATGACAAATAGATAATGCACAATTACACACATGATAAGTTGAGTACTATTTTGTGTCAGATAAGAGGTTTCCACGCCAAAAAAAAGTTCAACTACATTGTTAAAAAGAGTTGCATACTTAACAAAGTTTAACTCCAAACACAAAAACATGATGTACTTCAATGTGCTAAACTATGACAAACAATAAAGAGTAAGAAACCAGAGTTTTTGAGTGGAAAGGTACTCACTGAGAGATGAGGAAACAAGGAGCCGTGAAAAGAAGCGATCCATCGGAGCAACGCCAGGGTACAACCAGAACTCATTGAAAGCCATTTAGGCACTGGAAGAGAGCAAGAAACAAGGAAGTTACATCAGTGGAGAAGTAGGATCAGATCAAATTAAACCTGTAATGTGTATGTGTGTCTTACATACCCTCTGTTTGTGAGTTGGTAATTTCAGTGAGTAGCCCCGTAAGACCGCCATCCCGCCTGGAACAGACCAGAGAAGTTGCAAGTTATCTCTGTCTCTAACAGACTTGGGTCACAACAGCACAATAGGCCATGATGCCTGTCAGTGTATATTGTAGGTAATCAGCTCATATTAGCTTTGTGAAGATAAATCCGCATCATTTATTATGCTAGTCACAAAAATTACAAGAAATGGCTGTACACAAATAGCACATTAGCTTCAAAACTATGTATCCATTGCATCCTTTGCCCACCAGAGAGCACTGATGCTTTTTATATTCAACTGGAAAATACCCAGCTCAGTGCATACTATCATAGTAGTTCTTTAAAAAAACAAATATAAAAGGATCCTTATGAACCCATCTTCAAAAGTCCTGTGTTGGTCAGGCAGAAACAACATAATTACGATTAAAAACATGTCAGAGTTATGCAACTGTAAGCAGTCCTTCACACGGTCTGTATGCCAGGTTAATTGTGTCCTACCACGCTGCTGCACTCCTCATCCACAGTGTTTCAGAGTGATCCAGAAAAGCTGCTTTGCTGCTGTTTTCTGTGCGACTGTGGAGCTTCAGAGACTCTCGAGGGAAGTACAGACTCAGGGAACTGGACTCCTGCACAAACACACGACCATATAACGACGACCTATATTTAAAAAAAACATTTAAAACAAAAAACGTAGTAGATGTACAGTACAGGCCAAAAGTTTGGACACACCTTCTCATTCAATGTGTTTCCTTTATTCTCACTGAAGGCACCAAAACTAGGAATGAACACATGTCGAATTAACAAAAAAGTGTGAAATAACTGAAAACATGTATTTTCTTCTTTGTCTTCTCTTTCTTCTTCTTTTTTTCCCTCTCCTTCTTCCTCCTCCTCCTCTATCTCTGCCCCCACCAATTCTAGTTTCTTCAAAGTAGCCACCCTTTGCTCTGATTACTGCTTTGCACACTCTTGGCATTCTCTTGATGAGCTTCAAGAGGTGAACCTGACCTGAAAATGGTTTTCACTTCACAGGTGTCAGTGTGCCTTGTCAGGGTTCATTAGTGGAATTTCAGTGAGAATCTACAATGTAAATAGTCATGAAAATAAAGGAAATGCATTGAGTGTGTCCAAACTTTTGGCCTGTACTGTACGTGTCAAGTTAAACTCCTACCTGCTTGGGATGGTCCTCGGTGTTGGTCACGGCCAGCAGCTCGTTGTTGGACTCGCACAGAGTTGTCTGTCCCGACGGCAGCGGAGGGGGAAACAGCGCCAGAGAGCACATCCTGAACACGGAGAAACACAATCACCACAAGACCGTGGAAAAACTCACACTATGGACCAGTCAGGTAACGTTAAAGACTTATGTTATGTTATGTTTACAACCGAACAGCTGAATGTAACTTAGCGTGACATGATGGACGTCAACACTAACGGTTAAAGTTAGCTAGCTAGCCACCGGCTATGGTGATAAACTACTTTTATGTCACTCGTTGCTGTTATAACTGGTTGTGTACGTTACCTTATAGTGTGTCCTGCGTGTCGTGGTTAATTTCCACACGGTGTCTTTTCAAGATAAGTTAAAATGTGGAGGCTACGATGTTGTGAGTTTGTACCGTCTTCGAGTCAATCCCGCCGTGTGGGCTACTACGGCAACTCAGAGGGACAAATCGTGCGCACTGCGTATATCTGCTTTTTTTTTTTTTTTTTACCCCCGAAGCAACTTTATTTATAACATCTACATGTGTTGACAAATTCAATAGCCTACTTCTAGGATTCTTGTCCTTCTAAGATTAAAATAGTGTTTTCGATTTAAACTTTGAAAACAATTTACCAGAAATAATTATAAAATAGTTGGTGAAATAATATGCAGTGAGCATTTATAGCATTTTGTTACAATGAAGACATTACAAACAGTGTTGGGAACGTTACTTTTAAAAAGTAATTAGTTATAGTTACTAATTACTTCTCCCAAAAAGTAGCCTAACTGAGTCAGTAACTCCACTACTTCACTATAATAGTAACTAGTTACCAGGGAAAGTAACTATTGCGTTACTTTTTCTTTCTTTTTTTAAAAGTTTAAATATGTCGAAGAATTTGGATTTTTTTTCTTTAAATTGTATTTTATTGTTTACATATATTTCACTGATCGCAATTATGGAATGCGAGTGTGTGTTTTATTGAAAGCGAGGCTGGTGTGCCTATGAAAATAGGTTACAGTGGGTTTTTTAAGTGCTGTGGCTACAAGCAAATCTCATATTGTCACTGTACAAAGACAACAAAGACTTTTTTAAATGTGAAAACAGCGGAGACCTATTCAAGATTTGCGTTTAATAACAGGCGAAACATCGAAATTAATTTATTCATGGCCACATTAAGTGAAATTATTAACTTTACCGATTATCCATCTGATTATCTGTCCTGCTGCGAGCGCGCAGGGTATCCGCGGATCCTTAAAAAGTCTAAAATTCATGTATCTAAAATTAAGGCCTTAAAAAGTATTACATTTATTAGAAAATTCTAAGATGGTCTTAAATATATAATATATAATACACAGCATCATAAAATATGTATGCACTTAAACTTTTATATGAAATAACAGGGTATCCGCGGGGTCTTAAAAAGTCTAAAATGTGAAAATCTAAATCTTAGGTCTTAAAATGTCTTAAATTTGTTGAATTATTGTGTTCAAGTCTTAAATAATTTTAGACAGGTCTTACATTTTCTTATGCCCACCATGGGCGAGCATTTCACTCGCATTTGCCCCTAAAAAAAAAACATGTGTGAACCGGGAAAATCACAAAAAGAAAGAGCACAACCTGCGATTGGTCAAAAACTACAAATCCCACAATTCTCTGGCCTCAACAATAACAGTAGTTAGTGTAAATAAGGGAGAGTGGAGCTGTCGGTGAAAATAGGAAACAACGCCACGTCTGGTCCTGTTCTATGTTGTTCGTTCACACCGTCACCGTTTATTCGTTACGTCCGCGGTGTAAAAGGCCGTGACGCAAAGACGCGATTAGGCGCGAGACGCGGTAGACGCGACTTTTTTTTTTTGCGAAGCAATACACCCGATTTCTTTTTGGCGACGGGACCATCGCGTCTTCGTCTATTTCATCGTGTTTGGTGGGAAGACCCACAAGGGGCTTCCCACCAAACACGAGGAACGCTTTTTTTTCGCTCGAGTTCTGACGCGCGACCAAACGCGAGATACGCGATTTTACGCTCGTTTTGACTCGTGACCATTTTGTGTAAATTAGCGTCTTCACGAGCTCGCCCATTTTCACAACAACAACAACATTTCTTCTCTTTCCCTCCGAACTCGGCTTTGATTCTGTCTTAATGCCATTATTTGAATTGTGTACAGTGTGTCTCTTGGTATCTGTCTGCTAAATAATCACAGACTGACTGACTGACAATGAACAGTCTGAACATGTAGCCTACTGTTTTCAGTGGTTTTGTCCCTTCAATCCACTGTGATGCTAATATGACTTTACCAGTGTTAAACTCTGGTAAAAAATTATTGACTGAACTGAGTGAAACATTTGTGTAGATCTGAATGAAACTGAAGTGACTTCCACATCTTTGTTTTTCCCCTTTTTTTCGTTTCAATTAACTAGTGCTGGCAGTGCAGAGGTCTGCTTCAGTGCACAAACCGGACAGAGCTGACATGCTGTCCTCTTCAGGACACAGAGTGACACTGCACCATTACTGAGTCAAACAGCCACACCAACTACCAGCCTATTTGTTGTCAGAGACTAAACAAAGCAATCATAATGTTTTACTTTAGGCTATATGTTACAAATTGTTTACACATGATCTTTCCCCAGCCACATTTTTTTCAGAATTGTCTTTGTAATATGATGAATATACTATTTTATATTTAGGTCTATTGTTTTGCCAATTTCTTATCTTATATAAAGATTGATCTGGGAAATACATGATGGATATATTCATGGTTGATCCTCCACATGAATGCATGCGCACTGCATAATGTGACACAGCAACTTTGAGCTAAACATCATTTGTGAGTGACAAAACTATTGCATTATTCAACGTGCCAATTTAAATTGCTTCTGTACTTTTACCATCCTCTTGCATCCATGTTGTTTGAAAGTGTTGCTCTACATGTACATCATGTAGATGTAGCTAATGGCTGTGTTGTTGTTCATGTGGTCATCATTTAGATAACACAGCAAAAGACAACAACACAAACAACACATGTGAACATGTACAAAACCACAATGGGATGATACAACAACATGATTTGTCACATATCTAGGTGAAAGACAGTGTAGGCCTTTTTTTTTTTTTTTTTAAATATTATTATGTACACTAGATATTCTTATTCAGCAGAGGTTGTTTCACTGCTCAAATGGACACTTGTTTTTGGATGGACTTTAAAAATGTGGACTTATCCTTTAACTCCAGTGCAACCAGAACTCCTATGCTGCAATAATACTTAATTTAGTTTGCAGTAATTTGATTACACACAGAAATAGACTCCATGTCAGAACGACATAAACTCAAATAAAGGCATAAAACTAGAGTTTGACCCAAACCGCTCCACATGACAGGAGCAGGTTATTAGTGATAATAGATAATCAATGATTCTGAACCCAACTTAATTCATAGTTTAGTTTAGTGGTGTTAAAAGCTTCACATAATTAGATCAAATACCCGTAACCAGAGGAGATGGGTGAACCTGGGCTCCTCGGGGTCTTGGGGACTGTTGTAGCCCACTTTGCCCCCTTTGTTAATCCAGCCTTGGACACCTCACCAGGGTCCCTGCAGCCAACTCTGTGTCTTGCTCAAGGACACATCAGCAGCAGCCAGCAGGGCGGCTGCTGCCTGCTGCTGTGGGACCAGGTTGAAACTATACTCACAACATAGAAACCTGTGAATGAAGTGTTCCCCAAAAAATGACACGTTTTGCGAATGGAAATAATGGATGGGATGATGTGTATAAGTGATAGCCTAGTTGCCTGTGTGGCTGTTTGCAGAGGGCGGGGGTAGCGCCCCCTGGCGCCGCAGCTCGCGCATCCGTGACGTCAATTCAGCACTGGGAAAGAGACAGCTCCCTCCCCCAAAAAACCCAGCGCGCCTCACGTTGCATGGGTCCCCGGTTATTGATAACACAATTTGCCCGCTGGGATCCATCCCAGTAGCGTGAAACTCGTGGATATAGAGACTGGAAACACTAGAGACATCCCGGACCGAGGAAAAACAACGATTCGCTCGCTATCGCCGACAAATAGAGAAGCCGAGCCCACCCCTTCACTTGACAACGCGGCATCAACCAGGCAGAAAGGTATGGGAATGTCATACTATCCGGTTAAATGCTGATTGAATAAGAAATCAGGTATCACAGGACGGTGAGCTGTGATGCCGTCGCTAGGTGCGGTGGCAGCGTTCATGCCGCTCGCACTGCACCAATGAACCGATGCTGCCAAGAAACGAATCATCGTCGATGAATGCTAGAAAATCATATTTGTGCAGCGAGAAAGCCCACATTACGAAACATTTGTGTTGATGCCAACATTGAGTAAATGTACAGACGCTGCGGCAGTTTCACTTGGCATGGACCATAGTAGGCATAGGGCTTGCAATTCATGCACGTCGGCTATGATGCTGCTGAGTGTCATCATCACATCCTCGGTTATTTAAAGATTGATCTTCCTGCGTTTGTGCGTGCACGAGTGCGTGTGTGTGTGTGTCTGTGTGCGCGCGTGAGTGAGTGAGTGCGTGCGTGTGTGTGCGGTTGGGTGTTGGTGTGTGTGTGTGTACGTGCGTGTGCGCGCACTGCTCCTTCGCACAGGCCCGGTGGTTGTTTATTGCCCGTTTTTTCACGTTCTCATTTCGCACAGTCGCCGTGGATCTTCTCATGCAGTGGTGCAGTGCAAGACATGGAGCTGCTCTAGGATATGTGAATCGGGTACATGTGTCACCCCCCCCACACACACACCCCCTCCCTCCCCCCTTATGCACGCACGCACACACGCACGTAGGCTTACATACGTACACACCGGGGTGGTTATGCAATTGGTCATATTCTTCTGATGCACACAATGCTCTTCACTTGATGCATGACTAACGACATATGGGAGCTGCTGAGTAGCTGAGCGGTGATGCTGTCAGGCACTGATGCTCCTCAGAGGGACAGTTAAAGAACAGGTGACAGTCACGGCAGTGGACTGCACAACCCAACCTCCCTCTGCTAGATTCATTCATAAAGCCCATCTCCACTCTGGGTGATGGCTCCACTGGGCAGGCTGGTTTTTCCCATTCACAGACACTGAGATGAGGCTTTACTGCATGATTCAGACACAGTTTAGGTGTGGAAATGGATCAACTAAGTGGTTAAACTGGGGGACTGGCTAAATGCCCAGCTCACAGCATGTGTTTTTTTTTTCTGTTCGGCTTTTATAGCTCGGATGAAAGAAAAAGTTGGTGTAAAGTCTGCTAACTTCTTCAAAGATCAAAAGAGGCTCCAGCATGAGTCATTTCAGCACCGGACAGCTCCTTTCAGGCGTGGAGCTGTCCAGTGCTGAAATGAGTCCACATGTGTTGAAGAAAACTTAGCACAGTGAAGATTACACGTTATTCTAATGCAGTTATTGTCATGAATCTTCTCCTGCAGGCTTGTTTCTCATCTTTCCATCCCACCTCCCACCCTAACCTGCTGTGTTGGGGAAACCCCTGATGAGTGGGACCTGTATCCATGAGCCCCGTGCCCCTTCCCCCTCCCTGTCAGGCTTCAGCACCCCCATCTCAGAGCCCCCCTATCGAAGACTCGATGGAGACACCCCTGCCTGCACCCCCGAAACGGACCTGACCCCCACACAGTGTGTCCTCCGTAACGTGCTGTCCATCGACACCGGTGGACAGGTGGCGCCGGGCGGCAGCAGCCCCACTCCCAGCGATGGACCCTCAGCCCACTTTGACAACAGCGTGCTAAAACTACATGAACATGAGGTCTGCCAGTGTGGCGGCGGGGCCGAGGCAGGGCACAGTCCAGAGGCTGGCGCTGTTCGGAGCCAGTCGGAGAACATTAGGCTACAATCAGGAAGTGGAGGATTTTTGGAGGGACTGTTTGGCTGCCTAAAACCAGTCTGGACCATGATTGGAAAGGCCTACTCCACTGAACACAAACACAGCCATGAAGGTATGTGAAGAAAATAACAGTCCACCTTTGAGTTCAAATACCACAGGACAAAGAAAAGTTTGAGATTTGAAAATGTCATTTTGTCATTTAGTATTATACCAGTATTATGGTGACTTCGCAACCATGGAGATGCACAATGGGAAATTGATATCTGAGCTTGAAAGAAGCATTTATACAATTTACTTAAGGAGCGATAGCATTGCAACAATCTAAATACACTGCACCACAAAAAGCCTTAATCTGAAATTCTATTTATGTAAGGTAAAGTATTGAAGGTAAAAGTACTTATACTCCTACCAGAGACTGACATTTTGTTATGTGTAGCTTGTTGAGCTAGAGTTGGTTTTGGCCACTTTATGTACAGTGAAGTAGGGAGATAAATAGAAGAGTATGAAATCTCAAATTTGATGACCTTTCTCTAATCTTTGCTTTTTCTTTCTTTATAAAATAGTGGATAATTTGGGCCTTGACCAGCTATTCAAATAAAACTAATATATGAGTTTTAAAGAGGAAGAATTACAATTTGATGAACTCATAGACATCTCAAAAGAGGCCACAGCTACAGTACATACATTTAAAAAAAATGGGATTTTATGCATTATTATGATTAGTGTATCAAGTGTGAAAGTCTGAAATAATTTGTCAGATAAATGCAGCGGAGTTGAATAGTGAAGTGGAAGAAAATAGAAATATTCATGGCCATGTATTTCAGATTGTCCTTCAGTAAAACGACTTATTCAGTTTCTTAGAGCTCCATTATTTTCATTGCTCTGTGACTGCCACCATGTCCCTGGCTGGCAGCATGACTGTGTTTATGGGTTTGTCGGCCCGGCTCATTCACAGTCATCAGCCACAGTGAGTCTTCACAGCTGGCCAGAGGAGCAGCGTCATGTGAATCTGCCTCCGCCGCAGCTCTCCAGAGATGTGGACACTTCAGTGGACCTCATGAAGAATTGATCTGCCTGTCTCTTTTATTCTGCCCGGCTCGTCTCCCTCTTTAGCGACCGAGCTCTCTCAGTCATTTAAGCAGTGTCACTATGACGGTTGACAGACAGATCAGACTATAGCATAAGTGGATTGTCATTTTTCTTCAATTTTTCCCTTATCTCTGGATAGCAACGGCCACTGTCCTCTGTCAATATACCATTTGTTTGAACATGGCAGGTGCTTTGTATGATGTAATTGTGGCCTGCCTGCCTGCTTGCCTATTCGATTGTGTAGCATGGACCTAGAATTTGCTCAACAATACTCCTGCCTCCTCCTTGTCCAAGCTGGCAAGAGCACATATTGACATTTGGAGACACTGCAATGTGTGATGGATATAAATTAAGTGATTACTCACAGGATGCCACTGAGAAAATCAGTCTCCACCCTTGTGTTAATCCTGTTTAAATTCTCATAATCTCACATTTACTCACTGAGGTTTTTTTTTGTCTTGTCGACGTGTTGGTCTGCGTTTAGAGTCCTGGGAGGTTCCTTTCGAGGAGATCTCGGACCTGCAGTGGGTGGGCAGCGGGGCGCAGGGGGCCGTCTTCCTCGGCAAGTTCCACGGAGAAGACGTCGCCGTGAAGAAAGTGCGGGACATCAAAGAGACCGAGATCAAACACCTCCGCAAACTCAAGCACCCCAATATCATTACTTTCAAGTAAGGGGAAGTCGTCGTGACATCCCACACAGGGTCTTGTATCACTATAAGAAGCTTTTAACTGCATTAATCCCACTTTAATATAGTGCTTTGCTTTTCCGGTTGCATGTTGTAAGTCATCTAAACTGCCTTCAACTTGTCCTAGGGGCGTGTGCACCCAGGCTCCTTGTTACTGTATCCTGATGGAGTATTGCGCCCAAGGCCAGCTGTATGAGGTGCTGAGGGCGGGCCGTAAAATCACCCCCTCCCTCCTGGTTGACTGGTCCATGGGCATTGCGGGCGGCATGAACTACCTACATCTCCACAAAATCATCCACCGAGACCTCAAGTCCCCCAAGTGAGTCACCGCCCTGAACACCCTGAACTTTGACCGGTGACTCTTTGATTATTTCAGTGTAAAATTCAGTGTCGTCTCACCTCCGCAGCATGCTGATCACACATGATGACCTGGTGAAGATCTCTGACTTCGGCACCTCGAAGGAGCTCAGTGACAAGAGCACCAAGATGTCGTTCGCCGGCACCGTCGCCTGGATGGCTCCTGAAGTGATTCGGAACGAGCCGGTGTCAGAAAAGGTGGACATCTGGTAAGTCTGATAAATGTCCACAATTTTTTCCCCCCTTTTCCCCCCACACTTTTAGTGACACATGGCTTTTCTTCACTCTGTGCGGCATTTATCTTTAATGCTCTGCAGTAGAAGTGCAGATAATGTATCAGTGTCGCTGGAAAATGGATAGTTTGTGAGGTCATTGCTTCAAAGCCACAGGGAGCTCCATATATTTCTTGTTTTGTGAGTGTGTGATTTAGTTCTCAAGTCACCTCAGCGAGACTGAATAACTAAAACGTAACTAAACTTTAAGGTCGTTCGGAGTGGTGCTGTGGGAGATGCTCACCGGAGAGATCCCGTACAAAGATGTGGACTCGTCCGCCATCATATGGGGTGTGGGAAACAACAGCCTGCAGCTGCCCATACCGGAGAGCTGCCCGGACGGCTTCAAGATCCTCCTCAGACAGTGCTGGTGAGCAAACGTCTGGGAATGGACTGTTGGAATGAGAGAGAGAGAAGAGTAATGAGCACAGCAAGTCTGGGGGGTTTAAGGACTTTATTGATTTTACAGTTCATTGTGAATGTACACAGCTGTCTTTCTCATTCCGGATTCGCAGGAACTGTAAGCCCAGGAATAGGCCCTCTTTCCGTCAGATCCTTCTTCATCTGGATATAGCATCGGCCGATGTGCTGTCCACTCCGCAGGAGACGTACTTCAAGTCTCAGGTATGATGCCGCTACGGTTCCCACAGCACAAATGACAGGAAACGTCACAAACATGGATGTGCACAAATAGATAAACAGTGCATGATGTAATGCAGTAATCAGACATTAACTGCACTACAAAAATAAAGCTGGCTTTAATGTCAGCTCCGGCTAGACACAGCTGGTTAACAGAGACGTGCTCTCATCAGGCTGAATGGCGAGAAGAGGTGAAACAGCACTTTGAGAAGATTAAATCTGAGGGTACTTGTCTCCACCGCCTCGATGAGGAACTGATCAACCGACGCAGGGAGGAGCTCAGGTCTCTCTTTTCTTTTTTTTCTTTACTTGTGTTCCATCATCTCATGTCATCTCAGGGCATTTACCCCGTTGGATCAAATTAGTTGTAACCAGTGGTGATTTCACTATGTTGGGGCTTACATGCATGCTGCCACTTTCCCTCTGTCCCATTTCTCCATGTCGCTCCTTTGTGAAATGAAATAAGTGCCTGGAGTGCACGTCTATTGTAGAGGATTTGGATTCTTTCATGCGGATGCACAATGACATCAGCAGCCTCTTTTCTTTCTTCTCAGGCATGCGTTGGACATTCGCGAACACTATGAGAGGAAACTGGAGAGAGCTAACAACCTTTACATGGAGCTCAGCGCGGTCATGCTGCAGCTGGAGCTCAAGGAGAAAGAGTTGCAGAGGTAGGAGTACAGGGTTGAACGTTTTTTTTTTTGTAAACTAAATTTGGTAAACTAATAAAGGCACAGTTGCATTAACACGGTGGTGTGTTTTTTGTCATTTCTCTCCAGGAGAGAGCAGTCATTGGATAAGAAGTATCCCGGCTTGTTTAAGCATCATAGCTCCAGACAGAGCAGCTCTTCCAACTCCATGGACAAACTCATCAAGAAGAGAAACGTCCCCCAGAAACTGCCCTCAGGAAAGAGGTGAGAGATCTCATTTCAGTGCTTATTTGATAAAAGTTTGATACGGAAAGGGGCCGAATGAATATTCATTACACTTGTGGATTATAGTTGTTGACTAATCCCTCCTACTCTTTCAGGCCAGACATCCTCAAATCTGAGGTAATCATTCCCAAAATGGACTCCTCTGTAATGCAAGTCACTATCCCAGCCTGCCCCAACAGAAGCTCCACTTCTCCCAGCCGGTCTCGGAGGGTAAAGACCCGTCACCGCAAGCCCGGCAAGGGCAGCAGCGGGGACCTGGCTGGACTTAAGGCGAATCAGTCCTCCCCTAACAGGGACACAACCGCCCAGGCCAACAGCTCGACCACCAACACCTCCAAGCAGCTCCTGGAGCCGTCCGCCGCCCTGAGGGGCCTCAGCCACGAGCAGCAGCAGAGGCAGCTCTCCTCCTCCAGCCCCGACCTCATCTGCACCACGCTGGAGGCGGACGCCCAGAGGAAAGGGGAGGCCTCGGTGGGCGGGCTGGAGAGAGGGGGCAGCCTCAGCGCCTCTGCAGGTTTGTTTGTTTGTTTGTTTGTTTATTAGATCCCCATTAGCTGCTGTACAAGACAGCAGCTATTCTTCCTGGGGTCAAAACGTCTTACAAACATTTCTGTTCCAGAATTTAACACAGAACATTCAACATAGATCATCATCATTCATACAGTGGACAACAGCAACACAAAACATAAAAAAAAAGCTCACATCTCATTTACAAATCATCATCATCATCTTTATTCACATATAGAAAAGGTATTAAAATCATTAAAATATTTGTAATTTCATATGTGAAATGGGACACCCTGAGAAGCTCAAGAGCTTTTAAGAGGGGCCCAGACACAAAAATGACAGGAATACATACACAGGAAGAAGACATACAAATATACATAGACATACACGTAGCCACATAATACATTTTGCGTGAAATGAACCCAAAATATATTCCAAACACTCACATTCTCACGCCACAGGGTAATCTACATTTCCACTCACATACAACCCATAACCCCCCCCCCGCCCCCCCCCCCCCCCCCCAAAGGAAAAGAAAAGAAAAGAAAGGAGAGAGAGAGAGAAAAAAAAAGAAGAGCTCCTAATCCTAACAAGTACCAAGTAGCCTGGTCAGCAACAGTCACAAATCATAATTGTAAACATGAGAAAATTACATCACTATCATGCATATTTCAGCAGCAGTTGCCTCTTCAGTCTCTTTTTGAAAACAAGTGCAGTTGAAGATGTTTGTAGGTCTTTGTCAAGATCATTCCATAACTGCGGGCCTTTACAAACAATACTGAAACTAGTACATTTGAGTTTCCGTTTTTTTCCCTTAATATGATATATGACCAAGATATAATACGTATAATTTTCTTCTGTAAAATCAGCAATTTGCCCAGATAACTGGGAAATGTATTGCTCCAAATTATATTGCAGTAAGTAAGATCATCCAGACTGTTCTCAAAGTACAAAGAAACAGAAATCATGCATTGTTTGTGACATGCAACTGTCTCTGATGGTCAGAGAGTCACTCCCTCTTGTAAAAACAAATCCATCTTTAGTCCCTGTTTAAAAGAGGCTGCACTACCTTCTGGCATCAAAAATCTCGGCAAAGAATTCCATGCAGCCATCGCTCTATAATAAACAGTTTTTTGTTTTGCGTTTGTTCTACAGGTTTAGGGGGGTCCGAGGCGGGCGCGGGCGGTCTGGATGATCTCACAGAAACGCCTCCGCGCAGCGACACCCCCAGCGAGGACGCCGCGTCGTTCCCGTTCTCCAGCAGCCCGGACTCGCCGTGCGGGAGGGGGGCGGCGGCGGGACGGGGGTCTCTGGGGTCTCCGCGCCTGCCTCACGACGGGGAGGACAAGGAGGAGGGAGCCGGCGCCGTGAGGTTGCCGCGGGGGGCGTCGGGGGGGATCGGGAGTCAGCACCTCACGCCTTCGGCCATCCTCTACAGGGCAGCTATCACACGCAAACAGGTGCAGTGGCAGAAACACCTGTCGTCGCTCCTCAGGAAACTCCTTTACCGAGACTTTGATCATTTCTCACCGGTTGTGTGTTTTTCATGTTTCTGACTACAGAGGCGTGGGGTGTCATCAGAGGAAGAGGAGGGTGAAGTTGACAGTGAGGTTGAGTTACCACGGAGACGGTGAGTAACTGATGTCCTTCGTCACTGAAAAATTCCCTCAAGCTATCCTCCCTCTCTGGCAATCTGCTGACTTATTCTGAGATCTAAGAACTGTTTTCAATTTACGTCATTCCTCCGCGCTGTTGATTTCGACGCCTACTTTTTTTTTTTTTAAATACTTTATTTCAAGATTCAAGATTCAAGATTCAAGATTCAAGATTCTTTATTTGTCACATGCAAAGTCAAAGTGTACACTTACAACAAGCAGTGAAATGAAGTCCTGACTACACCCCCCAGACTGTGCTTCAAACATGTGAATAACATATTACACTTGAAGCACTAGTCAATAAAAAACCTTGTATGTTTGAAAAGGAATAGGAAGAAGCATTAGCTTATTAATTCCTATCCCTTCTCCACCTAGAATCCTAGGTTATCTTACTTCCTGTATATCCTGTTGTTTTCTTTGTTTTTTGTTTTTTAATACTCTCACAAAACAAACAATCACCAACAAACAACAACACCATGACTGCTTGTGTCAAAATAAATACAATAAGTGACAAGTATGGCAAAAGTGTGAAAACCTTAATGTTTGTCATACCCCTCTTCTTTCTTCTTTTCCCTCCAGACGTCCGACCAGCATCAGCAAGTGCCAGTCGGTGTCCACCTTCAGCTCGGAGAACCTGTCGGTGTCGGACGGCGAGGAGGGGCACACCACCGACCACTCCCACAGCGGCACCCCGGACGTGGTCAGCACCAACACCGACGACAGGTTGGACGACCGCAGCGACGACCTCCTCTCTCAGGGGTCGGAGATCCCCGCGGACAACACCGACCCCGCGCACGCCTCCGACGGCCTGTCGGAGAGAGACGGAGCCCTGGGCCAGGCCAAAGCTCAGCTGGACGCTGGGCAGAATCCCAATGAGGTAAAAAAAAAAAAAAAAAGCAGTTCCCCAGAGGATCGCATGTGTCAGTTTGAGTCATATGCTGATGTGAAAGCACCAACAAACAGTGGTGGAACTGTATTCATGAGGAATGTTGAGATATTGTACATAACGGTTTATACACTGCCCGTCCAAAAGAAAAAGTCACCTCCTGGATTTAACTAAACTAATAGGTAAGAGCCTCCCATTGGATGATTACTGCATGGATGATGATGTTTCAGCTGGCAACAACTTAACCCTAACTGATGCAGTCTCATCTCTTAAAGGGATAGTAGCATTTTTTTAAAAGTGGGGTTGTATGATCTACAAATAGCCCCTAAGTACTTTAATTGCAGTAGAAGACTCTCTGCACTCCTCCCGTTAGCAACGCCAGCCCATAGCCCTGCCCAGAGATTTACAACATACATTGTTGTGAACGGACCCAAAGAAACGGCCTATTTTCACGGCCTAAAAGAGGTTTTACCTGAAAAAAAAATACACAGTTGCATTGTTCGCTATAATATAATTTTTTCCAGCCCCTCAAAGTGCAGGAAAAACACAGTTTTTATTTGGACCTAACCAACTCACGTATCCCTCCACCCAGGGTTAGCGCCCTCCGATCAGCAGTTGGTTAGCTCCAAATAAAAACTGTACAACCCCATACAACATACAACCCCACTTTAAAAAAAAAGCTACTATCCCTTTAAACAACCATGTTGGAAAGACACATCCTGTGGTCGTGGAAGAGATGTTAATCGGTTTCAGAAGGGTCAAATTATTGACATTACTGCATCAAGCAAATAAAACATCTAAGGAGACTGCTGAGACTAGTAAAATTGGGTTAAGACCTGTCCAAGGCATTATTAAAACTAGAAGGATAGTGGGGAAGCATCATCTTCAAGGAAGAAATGTGGTCCTGACCTTCACCCCATTGAGAATCTTTGAAAAATTAATGCAACTCTGGACGGAAATAAACGTGACGTTGCAGAAGCTTATCGAAATGATGCCAAAGCAAATGCGTGACATAATCAAAGCTAAAAGGAGTCCACCGAAATATTAGAGTGTGTGACTTTTTTTTTGGACGGGCAGTGTATTTTATGTTATGTAAATGTCTGCTCCACTACATCTATATAACAGCTATTGTATAGTCACTTGTTATGTTTGAAGTAAGAGGGGTCGGCAAAATAAGCTGGAGCTTGGAGCTACGGCTTTTCAGTCAAGGTACATTTGTTTTAGATTTTTATACTTTAGGGAAAAATGAATTATGTTTATATCGTGTGTATATATTGTTGTTTATCTATGTGTTCACTTGATTCTACAAGTTAAAAAAAGACCAAAATAAACTCACTAAACTAAACTAAACATAAAATTTTAAATTTCAAGACAGTGTTAAACCTCTCGTTCCCAACATTTTTGACCTTTGGCCTCTTAAAAAAGGGTCTTTGGCAGCCTTTTAATGTGTCTCTCCATTCCCAGATGAGGTAAAAGAGGTTAAATGATCCATATCTTCTTTTCTAAAAAACCTTTATCATCTCATGATTGATGCAACCAAACCTTATGCTTATGCATGCCTTGCGTTGGGAACAACTCCACCAACAAGCTCCACCTTGTGCAGCTACAATGGCAAACACTGCTTGTGCATTATTACATCAGTATTTCAATAAATCTGTCAATTAGATAATGTCTAATTCACTGAGTACCTTTCATTGATACTATTATTATTTTGTATTTTTTGCTGAAGTAAGATTTCAAATGCAGGACTGTGTTTGCATTGTCAGGATTTCAACACTTCTTCCACCACTGCCACAAATGCATCATGTTGGTTTTAAATCGTGTGACATTATTTTCCCTCTTCTCTCTCTTCTCTTCTCCCCGTTCAGAGCCGGGCCCTGTGTGATGACTCTGACTGCGACAGCGCTGAGCTGGATCAGTCAGGTAGTGGAGAGCCCAGCCGCCCCCCCAGTGCTGGAGCATGGGTACCGCCATCTCAGTCCTATCAGGGGTCTCCACAGGCGCCACATACAGGACCTCCATAGATCACTGGACACTAGCAAAAAGACCTCCAGCTACCCTACAGTGAACAACCGTCACAGGCGTACACCAATCTGTCAGTGCAGTACATTACTGTTGTCATGAGGGATCACACCTACTACACCACTCAGACTATGACAAGTCGACTTATGGTGTCTCATAAGTTTGTTGGCTGGCAAACCTACATCAGATGACATAGGGCATTTGTCATAACCTGACATCAAATATTTTTGGCAGCTTGTGACATCAGATAAATGTCATTTAAGTTCAGTAGGGTTTTTTTTCTAGGCAAAATAGTTACCAAGGTAACCTTAGCCACAGCTCCAGTTCAGCAAAAACCCTTTCACAGACGCACGCACAAGAAGATACCACACTTGTAGTCCTTTAAACACTCTAACCCTCACTCTGGGAGCATCCGTTATGATACTCCACACACTAATGCATCAAATACTAATGAATAATAATGTAAATATCCAATACATACCACATGAGAAATATCTAACTTTATTTTATTTGTAAGATAAAAAAAAAAAGTAAGACTAAACAGTATGCAGCCCTGTGAACAAATGCATGACTACATGTTTATAATTTATGGTTCGAATGTGTCCGTTTTATATTTTGTGAAAGTTTACACTTTTTTAATCCTGAAAGTATTACTTGAGTTATTTTGGGTTTTTTTGTTAATAAATGTCAGCACTTAAGAAAAAAAAAAAACAAAGTCAACATGGAATGAAAAATCTCACCAGGACATGGATCATGATGCATAACTAGGGTTCTCAGTAGGTGATATATTTTTTTTTACCCTCCTACTACTGAGTTTCAAATACACACAAGAAAAGTGTGAGGTTTTTATTAAGCTTATCAAGTTTGTGACCTCTGGGGTTCACTGAAAATGCACTTATACACTCAGGTGCCAGTTTATTAGGCACACCTTGCTGGAAATAATGCAAACTAAACAACGATCCTGTGTCCATGAAGCCTGTAAATGTTGTGTTTTTGTTGAAATTGTTTCAGACAGGTGCTGATTAAGGTGCATTATCATTTTAGAGGATGTAGTTTGTGTTGATGTTGAAGGGTGTTAAAAAAAACTGTATATTTAGATGGATAAAATAACAGAAACACCTGTATGAAATGATCTGCAGACTCCAAATTGACCATACTGATTATTCTACTACACCACTCTGAAACAGTTATCCGCTAAAACTGAACATTAGATCCTTCATGAATGTAGAATATTATTGCAGGACTGTTGTGATAGTCTATCCTAGTTTTAGCAAGGCGTACCCTAATAACCTGGAAACTGAGTTTAATGTTCTACCTGATTATGAAATTGTTGGATTTTTTTTTTGGTTTTCTCTGTATTTGTATGACGTGCATTTGAAAAGCGGTGAATGTGTTCATATAGAAATGACCTCTTTCTGACCTGCACTAAGCATTGTTAACCACCGAGTCCACTTCCACTAACTCAGCAACAAACAGTTAAGAGGGCGCTCCGCTGACCCGAGATGGACGGTTCAATCAAAGGAGATGAAGTAGAAGCTATCTACTGTATTCGCAGGGCAACGAGGCGTGTTGGAGATTCAGGTGATTTGCTTTCAGACTTGTGGTCATGAGCCCCGGCAGCATCTGTTTAGTTGTACAAAACCACAAAAAGTGTCATACAACGTTTTCACATATGTGGTAATTTAGTTTCCCAAAGACGTTAAAAAGGGAAAAAAAGACGAAAAAAAATCAATGTTGAGCCCCTTAATTTACCTTTTAGTAATGAACCAAAAGAAGTCCTATAGCTCACTATACTGGCAGGCCTCATAAAAACCTCAACTGTACCTTTTACCCTTTAATATTACTGCGGAAGTAGCCAGATAAGGAATAGAGCACTTCTCTGTGGTGGTTACTAGTAGAACAGTAAGTATCCTTTGGGTTTGAATAGAAATGTTTTGTTTTTATACAGCATTGCACATTGTACCTGTAACATAGGAGTTATATCGAAAGCAAAATATTATGAGCAACAATAAATAATGTATTGGTTAAAAAAAACAAAAAAAAAACAACAACAAAACCAAATGTGTGTTGTTTGTTTTAAAAGACGGGCCATGTTATAGCTAAAGTTGGTGCTGTTGCTGCGTCGTCACGCGAAAAACAGCTGAACAAGAAATAAATGACTATTTTCAATTACTTTAAGCATGTCCAAACTGATCCGGTGTCATTTCTTGACTTCAAATTTGCCCTTTCACCCCAGACCCTCGTTAAAAATTCAGGAATCTGTACCACATTTCCGATAAGGCCCCCATTTATAGAGTTTATAATCTGTAATTAATGGCGCCATTACTGCATAATGAATCATTAAATAATCCTCCATAGGGCAGTTATTACATTCTGGGTTGCCAGGTTGTGGAAAATCCCTCACCCCCCAGCAGGACACTTTAATTTAGTCTCTTTGACCACTGATCTCCTAATGATTAATTATGTGCTGATGCCGACGGCTAATAAACCAACATTTATAACTTCATAGAAAACGGCTTATTAGAAAGCAGACTAGCTGGGGTTAAGGCGTCTTTTTAATGAATTAGCCCAAAAGTTATCAATGGATTATTTATTAACCATTACAAATTATAAACGGTGTCTTTATCAGAAGCTGCCACCGGTAAATCCAATACTGATAACAGGTTAATAAAAGGAGTGAATGAGTGAACTTCACATCGATGACCCTTTAAGCATTTCACATCTTTTTTTTATTTCTGCATTTCATTTCTTCAACAATTTAATTGCACCCAGATCTACAATAGTTTGAAAACGTGCACAAAAACGTGAGTTTCTTCATCCTGCAAAGAATAATAAAAAATAAAATCTGACCCAGGCAAAAAAGGATAGCAGGAAACTAGTGTTAATTCTATAATTCTCCTTCTAGTTAATCATAATTTAATACCTCAGCATAATATACTTATAAAGACCAATATGTCTTGTAGTTTTTGCCCCTTGCAGCATTCCCCAGCCCTGCAGTTAAAAAAAATATTTTCTCTATTTAAAACAAACATTTCAATGTTATTATCATCATCATCATCATCATTACTATGGTCTTAGTAATTTCAGAGAAAAGAAAATATTTTCCTCTCATTCAGGCCCGCTCCTAGTCACCAAGGCCCACCCACCCTTATCAGAATCCAGTACACAACAATGCTCAAAAGTCCTGATCGAGAAGTAAAACGGATGGAAACACAGGAATGACACAAAACAATTACTCAGCAAATTAGAGGTGAAACATTATGTAGCTTAAATTCTCCTTTGAACCCACACAAGGGATAAATAACCTTCTGACTACAAAGGTTGTTCCTGCATACATCTTCAACTGGAGATCATTTACACCCACTGAACCCCATTAAAAACCACAATTCCTCGTTCAGGAAGTACAGCTTCAAAACAGAAGATGGCAAATATCAATGAATTCTACTCTTACAAGGAGCTGTGTATTAAATAAAAATAAATAGATATTTAAAAGGAAGGGAAAGAACAGTCCATCTATAATGTTATTGTGTTTTTTTTTCTTCATTTTTACATTTTCTAAGAAAAATCTGACATAAGAAAAACATTATTTATGCCTTTTCAGATTTTTCTAAAACTTTTTACCTATATCAAGAAGATCATACAGATATACAGCAAAATAAGGAAAAAAATACAACAGAAGGAAGTCTTTAAAAACTATATGCAAAGGGATTTTAAAAACATAATAAATAAATAAAATACCGATATCATGATGAGGGTGTAATTACAACTGAGAAGGTGTCTAACCAAAGCAGAGGAGAAAAACAGTGAGTTTAGAGTACTTGGTTTTTGCATTAAGTTCAATAAGGGACCTCTTGGTAAAAAGTAGGGGGAGGGGTTACATTAGGTGCTGATGAAGATCCTCCATGTCAGTTGGCTGCAAGTCCAGTAGCTTCAGAAGACAGTCTGAGGGGAACAGAAACACAACGACGACGTCAGTATTGATTAGAAATACCGATAAAAACATGTTCACACAGTGCTTGTTGTGTTGCCGTTTCACTTTAACAGGGGCCTAGTAAAAACATTTTCATTAGACATTCAAACAGCCTGAGTATATAGATAGATAAAGAGCTGTGAGTTACACAGGCGTGTGTTGCATTGATTTTCCATCAGAACAAATTCGTCTATCATGAAGCACCTACAATTTCTGAAACATTGGAGTGAAAAAAGCCTCGTCATTACATTACTGCTCATCCTTCTAATGAATCAAACTTTATTCTAAACAATACCTTTCCTGCAGGTTAAGAGACAAAGAGAAGAGACTACACAATAAATACATAACAATAACGAAAATGTAATAAAAGACATTAAAACATTTTACATATCCAAAAGGGGTTCTGTTTTTTTCGATATGTCACAGTTGTGTTGACAATTAGGCCGTTTTTTTTTTTTTTCAGTCAATAATTCCTGAGTACCAGAGAGGACTCTGTTGTCTTCTCCCTCTCATTAAGTGACCAGCAAGCACTGACACAAAGAAAGCTCTGCAATTGGTCGACCAGTTTTATTTTTGAGGAAGCAGAACTTCCCGTCTTTGCCCTTGCTATTATTAATCATGAGGGCACTCAAAAAAAAAAATCACAACTTGCTGTGTGAATGGACAAAAGAAAACATGTGGAAATCACTAAAATAAGTCCAATGGGCTGTTGTCCAGTGAATGTTGAACACAGGTATAAACAACAACGACGACACTCTCTCTACCTTCAAGCTGCAGCTGACAAACTGCACTAGACAAAACAAATAAAGCCTAAAACACTGCTGTGTTGTTTTGTTCCCATTTTACTTGCTGCTGCTCTGTGATGGATGTGTTGCCGTTGCCTACAGGCTCTCTCTCTCTCTCTCTTACCGGGCATTGATCAGGTACTCAGCCAGGCTGATGCTGGCATGGGAGCCAGTGATGGTGACCTGTCTGTCAGTTGAGCCTTCCACGGGGTTGGCGATCTTGATCTGAGCCCCTGACATCTGACGGATCTCATTGATCTTTGCGCCCTGACGGCCAATGATGCAGCCAATGAGCTTCATGAAATAAGACAAAAACCAGAGGCTGCATTAACACCTTCAATCGCACTGAATAGATAAAGCAAAAAGTAAACATGTGCCTCTGCTAACATCACACACACAATAACACACGCAGTGATAGATGCGACTTACATCATTTGGAATGGTCAGCTCATGAGAGCCAGTTTGTGCAGAGGCATCCATCCCAGCTGAAGAAAGGCAAAGAAACCCCATGAGAGTGTTGATTAAGTGGATTATTACAAATCTACAGCAATCACACTCCCTCTTTCAATCTGTCCACCTACCCTGGAAGCCCTGGTTGCTATGTGCAATGGGGAAGGGGCTCTGCTGCATGGCCAGCTGGTGAAGTTTGGTGAGCTGTTGAAACAACGGCGGAGAAAAAAAACGACGAAGGGGAGCAAAACAAACAGAAACCACGAGTGAGTAAAACCTTTGAAAACACACAGGAGTAGAAATTTTGTAATTTTTCCCTTTTGTAAGTGGTTTTAGTGATGATGGGAGGAAAATGTGAAATGGAGCATGATGGGACCTGTGATTTAGCTTTTTAAAAAGAGATGTTGATGTTAGCATTTTATTCTACAATCACTAGAAACATTAGATGGACGTGTCTATCAAGCAGTGGTGGTGGAACGAAAGAAAGTCAGAGGGATGAAATAAGAAGGTGGCATGGCTTCCCAGGACCGAAGTTACAAATATATTGGATCACTTACAGAGGGCCCCTCACTTACATCAGGCTGTGGAATGGCGTGCTGCCCTTGGACAGCATATGCCTGCAAGGAGAGAACAGCACTTAGGAGGGTGTGGCTGTGTCACACACACTCTACACCAATATCCATCAGTCCTCCTGTCCTTGGTGTGCCACAAGAGCAAAGCCAGACATGCTACAAAACAGCACATCATATCATCTCCTGGAACAATGGCCTCTGTATAATCTAATGCCTTTTGAGAACCAGAGCTGCTTCGGGACAAAGTGAAACTATCTTCCAGTTCCAATACTGTCAGAGAGAGAAATGATTTATTTATTTACCTGACCACCTGCAAAGATGACAGGAGAGCCTGAGGGTTTGGGTCTGTACGGGATGGTCACTCCCTTGGGTGGAGACTAAAGAGAAGCAGAGAGATTCCACAATGACTGAGTGATTGAAGCAGCATCAACATAAACACAGAACTAAATAAATCACCAAGAGCATCATCATTGGTAACCCTTTAATTTACAGGCCGCTAATGATGCGATAATGTCAAGAAATAGCGAAGAAATAACAAGTAATTGTGTAGTAATGTCAAGAAAAAGCCTACAAATAACGATCAGTTTCATAGTAATGTCATGTTTTTTTCATAAAGGCAAAAGATTACACATGCTTTTCATGGTTTGAATTTTTTAGGGAAAGGCCAGAATTTTTCTCCACCCAGTCCTTGCAATTGACTCTTATTTCTGTGCCATTTCTACGCAATCAATCATTATTTCTTGGCTATATTTCTCAACATTACTATGAAATTGACTGTTATTTCTGGGCCATCTCTTGACATTATGACATAATTAGCTGCCTGTAAATTAAAGGGTTACCGCATCAATCAATCAAATAAATAAATAAGAGTCACAGCAAAATTCCCAAAAGAGCAAAAGCACAAATTACCTCAAGCATGACAACACAGATCTGCTTGACACACTCAATAATGGACTGTGGGGTCCCTGCAACGGTGATGGCACGTTCTGTTGAGTTGGGCAACATGTCCCCTGCTACTTGTACCTGAGCTCCTGCCGACTGCGCGCGGACACACAAACATAAACAGTAAGAGTTAGGGGCACATCTGGGGACACGAGACGAGCTCGGCACTTGAAAGAAAGAAGAGCGATGATGACAAACCTCTCTGATTTCCTTGATCTTGCAGCCACCCTTGCCAATGAGTGAGCCACACTGGCTGGCAGGCACAACGAGGCGCATGGTGACTGGCGGTTTGCTGGTGGCCGTACTGTTAGTCATTGAGGTGCTGATGTCCTGGAGGGGAGAAACACCCACAAAAAAAACAATCAAAAAAAACAACAAAAAACATTGAAAATCTCAGTTTCAAAATGTACTGCTGTCACACTTTATCAATTAAAGAGGTAGCACACTTCTCTAACCTCCTCCAGTTTCTCAATGATCATGGAGAAGGCTTTGAAAATGGAGGTGGTGGGTCCCGCAAGGGTTATGATCCTCTCCGGACAGTTCCCCTCTGAGATGTTGATGCGAGCACCGCTCTGCAAGGACAGGGGAACAAAACAGGAAACGTCAAATCAAGTCACAGCATCATCATCATCACGTGAAGTTGTTTTTGTGAACATGTCTCTGCTTGTTTTGCCTAAATGATGGAATGAATAAAACGCCTTACCTCCTCTCTCATCTTCTTGACTGACTCTCCTTTCTGAAAGGAAAGCACAAGTGCACAATATTTACAAAACACATCACGGGGACAAGATGTAGATGTAGCATCGTTCTGGCAGGGAAAACAAACTCACCTTGCCAATGATGCTTCCAACCTCCTACAGCAGAGAAAACAAAAAGAAAGATGGATGTTACAAGCACCAAATGCAATCTGCAATGATAGCAATGGTTGTACATGAGCATTATTAGTTTAGTAGTAATAGTTTGCATGCAGTCACACTCACCTTTCCATGCATAAGTAGCCTGATGGTTAAGGTGACATTAAGTCCTCCTTCAACCATACTTGAGTCCATTACTGCAGTTGAATTCAGACACTAAAACTGGCAACAAAGTTGAGTCTTTGGTCACTGGCTGAACGTCTGAAACAAGAGTGGAAAATGTGACCATTAGTGACAAAATGTAGTTACTGGAAAAGTATGAAGAGACACACACACACATGTTGTCAGAGGGGGGGAAAGGGAAAGCCTTGTTTGGTTGGGGAAGCTGCTGTCAGTCAAGTCAAGTCAGTGCAGCTCAGAGAAGAGATGCAGACAGTGTGTAGACTTAAAACTGTAGTTTAATAACGTTAGCTGGCCACCTCGGAAGAATGAGACGTTTCAGTCCAGTAATTCACATTAGACTGGCCCGAGTCCACTCATTCACGTTAGCACAATGACCCACTGTCTCCCGGTTGTGGTAGCGTCTATTTCCCGGTACAGAGGAGCAGCAGCTGTAGCGGTGACACACACACACACACACATACACACACACGCTCACTCACTCACAGCATGTCGCTTTATTTTTATGGGACCTGGTAAACGCTGCTACACATGTGCTTCCTCATATTATAGTAAGTTTGAACCCGAGCATGTACCGACAGCAGCAGCAGCAGGAGATGAGGCTAATGGGACGACGTAAATCCTATTTCAACCACAGCTAGTCACGCAAACAAGATTTGAATGCTAAGTTAGCCGCAACTACAGCGTTTTACATTGCAACTTCCTAATTGTAAATATAGGTCAACCACTGCGATATTTAGCCAGCCGAGCTAAGAAAAAACACACTTGAATCACAGGGGGAGCTAGCGGCTAACTCTTGGTCGCCCCCCAATCAAGCTGTGAGCACAGGGTCGGTAATTTTCCATTCAGCTACTCGCTACTAGCGTTAGCATCATCCCCGCTCTCTTCCGGGGAATAGTCGGGTCCCGCGGCCTACGGAGCGGCGCCGAGGCACACTGAGTTTATTCCTGTCCTTCACTGTGAAATGAGGCGCAAAAAAATGAAATAAAAAGCGCATATTCGTGCAAATTCTTACCCGAACCGTCCCTTGAAGTGTGTTCAGGGGGTGGGTAGGGTGGCAAGGGTGGAAGGGGGAGAGGTTCGGGAGGGAGTTTTAAAAGGATCCGGGGAAGAGGGAAGAGACGCCGCTGTTCGATGGGACTCCACTCTTCTGCTTAGCACAAAAGACAAAATGCTTTCAACTTTGACCTCAGTCCGAGGCCCCGCCCCCTCGACCAGGTCAGCCCCGCCCCCTCCACAGGACCGCGCGCTCCCTAAAAGAAGAGGGGGGTAAAAAAAATAAAAATAAATAATAATAATAATAATTTTGTTGCTATTAATGTTGATGGTGATTTTATTTTATTTTGTTTTGGAGGAATGTACTACTGTTTGGGCTCCCTGACCTGAAAAAAAAACAAAAACAAGGAAAAAGCTAACATAACTTTTATTATCAAGCTTATTATTTTAATGGCAAAATTTCATATTCACAAATGTAAGTAAAAAAACAACCTTCCTTTACTGCTTTTAACGGTGAGCTCAAGCAATACATATCCTCCATCAAATTTTCAAACAACCAGAAGGCGATTAAGACTATCAATATATGTGAAAACTTGAAAATTTTGTTGTAAACTTATAAATTCCCCCTGGCGTATAATATAAATGTGCTTTATTAATTGCATTTTACCATGAAAAACTGTTTTTGTATTGTGAAACAAAGTTTTGAATTAAAAAAAAAAAAAAAAATACAATCTCGAAAAAAAAACACAACAACAACAAAAAAACAACAACATAAAAATAAAAACAGTTGGGGAAAATATATTAATTTTGTAATCCAGCAGGGAATCACTGTTTTGGTTTGGTTTTCCTCCTGTATTCACTCTCATTCATTTATTTTTTAAATATAAAGATTTTTTATCAATGGGGTTACTTACTACAAGGAGCCCCCAAAGGCCAAGTGGTGTACTCTATATCAGGGGTTCCCAACTTTTCAGCCCGCGACCTCCAAAATAACAGTGCCATAGACCAGTGGTTCCCAACCTTTTTCTTAAGGGACCCATATTTTTACCATTGAAAACTTTGGTGACCCCCCCCCCCCAATGAAAAATAAAACAAGATAAGGAACATCATAACTTCTTTTAAGAATTTTATGAAATACTTTATTATATTTGAGTAATTTAATAACAGCATGGAACAAACAATCAGGAGAATCTGTGTATGATTACAACATATTTCTTCAGAACTTGTACTTTTAAAAACATAATTGTGTTTTTAAAAGTACAAGTTCTGAAGAATATGTTGTAATTTTACACAGGTTTTTTCTCATTGTTCCATGATGTTTTCCAAATTCATTGTGCCTGATATTGCCCTGCTGTATATTACGTATTTAATGTTTTAAAACTGTTGATATTCAATCATCTATTGATATAGGCTTATAATTTATTTCTTTATCTATTTAAATACACAAATAAATGTTTAATGTGTCCCTTGAATTTAGTTGATTTTGTCACATATATGAATTAAATGCTCAGCCTACTCATTTATTTAACATTTTAATTACATTAAAATTATTAAACCCCTTAAAATCAAGAGGGCTTCGCGACCCCCCCTGGATCTTTGGCGCCCCCCAGGTTGGGAACCACTGCCATAGACTGTGACCCCGGTATGCACAGAGCACTAGGTGTATCCAAACACAACTACACAAAAGAACAGAACAGCCTTACAACAAGGATATCATCATTTTACATATAGCAATTTACTCTAAGATAAAAGCAGAGTAGCTCAGTCCAAGTAATATCCATGTAACATATAAGTGAACATTGTTGCTGTCATGTGCAAACTAAATTTTGACACATTACTTTAAAAGAAAAATATCTCAGTCAAAGTAATATCCATAAACCATAGTACTGAGTAAACATGTGAACATTGTTGCTGTGCAAATTTACATTTTGGGAATTACTTTGTTTTCTTTGTTTCAGCGTTAACCTAATGAGATGGTTTGATTTTGGAGATGGCCATTGGAGATCATCTTCCACATTTAACACAATCTGTTGGCATCTAAAGATGAGGAGGGAAATGTATTTGCATGATTTTAATCGTAATTTTAACTTCTACTTTTATCTTTTTAACAATAACAGCTAGAATGCAGTACTTCTAATAATTTTCAAATGTTATTTGATTTCTGGAAATCATCTCGCGACCCCACTCTCGGTGCCTTGCGATCCCCACTCTGGGACCCCTGTTCTATATCATTTGATTCTACATAATATGATTTTTTAGTTATGTTATAAATTTATAGAACAACTCAGGGCTCTGGACTAACTTTTTTATAGGCGCACGGTGGCCCCTAACTTAAAATTTTAGGAGTGCACGCAGAAAATTTAGGGGCTCACACTGTAAATTGATTTGCAAAGTAAATATTCACATTTCCTTTTCATTCATGATCCTCACACGCATTGGCCTGCCAACTCTAATGACTCCAGAGTTTTTGAGTCACCCCTTCTACATTTCACCAGTGTTAAAAGAAGAAAATGGCAAATTTACTAGTTGCACTTGTGCAACATGAAAAATTTACTTGCACTGTCTCAACATTTAGGGGCAGTCTGGAGCCCTGTCAACTTCAGCAGTGCCACATCTGATGGACCTGTCTTCTGTCTTGTGGCCGTGTTAATTCTACTACTTTTTATTTCATAATGAGCTCTTTGTTTTATTTTGTGAATTGCTTCCATATTTCTCTGTCAAATAATTGTCATACAGAAAACCTATCAATATTGATCTATGACCTCTTGATTGCTCACTATGAAGAATATCAGAAAACAGTGATGGCATCATAAAAGTATTTTATCATCACGTGAACTCCAAGCTAATGTACCGGCTACTCAGATTTTGTAAAAGGTCAAAGGTCATACAAAGAGGTTTCTCGAGGTAACATCATACAAAACTGAAGAACTAACATATTCACTCATAAGAAGTTGTAACCAGATATGTTTAGTCATTTCTGCTTTAAAAAAAAACTGACTTAAATGATTAATTCGTTTTTAAAATTGTTGCAAATTAATTTCCTGTCAATGTATTAATAAGGTATTCATTCTTTAGACTCCTGGGTAGTGTCTGGTGGAAATAATGAGAATATAGTGATTTTTTTGTTTTTTTTTCTCCAGCGCCCACAGAGACATTAATTTGGCTGTGAGTATTTCTTGTATAATTCAGCAGCTAATTATTTTTGGATAAATTTCACACCAAAAATTGAAAGGAATTATAACGTCAAACAGTGTTTTGAAGCTTTTAATACAGGATATTTTCAGGTGTGGCCAAAATTACTGCTACCTTTGCTACCGGTATGCAATTGTTGTCGTTGCTGCATGTGTTTCTCTTTGTATTTTTGCTTTTACTTCATATTTTAATGTTAACTTCTACATTACTTCAGTCATCAAGATGTGTAAAAAATAGTTCACAGACTGGCTTAAATGAAAATGGCATGGCCAAAAATACTGGGAACCATAGCCAAATATTTTTTAACACCCCCTTTTGAGGAAATGTCAGCAGTCTTTTTATAGTCCTAAATGAACCTTCTCAGTCGGTGGTTTGACCCTCTTTTCCTGAACACACTGCCCCAGTTCTCTCAGGTTTGATGGCTGCTCTCACCCAACGTTCAACTCTTTGCATAGATGTTCAGTTTGATTAGGATCAGGACTCAGAGCAGGCTATTTCAGAGCGGTCCTATGTTTTCTTATACTGTTGGAGGAGGAGCCATGACGTCCGACTGAGACAGCTCTCTGACACTGGGTGGCATGTTTCACTGCAGAACACCTTGATTGTAAAAGGATGTCTGTGCAAAATGCAGCAAAGCAACCCCTTAAGATAAATTAGGCTTTCTAGTTAGGATGGTGTTCTTTTTTCTTTTATGGCTTCCTTTTTTTAATCATAGATTAAAGGAGGCATAAAAAAAAAAAAAAAAAAAGGATCTCCTCCCAGAAGCATTGTGACTTGTCAACTTTCATTTTAGCAAACCCCAGACAGACTTTCTCTCAACAGTGTGGGGCTTCCTTGGCCTTTTTTTTTTTTTGCACGCAGCCAACTTTCATTCAGAAAGTGTGGTGAGGTTCACTTCCATTGTAGATCAGTTATCTGGTTCTCCATTTTCTATTTCATGAATCCCTGCAGCTTTCAACAATAAAATAACAACACACACTTTCTTCTATGTAAAGATATGGTGGGGTAGTGGTAGCCTATAAGTCTGACTCATACTGTGTGTTTTACTTTGAGTGTCTCTGCTCTTTGATTTGGTTGCCTGGTCTGGCAGTAAATGCATGTTATTGGTGCACATGTGCATGTTATAGTGCACGAAAGTTGCTCCTGTCCAACCATGTTTACAACTTTAGGGCACCGACCACAGGTGAGATGCGCGTAGTCGGCAGGTGGAGGAGGCCGCTCTACAGAAATTTATCCTTTGTAAAAAAAACAAAAACAAAAAAACCCCCACAATTTTCATCGGCTCACCTTAGTTTTTGCTAACGGACTCCAGCTCAACTCAGAAATGGCTTTTATCCTGCTCCATGTAAGTAACTTAAGTGCTTAACTTATGTGTATTTAATAGAGATCGGCGACAGTGGAGATGATGAAGTTAGCTAACTTTTCGCCAGCGACCGTTGCTATGGTTAGCTGGTTGCTATGTAGGCTAGCATCACGGCTAACAGGCTAGCATGGGTTTGTTAGTTTGTTGGCTCTCTGGCTCTCGTGTAAATGAGGGTCCCTTTATTCAGTTGTTTCTGTGGTTGTGAGATTTTGTGGCACCTTGCTGACAGAGAAACTGAAGGGAGGGTGAGGGAAAGGAGGAGAAGTTATAGCTCCTCCCTCCTCATTTGTTATGGTCGGAGATGCGACAGGTAGCCAGCAGCATGAGCCGCTTGGGGTCGCTCTTACAGCCTTTGTTTTGACAATTCTGTTTTTCCTAATCTTGTCAGCTATTTGTTTTGTCTTCTTTCATGTTCTTTTCTGTTCTTAAATAGTCCAAATTATCATTTTTATTATTAGACTGATTAGATGATGAAGTTTGACATAATTGTCTACGTCTGAGCTTGGGAGTGGTCATTGGAGAGTGCTTTTATATTGAAATGTTACTAGCTTGACTTAAAACTAGCTTGACCAGTTGATTCTTGTAAATTTAGCAAAAAAACAAAAAACAAAACAGTAATAAGGAACATAAAGAGCAGATTTAAATTCCTAAAGATGAGGTGCATGTTACATTTGTGGCTTGCAAATCTCTTGAAACACATAAATAGCTCTGCTGTTGTTTTCCATAATTCACCTGCAACTGTAATTAGTCAACATGTCATTTAGATACAGTTATAACAGCACGTAATTGTGTAAGTAAATCATCAAATCATCACATTACAGACCCACAAATCCACTATATACTGTATACTCATAAACTTAGTCTTGTTGCTAAAATGCTTCGGGCCTTTTACTTCATATGGCCGTATAATAGTACGCAAAGGCACTTTCTCAGCAGCTGAAATGATAATAGCAATTACAGGAATTTACAGGCTCATTTGTTGTCAACACCTGGCCAGTGTGAATTATCATCCTTACTGTTTAGATCCTAAATGGGAATGGATGGAGTTACTTTGATGGATGGTCTACTGCTGCATGGAGCTCTGTCCCTGCCTTGGACAACACATGGCTGCAGTTACCTGTAAATCCAACAGATGGCACAATAACACTGTGAGTACTGGTAGTTAGGTTTTTGCATTGAACCAGTTGCAGTCCTCTTTTTATTTGTATATCCTTTTTAGCTTTTTCTTGCTGAAAAATCATTCATAGCTGGATGTGTTGACTGAGGTGCCATGACCTCACTGATTAAAAAATGAAATTTACTGAACAAGTAGCACTAAGCATAGCCCTTTAAAAAGGGCATTTCACCCAGTTAAAGACCCAAAATCAAAGGTAATAGTAAGGGTGAAAGTCCCTACTCTCAGGAATATTGTTGTTGAATGAGTCAGCACTCTAAATATATATCTTCAAAGAGCAGCCACTAACGGTGGCTACTAGGTTTTAGTTACTGTGAGCAGAGCAGATAGATGTGTAAGCAGAGGGTTATAAATATAAAGTAATACTTCTATTTATTATTTATGATATATTACTTTAATTAATTTATCTGTTTAGGTTCTGCCTGATCTAAGTGTCAGCAAAATTTCAGATTAAAAAACAGGTGGTTGGTTATTCTGTTAACATGGTTGTAAAATTATCCATTGTTGTACTAACATCTTTAATAATCTAGGGGGCACATAAGTATTTTAAATGTAAACATACTATTAGTTTGATGTTTGTGCTTTCTGGCTTTCGTCCTAGATGATATTTGAAAACCTAATGAAATGAACACATTGTGATTTTTTGCTGATACAGTATCAATGCTCCCAAAAGGAAGACAGGGTTTCACCTCTTGACCTGAAAATAATGAACTTCTGCTTCATTATTTTTTGTTTTGTTTTTAAATACATAAAACATGATTGATGACTTTCCGCTTCATGATGGATTGCCTTGTTTTCTTGCGGGGCTGTTGTTTTGTTGTTTTGTCACAAGATTGATGGGATAAATGAGGACCTTAATTGTCTGCGAGTGTTTATTTTGAGTTGGAAAGAATAGCATCAAAGCGCTGGATGGTACAGTTAAATCCTGAGAATCGTGATGTTGTTTATACAGTATATAAGCCAGGGAAACAGAAGAGATAAATAAAATGGAACAGTATAGCCCTATAACCATGTGTTCATGGTCTGGTTGTCAGAGTATTCTGCCTGAACTCACCCAGCACATGTTCATTAATCTGGTGCACATCAGAGCACCCACAATACAATTAGTCAATGTCCAGAATAGCTTGCTATTGTCTGTAACCAGTCTTCTATTCCCCTGAATCGTTAATCTTTTATAGATCCAATTCTCCATCAGAACTGATGTCCTACACAGCGTGGTTTACACACTGTTGTTTACATGCATGACTCATGAATCATGTCTGGCTCAGTTTCATGGATTCAAAAACCATTGCTTTCGGTATAGATTGCCTCCACACACTGGAGGAAATGGAGCTATTTTGAAAGCAGTTTGTCCCAGTACTTTTTAAAATTTCAAACATGAATCTAGGGCTGTAGATGTTGGAGCCTGCTTTTTTCAGAGCCATCTGCAGTGCTGCTTGAATGGTGCCAGGCTTACAAGGCTAGTGGTGTTTTTAAAATAGCACCACAGCCGACCAGATCTGCTGACCCAACCGCAGACCATCACACTCTAGTAACAGGTAAAAACATACTGCTGTGAGTGCATCCCCTCCATGTCAGGAGAACAGCATTGGTGCTACAGCTTCAAGTTAAAACACACAAAGCTGAAAAAGACAAAGAACAAGTGTTTTTGTCACAACAAAATATTTTTAATCAGGTTGAAAATGCCTGTTGCTTTGATCTGAAGAGTGATCGCTGAGAGCTGGATTATACAGAGAGGAGGTACAAGCTCTTCAAGCTTTTCCAATCAACACATGGTCTCCCTGGCCTTTTATGTGTGTCTCTTCCGTCAAGCAATTGCTTACATAATCATCTGCTTACTTTAATCTCTGCATCTTTCACACAATTTGTGCTCTTTTACACGTCCCCACTATTCTCTGTTGTTGTAGCCCCCTGCCAAATTCAATGCTTCCTCTCCTTGTTCCCTGTTTTTTCTCCTTCGGTGCTTTTATCTGACATGCCCACTGGCACTCTCACTCTCTCTCCTGTCCCTCTTCCCCAGCACTGGTGAGTGGTCATTGATTACTGTACATGGATTGTATGATGAAATGCCACTCGCCCACCTAACATCCTCTTGTCAGCTGCCCCTGTGACATCCCACTGCCTCTTTGCATTGCACACCGTCTTTGGCAGCCTGTTTCACGCTCACACTGTTATATTGCTGTGCTGTGTGATCTGGATTCACATCTGGAGTCATCTTCTGTTTTCAGCTGAATTGTGCTCTATTTTATGATGGTGAGCTCTCAACAATAGCACATATCTGCTGCACATAGAGTGGTGTAATACACAGTTGGTGCCAGTAATTAGAAGGGAGACGGAATCCCATTTATTCTCTCAAAATGTAAATCATCTGCACATATTAAAAGGATAGTTCAATCCCTATCATTTTAGGAGTAGGTTCGTTACCTTTAATTGTCGGTGCAAGCTATTTTTAGAACGGCAGAGCAGAGCCACAAGCTGCTCAGAGCTACGCTACGGAGGCTAATGGGATTTCATGGTTTCCCTCATCAAACTCATCAAATATACAATCCAGCAACTTGTTGTTGAGTTGTTTTCAAAGCAAATTCATGCAAAACCCCTGATGTTCGTTCCCATTGGGGGCAGTTTTTCAGCAAGCAGTCTCTGCATTTTCCTCGAAAACAACTCTGTCTTGTAACGTTGTGTTATTATCTCATAGCGTGGTGAATGTGCAGGTCACAACTTGTCCACAAGAGCATTTTGGAGTTGTTGGATTGTGTGTTTGATGAGTTTGATGAGGGAAACCAAGAAATCTCATTCACCTCCGTAGCGTAGCTCTGAGCAGCTCGTGGTTCTGCTCCACTGTTCTAAAAGTAGCTTGCACCGACAATTAAAAGTAACAAACCTACTCCTAAAACTATAGGGATTATGGCAATGGGCCAATTTGCCAAAATGTTGAACAATCCCTTTAAGAAGGGAGACTGAATCCCTTTTATTCTCTCAAAATGTAATCATCTACACATATTAAAGTAAATGATCTGGATTTCATTGTGAAACCTGATGACACACTCAAAGTCAGAGAGAGGGGGTATCCAATTGGTCAGCTAATTAGCAAGTGAATGTTGTTTTAAAAATGAAAGGTCTTGGAAATAGTTAGAAAAGAAAAGGCGCTGAGGACAAACCAGAGCATGCACCATGCATTTGTCCACCCATTCGTGATTTGTGACATCCCAAAAACCATGTGCGGTATGTGTGTTCGTGGCAGAGGAAAGGTTGGGTTTCATGTGTGACAGAGCTGTGGGCAAGTTGTACAGATCCGTTAACTCACTAACATGGAGATGCAGAGATGCACAGTGGGACTGAATTCTCTCTGCAGGGGTGAGAACAGAACCAAACGCCTGTGCTTGTATGGTGACTGCAACGTCACTACCTTTCCACAGCCGTAGTTCGATGGCCCTGCAGGGTCACAGTGAGAGGTGACACGTGCCCTTGTAAACTGTCCAGTCAGGAACCAGAGAGGATGTGGAGCGGCTGTGACTCCCCACTCTTATTTTTAGAAGATCTTCTGCAAATAGGTTGCTCCCACAGAGACAAATAATTGGCGTGATATCTTGGGGGCACAAGCATGAGGAGCAGCCTGCATTTTAATGCCAATCCTCCACAGGAAGAACCCAGTTATACAAGCTACTGGGCACACTCCGGACTCTGTGTGTTCAGGGAAACACATGCAATTTGGAACAGAGCTATACAGAGTATGAGAAACTAAGTTTAAAGATATATCACTTTTACGTGGATTAATACCAATTACAGTGTCAGAATGTGGGAAAAACATTAATGTTCCTGGAGTAAAATGTTTGTTGTACTACTTTAATGATGGTGGCAGCCCATTCAGTAACTCTATAGACTTTCTTGGCAGCTGGGGGACCACCACCAGCAGGTCAAAGTTGTCCATATGCACGGACAGCACAACACTTTGTTCAGACATGTACATTTCCCAGACAGTGTGTACTGTCCTCACAATTTAAGCAATCCTGTGATTTCTCCAAGAGCACAACGCTGAAGTTCATGTTTTTTGGTCTTAAACAATGAACGCTGACAGACATCAGTGTTTCCTTCACATGAATTTTAATATTGTTGGTAATGCCTTAACTTCCCATCTACACAATCATCAGGTGAATTTTTAATCTGTGTAATACTTACTTTTAACTGCAAAACCAATGAAAGACAAAGTCTAGGTTTACTAAGTAAACTTAAGTACTTAAGTCTGTCACAGGCTGCTTTCAGTCATAAATTTTGACATGTTTTGCAGTTGGACTCTTAATTACTGAACCCTGAGACCATTTCATATAGTCTGACAATGAGGAAGCACACATTAAAGGGATAGTTCAACATTTTGGCAAATTGGCCCATTGCCATAATCCCTAGGCTATAGTTTTAGGAGTAGATTCGTTACCTTTAAATGTCGGTGCAAGCTATTTTTAGAACGGCGGAGCAGAGCTGTGAGCTGCTCAGAGCTGTGAGCTGCTCAGAGCTACGCTATGGAGGCTAATGGGATTTCTTGGTTTCCCTCATCAAACTCATCAAATACACAATCCAACAACCCCAAACCGCCAATTTGCCAAAATGTTGAACTATTCCTTTAAGTAACAATATGAAAGAGGAAGAGCATTTTCTTTTCTGTCCCCGGGCTGCTTTCAGTCATAAATTTTGATGTTTTGCTGTTGAACTCTTAATTACTGAACCCTGAGACCATTTCATATAGTCTGACAATGAGGAAGCACACATAGGACATCTCATTAATTATTATTCAAAGTGTGCCGTCTCAGCTGAACTTTGTGTCAAGTGCTAATTAGCACTTGGAAGCATGCTAACACGCTATATACCTGCTGAACATCCACATGTTGGCATTGTGAGCATCTTAGCATATGTTTAGCGATGCATCACCATAATGATCACAGGCTGTACACTCTTAGTAAACTTCATACCTATAGACTTGTCATGACTTCTGCACCCATCTTTATTTTTGTCAAGGCAACCAGCACAGTATGATTTAAATCTAAAAAAAAAACAATCCCAGATCCCAAATGGCTATCTCAAGCAGCTGTCAGCATCACTAATATGGATCGTGGCATCATCACACACACACACACACCTGGCAGTAATGCTCTCTGAGTAATCGGAGGAACAGTTTGCTAGTCCTGGAATGAGCACTGATTACGGGAATTGTTACATAAAACAGATTGTCAATGACAGAAAGGACTGATGAAGCTCACAACAGTGCTTGGCAGTTGACGGTGAAAACAGCTTTCTCCCTCCTCCAAAACACTCACTATATATCATCATACACCACTCACTGGCCTGAGTACACACAGGGAGGCCAGAGACAAAGCAAAACTATCCCACTATTTTCACTCTCTGCCAACGTGTCACGATTCTGTAGTGCTGAAAATTAACTTGTGTCTGTTATATATTTTCAGAGTTAATATAATGGGACCACACGCAGTGAAGTAGGCCTACACTACCAATAATAAAAGAACTATGAGAGCAATTCTTATTTTGCGTTGTTTTTCCATTTACCTGACTAGATCCATCTTGACTTATACAGGCTGTTGATGCTAAGCTAATTAGACATGGTCTGCTTATCTCATGAGCAGTTCAGGGAAAGCTTAAGAGCAAAGGAAAATAATGTGCCACGTTAAAGCTGTTAAAAAGTATTTAACTCTTTTTTTTTTTTAGTATTTTCTTACAAAAAAAGATCTGTATCTTCACACTGAGTTAAAATTCAAAGGAAAACATCATTTGACTGCTTTTTTCCCCTCACAAGTCATTTTAGTATCAAAATAAAATAAAATATTTGAGCTGCTCCTGCAACTTATTATACAATACCTATTGCAGCAATATCTTCCAGTCACTCTAGAGCTCAGTAAGAAGAGATAAGATAAGGCACATACGGCAAAACACAGAGAGAGGCCGAGAGCTAGGAAAACAGATAAAGAAGTGTTTAACTATTTGAATGAAATGAATATAGAAATTACAGATTAGGTAAGATTAGATTGCACAGTATGCAGCCCGGAGGTGCACGTGTTACTGACCCACATCCAGCTTTTTGCAGGGTGTGACAAGACAAAATGGATGTTTCCTAATAACAACTTCATCCTGTGTGGACCAAGGGGCTGCTATTGTATCACCGAAGCCAAATGAAGACAAGTGGAATTTCAGCATGCAGGTGGAGTCACAGTCCACTATGGCAGAACTAATTACCTGTCTTGTTGGGAGACAATAGCCTATATGAGGAGATTACTGTCAGGCAACTTAGCACCAGTCCTATGGAAAAAGGACAAGCTGAACAAAAAAAAAAAAAAAAGTATTCAGCTTGTATAACACAACCATTGGCTGCCGCTCTGTGCCCCTTTTGATATCCACCCTTGGATCAGATGCAGAGTCATTAGTCATGGTCTTATCCAATCAGCCATCCTTAATGCTTGTGCTACTGGGCATTATTCTGGAGAGGACAGATTGTCTTGTATTGTCAGTTTGATTTCAAACGGGAGATTAGTGATATTCATATAGTTATACAGACCTGTGTGTGTGTGTGGCGGAGTATTTGTGTGTCCAAATGTCCATTCGCTTTGACAAAAAAAACAAAAGACATGACTAGCCATAGCTCCATAAAGTCTGACGTCATCCGTGACAGCATCGTGGTGATTTTGTCTGGGATGTGGTGAGACAGGACGAAGGTTCTTGAGGTCAGTGAAGCTGAGGTCACGACCTCTGTATTTTTATGCTTCTGTGCCGGGGACAGTCGGAGCTGCAGGCGTATTGTCATCAGGTTGTCTGTTCTTCCTGTTCTTGCGGACGTGATAGCTCGGTAAGGCTGTGACGGAACGTCTTTATAATATTTGCAACAGACGTTCACCGGGACGCATGGATGAACTGATTCGATTTTGTCAGGTCAAAGGTTAAAGGTTGAGTTCATGGTGACCTCGTAAAAAATCCCAGTTGGGCTCTTGAATGTGAGATCTGGAGACCACCTTGTGGAAATGTGTTTGGATTTGGCACAATCACTCACTCGGACTCAGAGGTGATTTGATTATTAAAGGGATACTTCACCCAAAATCGATTATTCACCAATTGTCTACTCACCATCATGCCAAGGAAGGGTTTGGAGAACTTTTTTATCAAAACGCTTTTGGAGTTCCGGGGGGGGGGGGGTCCGGCAGGCAACAGATTTTCATATAATAGTGGCAGATTGTGCTCACTTTTGAATCGTCCAAAACACACACTATTAAACATCCTATTACCTCCATACTGCTCGTCTGGAGATTTGCTACGAGATGTTTGTTCGTCGTTGTAAACCATTGGATGTATGATGTAGAGTACGGAAGAACATCTCGCAGCAAATCTCGCGCATGTGCACAAACATCAACAGAGCCACTGGGAGCTACTGCTACAACAAGGCTAAAAACAGAAATCAAATAATTTTTTTCGGAACAACTTTTTCATGTGGCGGCCTCAGGACACTTGGGTCAGTACGAACGAGCAGTATGGAGGTATCTGGATGTTTCATAGTGTGTGTTTTAATTTGAACGATCCAAAAGTGAGCACAATCTGCCGCTATTATATGAAAATCTGTTGCCAGCCGGACCCCCAGTGGAACTCCAAAAGCGTCACTCTTCCTTGGCATGAGGGTGAGTAGAAAATTGGTAAGTTATCGATTATGGGTGAATATCCCTTTAAGGATAAAGGTCGAGGTTCAAGGTCACTTTATTGTGAATGCCAAACAGGAGAACAGAATTAGCAAGTGGAGCATTTTGTTTAGTTGTTGAAGAAGATAAGACGTTTAGATATGTGTGGGGTTTGGTCTCTGGGATCACATGATAGGGTTAAATTCGATTAATGGAGAAAATGATCAGCACATTAATTAATCATTGATAAGATAGGGACAGTAACTACAGTGACTATACAACGAGTCCATGGATGAACTTCAGTCAGTGTCGCCAGATGAACAGCTGGTTTCAGTTTTGTCTGACTCGGACCAATTGTCTGAAAATTCAAATTAGGGAGCAACGACGTCAAACCTTTCATTCAATGAATTCCCCCCTTCTCAATCCCTCCTCTCTCGAATTAATCATCAAAGAGCATCACTCCTGAGAGAAAACACGCGAAATCAGAAAACGCACGCACTCATGTTGCCTCTGTGTGCGCATAATGATTCATCATCAACCACCGTTTGCTCATGAGACCGTGATTTCGGGTCCGATGAGTTCATTTTTCTCAGCTGAGTGTTTTGTCGTGGGCCCTCGGATGCCCCCACCCCCAACCCCCCCACCCCTCCCACCACCACCTCTCTCATCCCGCGTCTCGACGGACCAAACGCTGCTGCTGCTGCTGCTGCTGCTGCATCACCGGCAGCCTCCAAACTGCGTTTTCCCTGCCGTGATGGATCCCCGTGTAAACCGGTGAGCTGCTATCAGAAGACCGCTGCACTGTGGGGAGGAAGGAAGGACAAGACAGACAGAGAGAGACAGAGAGACAGAGAGAGACGAGCGATGACCGCGGCGAGATTGTGCCATACATCTAAAGGATAAAAAAAAGAAGAAGAAAAGAGACAGAGACAATTACATTTCTAGCAATGTTATAGGACCGTCTTGTTTACCTTCCCGACAGATGAAGAGCCGGGTGACTACGGCCGACATGTAAGAGCTGGATAACTATTCCTGTGTGACCGACACCCATCCGCAGCTGCTTACAATAAAATGAAAAAGGTAAGCTTGTTGACACGGGCAGGTTTTTACCATCGGGCGTTGCGGGTTTCAGTCAGGAAACTGACGGCTCGGTCGGAGCTCATCAGGCTGCATTGTTGCATCGTCAACCCCCCCTCCTCTCCTCCTCTCCCCCTCTCCCCCCCTCTCTCTTCTCTCTTGAGTTGAAATTGGGCGATTTGACTTGTTTTGAATGTGTCGTTCTTCACCTGGCTGTCGACCTCATGAGTGTGACTGGAGCTGCAAAATCCCGATGTGCTACTTGTAAATGTCATGTCAACAGCCTGGTGTGTGTGTGTGTGTGTGTGTGTGTGTGTGTGTGTGTGTGTGTGTGTGTGTGTGTGTGTTTCAAGCTTAAATTTGACTGTGGTGGTTCATCTCAGGATGCCTGGACCAGAGCTGTCTCCAGACTGCTAAAGCCCAGAGTCAGTTTTTACCGTGGCAAATGGCAAGTAGGCTACTTGGAATATGAGACGTTTAAAATGGTTCATCTCATAGAAATAATATTTATACCCATAGTGTCTGTCCATGGTCTGTTTATGACAAAGTTATCAAACCTCACCTGTCTTGTAAAGGGTTAAAAGAGCTAGATTCAGAGTTTGGAGAGGAGGAAAAAAAAGAACACATCTCTTTTGAGAACAGTTAGGTGAATCTCTGTTGGCTTTTAACTTGGTGCAGATTTTGAATTAATCAGCACTAAATTACCATTTACTTGTTGGTCGAAGGGCTTTTTTTTCCTCTTGCTTTTGATGAGTCTAAAATCTCAGACTACAGCAAAATCACAGCAGCATGGCTCCTCTTCTTATCCTCCCTCCCTTTGAAGTTTCATCTCTCTCTTTCTTTCTCTCTCACTCTGTCTGCTTTAGAAAATATCAAAGTTTTTTCGTTAGTTAAAGGTGAAAAGCCTATTTCTGGGGACCCTTGTCCTCTGGATGTAGGAGCTGCTCTGTGTGGGTATAAGTCGTCACTCCTCTTGTTGTGACGCTGAAGATGAGGCTGCATCCATTGGAGGAGGTGGGTGGGGGGGGTAAACTGATCGATAGTCAGTTTGTATCAAGGCCTGTGTTTCAGTTGTTGTTGTCGAACTGAACAGGAGCCCCTACAATTAAAAGCCCATTTTGTTAGTAGACGCCTGATTAATAATTCATGCACCGGCTCAATGGGACCACAAATCTGCGGATGGCACACTGAAGGATGTCAGTGCTTGGGCAGCCTGAGAGGTTTACACATCACAATATTACAGTTTAAGCTGAATGGTACCCCCCTCCCACCACCATCAGCACCACTCCACCTCCCCTCTCTGTTTTCTGAACCTCCACAGTCTCTTTAAATGAGTGCAGCAGGCTTGTTTGCTCCTCTAATAAACAGCAGGAGAATTAAAAGCATACAAACTGAGTTAGTGAGCAGCACAAACAGATCCAGGAGCGGCTCAGCGTACAACAGCTCTGTTGGTTTTGGTGGTGGACGGCGGCACCGGTGGGCTCTCACTTAGGTGTCAATGTCATATCTGCTGCCAGGGAGCCAACAGCCATGATGATAGCGTACCAGATAGTTAGTTTGAAAGAAACCCAGCTGGCTCTGGTCCAGGATGGTGGGTGTTTAAAAAAAAAAAAAAAAAACTGGCTTAGTCAGGCTACTGCAGGGAGTGATTAGACAAGATAGTGTTGTACAGTATCACACACATCGGTGTGACGTCAAAGGACACAGAGTATTAAAAAGTCTCTTCACGCCACAAACCCTGTGGGATCCTGCAATAAGCCAACAGTGCTGCGCAAACAATCATATTGAATAGATTAAGCTGATGACATCGTCTGAAAAGGATGTCGTTGTTGGAGTGAATCTTTTGAAAAGCTGTTTTGCAGTTTCACTTGTAACTTGTAAGTGCACTCACTCAAATCCTCTGAGGTATGACTTTGAGTCACTTGTACTTGAATGCTTTTATGTAACACTGTCTCCAGCATTCATGAGCTCCATCTAAACATTTAATAATTGACCTCCAAGCTGATTTCAAGAGTTCATTATATTCGTCAAACTCATTGTATTTGTCAAAACTGACTTGTTAACAGTTAATATGAAGGTTCGTCAACAGCAGTATCATTCTTCAGCGAGGTATGCAGTGATGTTGCTAGGTACGCGTCCTGTGTCCCTGACGCATTAAAGCAGAAGTAAGTGATATTTTTGTGTTAACTCATTGAGTGCCGCGCTCCTTTCCAAAGTTTTAGTCAAGTGTACCGGCAAATTAGACCATATTTGACTTTTTATTTTAGAGCCATAGTGTATTCTATATTATTGCCACCAACACATACTGTAGCTCATTTGAAAGGTTTAACTTTATCCTTCAAATGGCCACAAACCGTTTGTTTCTACGTGCCTCCGTTCCTGAGAAAAGTCAAGCTAAACATGGCTGGGTTTCACCAAAATCCCTCCTTTTTTTCTAGAAAAGGAGATAGAGCGTCTTTTATGAAAGGTGCGCTGTTTGTGTCTGTCGCTCTTCAGACACTCGCATTTCTGGATCAAAGGGCTCGTATAAGATAAATATACACAACAATTGTTGTTCTATTCACAAAACCACCATCGGGGGCGGGGGGGGGCGCCACTAAACAGCAATAACACAGACGCACCGTGCCGTGTCACAGCCTCTCGCCGCGGAACGTGAGGCTCTGCCGGCCACAGCGGCTCGCGAACACCGGTCCCGCCGGTGGTCGTGGTCCGTCTGTGGTACGGGTCGGTGGTGCCGGTCTGCTTTGGTCCAGAGACCATCAGATTTTACCGCGGGAGGACTTTGGGGAGGACACGGTGTTGCTCCAGATGAAGACCGGGCGGGACAGTGGGCTGAGAGCTTCCTGGTTCAGCTCCCAGCTGCTGCAGCCTCGCGGGTGAGAGCAGAGCAGCTGCTGCATCTGCATGCAGACCTCCGTTTGCAGAAGCTGAGTTATGATAAAAACTTCCTGATCATGAGCTGTCATGTGACTTTGATCGTCATCTATTTCAGTTCTCCTCGTCGTAGAGTCCCCAAATTTACATATAATGTGTATTAAAGTGTCTATTTTCATAATTTAAAAAAAAAGCAAAAAACGAAAAATTTCGTTTTTGGCACTCAACGCATGGGAACGAAAAACGAGAAATTACGTGGTTGGCACTCAATGAGTTAATATAAGTCTTAAATAGTTATATCTTCCCACAGCAATCACTTACATAGAGTGTTTGGACCGAAACACGGGTCTGTCAGTCACTCTGCTCTGCTCTGAGCCGAGGAGAAAACTTTTCTCGTATCCTACAAGTTTTATCCAATGAGGAGAGAGAACGGCATGAAGGGCTGTGTGACGTAGGGACGAGGACCAATAGATCCATGACGAGGGCGGGGGCTGCTAACTCCATCGGCTGACAAGACGTTATGGTGCGTTCAAGGCAGCCCGTAACTCGTGTTTTTCCGACCTGTGAAGTCGTACCAGTTCGATCTGGTACGAGTTCACGGGTCAGAAGTTACGAGTGGCCGTTATAGTGACTTTCACAGGTAAAACAGGTCGGAAAAACACGAGTGGGTTGCCTGGAACGCTACAAAGTCGTAAGTCGTGACTTGAAGCTGTAATTTACGGTTTCAAAAGCCTGCCTGGAACGCAGCATTAGCCAAAACGACCGGATCGCTTACTTCTGCTTTAAAATCTGGAGTAAACTCACTATCCATGCATCCTCATTTTTCCCATCAAATGTGAACAACATCCCGTGTTTAAAATCACAGTAACTAGCAAAAGAAACCTTGTTGTCCGCAGACCAGACGAGCGCTGTTTCAACCCTCTGCGTATCTACTCAGCGCAGATGTGAACCCCTGTACACAGTATCGCGACATGCTAGTTTAGCCGCTACCAAAACAACTAGCCAGTCACCGCGGATTTCATCTCAACAATCAAAGATACGAACTTCATAGTTTAGGGGATGTGCTGTAATGAAATAAATAAAACAGGCTACTCTGGTGGCGGTAATGAAAAATACTTTGAATGGCAGTCGCAATTTTGTTATGCTCACATGGCGTCTGCTATACATCCTGCTTCCGATGAGATCCCGTTTTTTTGTTGTTTTTTTTAAATTGGGGACCCATTGAATTTCTCAGGGACCCACTCCATTCACCACCTGTGGGTCCCGGCGACTCACTACATTGAAAACCTATCAACATCACTGGTATGTCTTTGACCAGCTGGAGAATGGAGAACAGTTAAAGCAGAAGTAAGCGATCCGGTCGTTTTGGCTAATGCTGCGTTCCAGGCAGGCTTTTGAAACCGTAAATTACAGCTTCAAGTCACAACTTACGACTTTGTAGCGTTCCAGGCAACCCACTCGTGTTTTTACGACCTGTTTTACCTGTGAAAGTCACTATAACGGCCACTCGTAACTTCCGACCCGTGAACTCGTACCAGATCGAACTGGTACCACTTCACAGGTCGGAAAAACACGAGTTACGGGTTGCCTTGAACGCACCATAACTTCTTGTCAGCCGACGGAGTTAGCAGGCCCCGCCCTCGTCATGGATCTATTGGTCCTCGTCCCTACGTCACCACATTCAGGCGCATCCCTTGGCTGCACACACAGCCCTTCATGCCGTTCTCTCTCCTCATTGGATAAAACTTGTAGGATACGAGAAAAGTTTTCTCCTCGGCTCAGAGCTGAGCAGAGTGACTGACAGACCCGTGTTTCGGTCCAAACACTCTATGTAAGTGATTGCCGTCGGAAGATATAATTATTTAAGACTTATATTAACACAAAAATATCGCTTACTTCTGCTTTAAATGTTCCTCTTTATTAACCAGCTGGTCACTTGTCTGTCTGTCTGCCTTTTGGTCCTGAGCCATTAATGAATAACTGATGGTCACTGTATTATATTCTTTTAGACGGACATGTGGGAAAAATTGTGTAATTACCTCGACATGTTTTGACTAGCTGCTGCAGACATCTCACCTGATGTTGCTGTGATCTATCTTATCAGCTGATGTTCAGCGTAGGTGTGACCAGCTCGGCAGTTTTTTCAAATTTTCCTGGCCGATCACGCCCACTGCTGCCAGATGTTCGCTGGAGGAGAGAGTCCCAGGTGTGTGAGCATAGGCCCCTCGTCCCTGTTGATCGTCCCTGCCTGCTTTCTGATCTCGATGGCCTCCTTGATCCAACGTTTTCCAACATAATCCAATTATTTTTTCCAAAGAAGACTCCTGAAGAAGACTGCGGTAGCTAGTCGAAACATGTCAAGGTAATTACACAATTTTTCCTGTATGTCTGATTGAAAGAATACAATACAGTGATCATCTGACAGAGACATAATGAACCTAATTGAACTATAACGGATGCTACGAGACCACGAAGAACCACAACAGTCGAGCTGTAGCTTGGACAACAGAGAGCTGACCTTAAAAATGAGAGCACATGTTTTGAACAAGGTGTCTTTATATTAAAAGATCCATTTTTCTCTATTGTGTTGCTAATTTCACCTCGGATCATCTGAATATGTCTTCCACCGAGCCTAGAACCTGCGAATGCTATGAGCATGAGTTGAATGTTTTAAAAATGGCAGCAGAGAGAGCAGGGGTGTTAAAATCCTGTGTGTCTCACCTACTGTGTTGGAGCTTCAGCATTATAAAGCCTCCTGCAGTATGACTGCCCATGCTGGGGCGCATTAGCTGTATCATGAGAAGAGAAAAGAGCAGAAATGTCACAAGGTATCGGCTTAATTGGTATTTCAATGAACGTGGACAATAGTCTGTAAAGCCCAGTTCTCTCCTCTTAGTCTACTGTTCTTGTTTTTGTGCTCTTTCATCCTCTGTCTGTTTTATTAACTTGCTGCCTTTCCTCTGCCAGTTTCTCTTCCATATCAGCTGAATGTGGTGGGTGTAAGGTCAGCTGACAAATACAACAAGGTAATTACTATATAGCAGATTCACCAGCCTTTCATGTCACTCGTCACGCTGTGTTATATTGAATGATGTAGCGCTATAACAAAGTCAGTATGGATTGCTGGATTGCTGAATTTCCTATGTTATTATGTCTGCCGCAGTATAAAAGCTCCTGTTCCTGTTAGTCTGTCATCACCGTGGATGCGTGCAGTGATTTGCAGCTTGAAAGATAAAAAACAAGACAAAAGGCTTCAACGTCCACGAATAAGCACATACACTATGACATGTATGTACAGATTTGTAGCATTCACTGATTTTCAATTCTCCTGATTTCACCACAAACTGGAAAACACTCATTTGACCTGAAATCATAACCCCTTAGTATTTGAATTCATATGAACGTGTGGGATTTAGACATAGCCATGAGCAGCACAGCTCGTCTGTTAACTGAGTAATTGTTTAGATTTCATAATTTTTTCAACTATTCCTAAGTAATAGTAATAAATCATAATTGTTACAGGTCTTTAAACACTGTCACTGCTAAATTTCTTTGCTGAGATTTTTTCCTTTTAACTCTGGTAACATTTTTGTGAATGAATCTTTCCTGGACAATGAGAACAGGTATAGAAAACGAATAGGGCTGCAACTAAAAACTAATTATTTTAATTATTGAGTAATCCACCAGTTATTTTCTCAATGGTTTTGGTCTGTAAAACATCACAAAATATGTGTGTCCATAAGGTCACATCAGAAAGTGCCACATGACTAACCAGTGAAAACAGCGAGCTGGAGGGAGAAGTTCAAACCTCTGGCCCCATTCTCACCTCTGTCTGCACAGCTGGCTGCTCGCGGCGTGAAGCGGGCTTGAATGTCAGATTGTTGTTTTCAGAAATTTACAGAAATGTTCACAGACAGGCCGCTGCTATCCGACGTCAGAAAGGAGACGGGGTAGGGGGGGTTGGTGTCCAAAACTCTCAGAGCAACCCACAAATATTACATTTACCTAGGGGTGGGCGGGCGATATGACGATATTAGATCGTGAAGGATTAAAACATGTAGACGATCTGCCAAAGTGCAGAGATCGTGCATTTTATCAGAGTATGTTTACTTGCACATGCAACTGCAACTATTTAAATGGGCTCTATACACAGCTCCACTACTTCCTGAATTGAAGGCAGTTCCTTTATTTCCTGTTTTACATTATTGGACAAACTGATTAATCCCAGTGTGTCTGAGTAGTCACAATGGTCAGACACACCTGGATTAATCAGTTTGTCCAATATTGTAAGACAGGAAATAAAGGAGCTGCCTGAAGTTCAGGAAGTAGTGGAGCTGTGCATAGAGCCCATTAAAATCTGTACAGAAAGGCCCTTTGACCTAAATTGTCTGTTTTTCAATTTTCGATTGAAGATCGTGACAAAATTGAGATCGTTATTTTATTTTTTAAAAATCGTGATATGATATTTTTGCCATATCGCCCACCCCTACATTTACCAAAACATAAGTGAGGTAGAAAACTAAGAGAAACGCTTTAAAGAACCTGGAGGCATACATAAAAAAAAATAATAATAAAAAAATCTGCTTCAATGAATGACACGATCAATCGATTTTCAAAATAATTGCCAATTAATTTTCTTCCAATTGACCAATTGCTTAATCAGCGAATCATTGCAGCTCCACTAATGAATGGCTGACATAGGCTCAAAGCAAATGTGATGGATCGCAGGGGGAAAAGTAAGAGAGGTTTAATGTGACTGGGATAAAACACACAGTGCTTGAATCATTTCATGTGCTCGTCTCTGCATGGCACCGAGACCACACAGTGACATCCTCGGTTGAGGCAGAAGCATGATGCCGCTCTCAACGTGTGTACACTTCCTCTTTACAATCAGTGAAGTGTCTTAGTGCTCCATCTGCTCAGCTATTGTCTCATCGTCCTCCTCTCAAATTAGTGGATATAGAGGACGGGACGCTGCTGCTGTGATCTCATCTATAAGGAGAGCGAGCGGCTCATCATCATCATCTCGCGCTATACTGTATGTCCTCAACAAAAAGCGATTTCGTGACCTTGGCGACGGCGCTCTCGGTCCATCTCGTGCGGGAGCTGATGAAGTGGTTGGAGGTGATTAAACTCTGCCTTCACAGATGCTGCTCTGTGCTGCTGAGTCAGTGACCTTTCCTGCCATCGGGTCACCCTGTCCAACAAGCTGCCGTCCTCTCCTTCCATTTTCATTCTCTCTCCTCTTCTCTCTTCTTTCTTTTCGTCTCCTTTCACCTCTCTTCTCCTTATAGCTCTTCTTCTTGCCTCCTCGTCTTTTCACTTAGTCTCCTTTCCTTTTCTTCTGTCATTTAATCTCCTACCCATCATTTCCTCTCTTTCAACATTTTGTCACTTCTTTCCTTTCCTTTCCTCTCCTCTCCTCTCCTCTCCAGTCTCTTCTGCAGTTTTGTTTAATGCAGCAAAAATACCAAGGACAAAGCAAATCGAATGATAAACAGTTTCTTTTTTTTTCTCCTTTCCTTGTTACATTTCGGCCCTCTCTCTTAGTATTCATCAAATTCAAGTTGTAACATCTCACATTTTCCACTTCTCGTAAAAAGGAGCTCAAAATAGAAACAACTGTTTTACAGAGGGACCCTGACAAGCTTCTTGTTATCTCCCTGCATGTGTCATTTTACAATAAGTCCCTGCCTGGGCTGCGTCGCTGAATGGATCCTGTGACACAAATTTGCATGTTAAGCTGAACATTGCTCACAAGAGACAATTAATCAGCACACAGCAATTAATGAGTCTGTGTCCCCTGGTGATTAATTATGTCTCATGTGTCCAAAGCAGGGAAGAGCCGAGCAACAGCTGTTTGTTCACGTCCGTGTTTTCATGACCGACCGTCCATTTTTTTTTTATCCGGCATCCAGAATAACTTTTTTTTTTCAAATTTAAATGAAATGGAAATGAGAGTTAACAATTGATGAAGATTTTGGCTCATTTGTTCTGCTTGTAGTTTACAATCAAATTCAAAATAAAACTAATTGATATGGACAAGAAGCGAAACGGGCTTAATGGAAAAGCTGCCCAACATTTTACTGAGAGGCAAAGACGAAGAGGATGCCGCGGAAATAATGCAGGGTGATGTTCAAAGCTCAGGGATATTTTGTTTTGTGACTACAAAGAGAATTTCTATAACCTTCCCTTGAATTTCTGGGGCAGTTCTTGGTGATTGTGTCTGTGGTGCTTGTGTGTGTGTGTGTGTGTGTGTATATATATATATAAAGAAAGAAAGACTTTATGGACAGGGACAGAGCTCACAGTGTTTCATTGTAATATCCGCTACCCTTGAATCACAAAGTTGGCTTTAATTACTTCAGTGTAAATATAGGAAAGCTGGTGATTTTGCCTTTTGGAAACCTGCTTCCCTCCGGCAGGTCCAAATCAAATGCATAAATTTTCCATTCATATTCTGGAGAACAGCAGCAGAGACGCTCTTGTGCCCGGTTGTAATGTAAACCAACACAATCATGCAGGAGAGATGGAGGGAGAAATTAATACTTTGTTGGGAATTATTTATTATTAAGTTCTTGTTGCATCACATGGTGGGAAAAGATTGATTCCTACCTCAAACCGCCCGCAGCAAGATTCCCTCTCATTAATTCAATCTGAAATCAATTGTGTCATCGTTAATTTCACATACTTGCCGACGACGAGCGATTGGCTGTCTTATAGCTTAGGGATTTTCATGTGTTGTTTCACTCCAAGACAGTCGGCGTGCACAGACAGAGGGCTTGACAGGAAGTCAGGGAGCAGATCTGAGCCCTCTGAAGATTAACACCTTTGGACGTTTGCCTTCTGGCTGCTGCCACCGACCGCATTCACTCAAACCAGGACCTGACCCCCCCTCTGCCCCCCCCTCCCCCTCCGGGTGTACTTGTGTCACAGCCCTGACTCTTGAGCGCCATATGGACACGACGTTATCAGGGCCTACTTGCCGTGGCCACTCGAAGTCATCGCCACTCACTCACCCTTCACGCCAGGAGACTTTTCACCTTGTGACACGAGTGGCTCTGCATTATTTCACGCACAAATCCCAGCGTCAGGGTCGCAGCTGTCAATAGAGTTAATTAACACATCTGACGAGGACTGATGCCGAGCTGCATAATTATATGCTGTGAGTGCATTTTTTTATGTAACAAGTAATAAGTCTGTGTTTGCAAAAAAAAATACATGAACACTGAACTCATACTGACTTCAGGAGATACCTCTCCGTGAGCCAACAAACTCACTACTTAGTTGCCTGAACATTTTGAAATTCAGGGACTTAGTTGATTACATTACAATTAGGGCTGACCTCCAAAAGTCGACGATTCGACGATTCGATTCGGAGGGGTCTGATTCGACTATGAACCTCGTAGTCGAATCTAACCAAGACCCTACCATTCTGACTATATGGGGGTGCCCACGGCTGCTGAGCATAAATTGTTACATAGAATATCTTTTTTCGTTATAAAAAGACTATTTTGATACAAAATCTGCCTACTTTCTGTTAATAAAGAGTTCAAAATGATGTGTGCGTTTAAATGGTAGTCTTAGCTTCTTACTACGTATTAATAAATCACCCACTGCAGTTGCACAATTAAATGAGCGGAGGTTTTTTTTTTTTTTTTTCAAATGAGCGGAGGTGAGCAGTAGGACCGTCAAAGAAGTCACTGCAGAACACTCACGGAGTGGCAAAAAGACGAGGGGCCAAAGTTTAAAATCAAGGAAGTCTGACAGTCTAACTTTGTCAACATTTATCATGCATGACCTAACAGAACAGCAAAACATTGTGAGGATACATCTGACTTTGACCGAGTTACATTCAAGAACCTGCTTTCAGTCACGGAAAATAAATTAACTCCAGCTGTGATTTTTTTTTCGATGGATCAGCTGTGTTTACCGTTTCATGTGTTAATAGTTCTGATGGTTAGACAGATGAATTAGTCCCTAACACATCCTAAAGTTTGACATGTCAGAGTTTTTCAGAAGAGGAACTTGTTTTTTTCCGACTTCCGAGTTGTATTGAACGCACCACAAGTGTCGGGAGTCACAGCTGTGATCTCGTCCCTCTGCAGCCTGTCTGTCTCTCTGCCGGTGCCGCGGTCGCACTGTGTGTGTTACAGGATTGAGTAACGTAATGTACGGATTGTCGAGTCCTTCTGACCTCAGTTTGTTTTGATACTACATGTTTTACCTGGTTTCTCTGTGTCCACGACCACCGCTATCCTTCACCACGTTGAGGGATGAGGGATGACTCACAGTCCGAGCAAAAGGAGCGTTGTCCAGGGCAACGTAACATAAACGCATACCCTGGCTCACAATGGCTACTAAAAATCATCCAAAGTGTGGAAAATAAATAAAGGTATTTGTTTTACACCTACCATATTTTTGGGGTGTTTTAGCTCTTTTGTTTGAAACGGAAAAAGTCGCAAATTTGCTGCTATCTAAAAAAAGAAAAAAAAAAAAAAGGTTCGACAATCAGTCGACTATGGCAAAATCTGACGAATCAGATTCGACTATGAAAATCCTTAGTCGAAAACAGCCCTAATTACAATACAAACCATGTACAAAGCAAAAAATAAACTTCTTCCTCAAGATATCCAGAATATGTTTAAAATGAAGGATTCCAGTTCTAACCTGAGAAGACCACTATTATTTGAGAAACCAAAGACTCGAACTACTGTAAAAAATCACTGTCTTTCTGTTAGAGGGGTTAACATCTGGAATAATTGTCCTGAAAATATTAAATTATGCTGTACTCTAGTCAGCTTTAAAAAACTTTATAAGAACAACATAATTTCTCGTTACAGTATGGAAAATTAAGTTGAATGATTTTGTACTATTTTGGGTTATGCGCTGTGTACAATTCTTTATTTTGTTGTGATCAGAAATTTAAAGCAGAAGTAAGTGATATATTTGTGTTAATATAAGTCTTAAATAGTTATATCTTCCGACAGCAATCACTTACATAGAGTGTTTGGTCTGAAACACGGGTCTGTCAGTCACTCTGCTCTGCTCTGAGCCGAAGAGAAAACATTTATCGTATCCTACAGTTTTTATCCAATGAGGAGAGAGAACGGCATGCAGGGCTGTGTGTGCAGCCAAGGGACGCCGTGAATGTGGCGACGTAGGGACGAGGACTGTTATGGTGCGTTCAAGGAAACTCGTATTTTTCCGACCGTGAAGTCGTACCAGTTCGATCTGGTACGAGTTCACCGGTCGGAAGTTACGAGTGGCCGTTATAGTGACTTTCACCGGTAAAACAGGTCGGAAAAACACGAGTGGGTTGCCTGAAACGCTACAAAGTCGTAAGTTGTGACATGAAGCTGTAATTTACGATTTCAAAAGCCTGCCTGGAACGCAGCATTAGCGAAAACGACCGGATCACTTACTTCTGCTTTAAGTGTACTGATTAATTTCAAATGTCTGTGATCTGATCCTATTGTATTAATGTGTATATAGTATTTTATTTTATTTTAATTTTTTAAGGTAAAAGGGGTAGGGGTATATAAGCTTTGGCTTCAACCTACACCCTTTCGGTTATATAAGCTTGATATACCGAAATAAATAAATTCATTCATTCATTCATTCATTCATTCATTCATACATACCTCGACATAAAGTTTTGGCTTGGCAGAATCAAAAAAACAAACTCTCTCTTGATTTCCGTCTGAGTAGAAGTTTGAATATTGGATTTGTTTTCTTTAAGTTGTAATTGATAAAGTGTCATAGATCATGAGTCATGACACATGTGGCAAGTGCAGTTTCACTGCCACTAGGCCTGTCACAAATATTACATAATCACCTGATCGTGATTATTTGAGCTGACCGTAAATATTGTTAAAATCGTTTCCATTCATCTGTATAAAAACAGCTGGATGAAACTAGCACTAACAGCACTATTCATACCCTCATCCTCTTCCACCGTTTGAGGTTTGACTGTGGTCCTCTTTTAAAGGGATTGTTCAACATTTTGGCAAATTTGCCCATTGCCATAATCCCTATAGTTTCAGGAGTAGGTTCGTTACCTTTAATTGTTGGTGCAAGCTGTTTTTAGAGCGGCGGAGCAGAGCCGCTAGCTGCTCAGAGCTACGCTACGGAGGCTAATGGGGTTTCTTGGTTTCCTTCATCAAACTCATCAAATACACAATCCAACAACTCCAAAACGCTCTGGTGGACAAGTTGTGACCTGCACATTCACCACACTATGAGATAATAACGGATTGTTACGAGACAGAGTTGTTTTAGAGGTAAATTCATGCAAAACCGCTGATACACGTTCCCGTCGGGGGCAGTTTTTCAGCAAGCAGTCTCTGCATTTACCTCGAAAACAACTCCATCTTGTAACGTTGTGTTATTATCTCATAGTGTGGTGAATGTGCAGGTCACAACTTGTCCACCAGAGCGTTTTGGAGTTGTTGGATTGTGTATTTGAGGAGTTTGCCAAAATGTTGAACTATCTCTTTAATAATGACATCATCATGTTGTGCCCCCTTCTTCTTCTGCTATGGATGATGCTGCTGACACATGAGTAGAGCACCGCAAACTGTTTATCTTGAGGCGCCTAATTTCTAATATTTGACGACCGCATTTCAATGAGCATCTATAGACATTAGCATCATGGATTTAGTTACAAAGCTTAAAGTCAAACAGAAATGCAGTTTTTATTTACACGTTTCAATGTTTAATGCCAATAAATGGCTCTTATTCTTCCTAATGTCTATATGATTAAACTATGTTTAAGCTTACACTATAATAGTAGCATAAAATGATCAGAAAAGGATATTTTAATCGTTAAATGGCAATTGATCATCAACTATTATGGGAATGTCCAGCGGTCCAAACCCTATGGTCGGAGATGCGTGCAATTATGACAGAGATCCTTGATGTCACCTTCACCCTGTCTCCCATGGTATGCATTTTGGGCTGTAAGCCTGACAAAATAACCTGACCCATTATCAATCGTCTATGGGCGCTGGGCTGCCTCACAGTCAAAAGGTTGATCCTTTGTAATTGGAAGGAGCGAAAGCCGGCCTGCTTTTCAAAGGAAGTATGGCTTGAGGAATACTTAGATCTCCTCAACATGGAAAGAGCAGCCGGTTTCCTGAAAGATTTTGATAGAGGTCTTGGTAGATAATGGGATGTTATTAGGAGATATTTGAATTAGATTTGGTCCTTCCAGTATCGTATTCTCGTTGAGTTTTTGTGTTTCCCCAGACATTGTTTTGGAGTATCATGTACCCCCCCCCATTTTATTTTGTGTGTGATTTTGTCCTGTCTACGTACCTGGCGTGTGTTTGGTTTATGTTATGTTTTGTCTCCATAAACTGGAAAAATTTTGAAAAAAAAAAGATCATCAACTAAAATGTTATGATTGTGACCGCCTAACTGCAACGTTGAGCGTTCGTCGATCAGCTGCCGTGTCAGAGATGAAGCACAGCGTTAGTTTGAGAGCAGAGCACTTAAGTTGTACCGGTGGTGATCAGCTGTGATACAATACAAACGCTTCACAATCATTAGCTCTTTCACAGCTGCCTGTGAAGTAACATCCAGTCACACTGACTGCTGGTGCACAAACCCAGCGAGGTCAGCGTGACCTCACACACTCGACATCACTGTTACTGTGCCGATTGCGCTCATCCCAATGCCGTCTGCTGCCACCGCTCCCTCGGCCGCCTCACATCTTATGTGGCATTTCGTGCTGTTGATTTAACTAAGATTCATATTCAAGTATGTTGATTATTTGGGGATCAGCTCTCTCAGCAAGATCCTTGTCGTGTTTAGATCCTCTGAGAGCGCCCTCAGAAAGCAGAGCCCTTCCCACCAGATCAAACTGCATAACCATTTGCTATAAATAGTCAACATCCTGACATAGATGTTTCTGACTGAAATGCAATGGCAGAAGAAGAGCTCGGATGTCTGCCTACGACACAACCAGATAAACTAATATTATTTTATAAAAAACAAAGACAGTTGATACCAATTGGGGTTTTGTGGTGGTTCATTAGTGTTGATATGTGATGGCACACAAACTTTGATTTCCTGCATGAACGTCAGATATGCAACACACCCATTTATCATCACAATTCCCACTCACTCTCCACATCTCAACATGAAAGACACCAGTTCCTGCGTTGGTTATAAACATAGACACTTGGACGTCGCCCCGAGGTGTAAAATCATTCAAAATTTACACAGTCAGTCATTTATAATAGATATCTGCCTTTAAAAACAATGCAGAGATTAAAGCTGTAATGTAGTCATAACACATGCTAAACCAGAGGTGGCAGTTTTTACAGTATTCAAAACAAAACTGGACTGTGAGAGTTCCTCGCATCTTTTGTGATTAACTGTTTCAACGTGGAGCTGCTGTCACAGTATGTAAAAAAAAAATCCAGGTCTCCGTGTGCTGAAAAAAGCTCCTTTCTCATTATCAGGCCTTTAATTTTAAAGAATCTACTATTTCTCAAGGAGGACACCGACCTTTAATATGTTAATACGTCTGCACTGCAACAGCAGCAACCTGGCAGTCAGTATCCTCGTCCCATTCAATTATTTATCAAAAAAAAACTTGCACGAAAGCTCTGTGTTTGGAGGGTACACACAATGTGCAACTGTCATGCCACGAGTGTGCCGGCAGCACTGAGCTCAACGGCTGCCAAGAAGAAAAAACCCCTCACATCACTTCAGCCAGGCAGTTTCTGTCCACATTAACTGGTTAATGTAATGATTCAACCTGCAGCTGTCCAACGTGCACTTCCACCAACACATGTAACACGCACATGCATCGTTTTTAGAGTGGAGGATTTCAGGAAGGCAAAACGGTAGCCTTTTGTGAACCGCAGATTAAACTAAGCCTGAGTCGGGGACTGAGAAATCACACCATGGCTTCGCTTTGACATAATCCTGCCTGTGCACAGTGTCAAGATCTTGCATAATAACGTAAAGTCACTGCAATAGCTCGAGATAACAGAAAAGTTAGAAAACTGCAGGAATATCTCAACTTTTCCCAAAAATCGTCTCGTGTAAAACCATCAACAATACGTGCAACTTGCGTCGACCCCGTCTCCTAGAAGTGACATCACAGCCGACCGCTCAGTTGTTTTGCCAAGAACGTTTTTAGTGCAACATTATACTGCTGCCTGGATTACATCCAATGACAATATTTTTTTAATGAAGGGAATGCTATGATTTTACAAGTCAAAGCTGGATGATGGGGATATGATGAGGACTTTATTGCTTGAATACACATGTGGTTCAGTATCGGCCACAAATGCACTTTGGTTAAGGTTTGGGAAAGATTGTGACTTTGAAACTTTAATTAAGTAAAGCCGCTGCGTCTTTGGATAAAATGATAACACTTCACAAAGGCCGTGATCGTTCTCTAATCTGAACCAAGTGGTTGCAATAAAACATGATGCAATGAAACCAAAACTAGCAGACGCAACAGAGCCAACTGGGAAAAGATTGAACAGATTTTTTAACCAAACTTTCATCATGCATTCATCCACTCATGTTCCAAGTTTGATGCAATTTAATCAATCTTTTGCTGCCTCCTCGTATTTGTTTACTACTTTAATAACTCAAAATCATGTTTTGTTCAGGCGAGACGCTGAAGCGCACCCACACGGCGTCAAGAGTCAAGAACAACATTCAACCTTGTGACACTATACGCAGCCACGTTGTCCCCTCATCCCCCACACACACACACACACACACACACCCAAGCGCACACAAACTTTGAGTGTAGCTGGAAGGAGTGATAGTGCAGTGTGTCATCCTCAGCGGTGAGGCAATTTGAAGCCTGTCTCCCTCTTCACAGATAGATGCAACATGTCCCCCAGGACCGCTGAACACAAACACTCTCATGATCACTCACCCTCACTTTAACCTTGAAGCTAAATACAACAGTTTACCACATGACACAAGGTGTGCTACTGTACTTTTTTCTTTGTTCGACTTTAATGCAACTATAGCTTTAGATTCTGTTAGTATATAAACACTTAAAGCAGAAGTAAGCGATCCGGTCGTTTTGGCTAATGCTGCGTTCCAGGCCGGCTTTTGAAACCGTAAGTTACAGCTTCAAGTCACGACTTACGACTTTGTAGCGTTCCAGGCAACCCACAACTCGTGTTTTTCCGACCTGTTTTACCTGTGAAAGTCACTATAACGGCCACTCGTAACTTCCGACCCGTGAACTCGTACCAGATCGAACTGGTATGACTTCACAGGTAGGAAAAACACGAGTTACGGGTTGCCTTGAACGCACCATAAGGTCTTGTCAGCCGATGGAGTTAGCAGCCCCCGCCCTCGTCATGGATCTATTGGTCCTCGTCCCTACGTCACCACATTCACGCGCATCCCTTGGCTGCACACACAGAGAGGACCGCCCCTTTATGCCGTTCTCTCTCCTCATTGGATAAAAATTGTAGGATACAAGAAAAGTTTTCTCCTCGGCTCAGAGCAGAGCAGAGTGACTGAGAGACCCGTGTTTCGGTTCAAACACTCTATGTAAGTGATTGCTGTCGGAAGATATAACTATTTAAGACTTATATTAACACAAAAATATCGCTTACTTCTGCTTTAAACCAGCAGCAAACATGTATGAATGTATATGCAGGAAACTATTTCCTCAGTTGTCTGTCCTGTCAGAGCTGTATTTTATGTTTTGTTAATCCTTGAAGTGTAAATCCTCCCAAACGAAGTTGATACACTATCGGGCTCTCTCTGTTTTATCTTAGCGATTAGCGTTGCAGGAGATTTGCATGACAATTTTCTTCAAACTCTTAAACTTAATAGCTCTGATGGGCCGCCTTTCGTCTCCGAGTTTTCCCACCTATATATTATTCAGCGTGCATTCATGTGCGTTCACACTCGGTGCACAAAGTGGAGCTTGTTGTGTTTGAGTAGCACTCAGAGTCGCATGAATAATTGCTAGCTGACAGTTACATGAGATCTTGTCATATTAACAGCACACATTCATCATGTCACGGCCGTCTCTTCATATGTTGTGCAGACTAAATATTTAGAAGATAAAAAGCAGCGGCAAAATAAATCTGCATCCAGCGACCGACCGCGGTGATTGATGCACTGCTGCTGTGTGTCCTGTTCATTAACATGGGCTAATGGACGGCAGGGCTGTGTGTTTATCGCTGGATTCAGAGAGGAGATGTGTGATGTAATACAGAAACTTGTGTTGCTCTGTCACTGCGGCAGGATTCGCAACACAGGCAAAAGAACCGACTCCTGCAATTCCTGTGCTGTGTTCTGTGTTTTGTGTTTTGTGTGTGTTTGTGTGTGTGTGTGTGTATATCCCAGACTTCACAGCCGTCACAGCAGGCTGTCTCTATCGCTTAGACTCCTCCAACATGACTTGACCCACGGTCTCTCCTTCGTCATCCTGCCTGTGCGTGTGGAGTCGGTTGACGGGCGGGGGTCACCCTGAGCCGTCCGTCGTGAAATTCCCCGTCAAGCTAACTGTAAGACAGCGGGAACAGACGTCCCCATCCTTCCTCACCCATACCGAGGTTATACGTCCTTGTTTGTGTTTCCTCAGGCGCCTTCAATGTAAACACCACTGTTGCATAATTCACAGCAGGAGGAGGGGGGTGGGAGGGCAGCTGTTCCCGAAGACTGGCAGGTAATGGGGCGGCAAGATGCTCCTGAGCCTCACAGGAGGCCGGAGGTGCGAACGCCGGATGACTGGGAGATGTAAGGCAGTTCTAGCCTCGAAGCATGACTGGGTGAGCTCATGCTTCCTCTTGAACGCTCGCATATTTGGTAGTGTACAGTTACAGGAACATGCACACCCGAACATAAGGAGCTGACTAATGACAGAATTAATGTGGGTCTCAGATTCGCCACCTGCACGGAAGACCATCTGTCTGTCATCAGAAAGCAATCTCACTCTTTATTAATCTGTTGGGGGTGGTAATGAATTTCATCTGGAGAATTGTAAGGGCTCCTAAAGGTCACTGTGTTTCTATTCTTGTTTCTTCTATCTCCTCATCGCTTCCACTAATCCTCCGCTCTTCTCTTTTAATTTGTGTATCACACAGAAGCATAAACTTTACAGTAAATACCGTCATGTTCCAGTTGTTGCGTTCGTTGCTCTTCGTCACGCTAGCGGGAAATTCCTTTTAAGTTCAGCCGTGTTGTGACTGACTGTAGGGATCAGTTGTGATGGGTGACAGATAGACAGACAGATATTTATGGAAAAAGAAACAAAAAGAGACTCAAAATATTCAGTAAATTCAGTCTGTTACTCTGTATATATTCAGTAAATCTTCAAAATCATGTGTTGTAAAGAAATAAGGTCAAATGATAAACTTTTATTACCATCAACGACATGTACGTATGTGTTGTATGTAGCCTATATGACAACATACGTGCAATCCTTCGAAAATGTTCAAAATATTTACAACAAACAGCTAGAAATTCAAATAATGATCAATGTATCCGTCAGTATAAAGAATATAATACATCAGGAAAAGCAGAAAAGCATCGCTCAAAAGGATTTGGGTGGAGATCAATCATATTTTGTGTAGGTGTGACAAAAGAAAAATAGATAGTATATCTAGAGCTATGTACTGCTGCTGCTTCTCTAATGGATTCGATTCTGATTCACAGGGTTCAGATTTTGATTGATTTTGATTAAATTAGGAATATGTCTGGTACAATATATCAATTTTTCTTGGATATGAATCAGATTATCAAAGAACTAGCTCTGTGAATATTCTCCTTCACACTATCAATAGACCCCACATAAGATACATAAATGTAACCAACAGCTTGGATGCACATTTAAAAAAGATATTAGATAGTAAAATATAGATAGTATAAGTGCTTCAGTAGCTGCAGCATACAGTGTGAATCTGTGATGCCTTCGGTGGAGCCACGTCTGCCATGTTTTTATGTCTCTCACGTTACCGGATCTCGTTGTGCGAGGTTTGTCACCACAGAAAACTAACAGCTTCACACATCCACCAGAGGCTTTGAAAGGCGATCGATTACTGGAGCTTATGAATCGATATTTGATTATTTAAATGGACCAATTTGAAGCTGAGAATTGATGTTTTTTGTTTCAACTCTTCACTAAGTATGACTGATGAAGATGTGATCACAACATTGTAGCTGCATCTATTGAATCTTTTGGGGCTTTCCAACACACCTGACACAGTATGATGATGTGTAGCACTGATAAACACTATAACTCTGGTACTGACTGAAAGATGGCCTAAACAAATACTCATCTTCCTCTCTCTGTGTCTATCAAATGTCAACAACCACATTACAATCAGTTGTAAACGAACACTTCTTCAGGCTGCAGCGTGTTCTTGAACAAACTGACCAAAAGTGGTTGCCGTTCCTGCAGCAACGAGATTGATGCGTGGTCTCGCTCGGCGCCGTGCTGTTCTGTTCTGAATGCTTAGTCTGCAGCAGATTTGTCAAAACATTTCAAAGGTTCAGAGAGGATAGAGATGGAAAGAGAAGAGCAAAATGAGTTCTTTCTTTTTTTCTGAATGGTAGAGAGAGAGAGATAGAGAGAGGTATGGGAGGGGGGGGGCCATGAGGCAATATGCTCTGTGGTCGTTTCAGCCTGATCCTCCTCCTGCATACGCATGGACACTGCGCTGCGTAGAGTCTCATTAGTATGGGTGTCGGTGCCTCTCCTTCAGCTGAACCTGCCATGCCACTACTGTAGTAGAGCTGCCTGCCTGCCTGCCTTCCTGCCTGCCGCATTGTCCCTGGATGGCCGACGTGAGGCTGCCAGCTCTGTCTCCTCCCAAGGATGACTGAGATGTGGGCGAGCGTCAGGAGCAAAGGAGACGTGTGTGTTTGAATGTACAGCACAGGAGAGCACGAGTTGTGTGGAGGAATAGGGGCCATTGTTATAAGCACTGCTTACATGAACAAACACAAAGCCTGCAGTAGACTGAATGAGGGGCTGTAAAAAAAACAACAAAAAAAAACGATTTGAATGCGTGTGAGTGGGAGAAGACTTTCTTTACTCAGGCTGATTCAATGGACAATTGTACTATATATTCTTAAATAGCTGCAGGCTGTAACACAATAATAACAGTATGTATGTAGGAGCAGAGATTTGTCTCGTGAGTTTAAAGTGTTGCAGGCACCTGACTTATTTTAGTTTTACTTTGTTTATTCAGACAGTATAGCTAACCACCTTTTCCAGAAGCCGCGCAGGTGGCGACGTACAGTACAATCCAAGGACAGAACTGACAGTAAGAACAAAAGTGACGTCACTTCCAAGACTCTATATAACACAGCTAATCAAGCAAAGCAGATGTTCACAACAACAAAAAACAGAGACTTCTAGAGCACACACAGCCAAAAAAAGACAGAAAAACTTGAGTTGTCAACTTGTCTTATTACAAGAAAGACACCAGAGTGTGGAGACATGTAGCACTGGTAAATTAAGGAAGCCACAGAAATGTTGAACCTGACTCACATGACATTTGAACAGGATAAAGCAGCCGCCCACCGACTTAATCCCCTGGATGCTGTCCTTCAAAACTGCACATGCTGCCTCACAGCGCACGTCACACGAGAAGCTGGTGGCAGCACAGCTGCAGACGAGACTTGAACTTGAGTAGGAATTTAAGGACTTGAGACCTGACTTGGATTTGGATGAACATAGTTAACGCTGCTTAAAGTTAAAGGGGTAGTTCAACATTTTGGCAAATTGGCCCATTGCCATAATCCCTATAGTCATAGCAGTAGGTTCGTTACCTTTAAATGTCGGTGCAAACTATTTTTAGAACGGCGGAGCAGAGCCGCGAGCTGCTCAGAGCTACGCTAAGGAGACCAATGGGAACTGCCCCAGATGGGAACATGCATCAGCTGTTTTGCATGAATTTACCTTGAAAACAACTCGTTATTATCTCATAGCATGGTGAATGTGCAGGTCACAACTTGTCCACGAGAGCATTTTGGAGTTGTTGGATTGTGTATTTGATGAGTTTGATGAAGGAAACCAAGAAATCCCATTAGCCTCCGTAGCGTAGCTCTGAGCAGCTCGCGTCTCTGCTCTGCCGTTCTAAAAATAGCTTGCACCAACAATTAAAGGTAACGAATCTACTCCTAAAACTATAGGGATTATGGCAATGGGCCAGTTTGCCAAAATGTTGAACTATCCCTTTACAGAAACAGTTGGACATTGCCCTATATCAGCTGGGATTGGCTCCAGCCCCCCTCCATGACCAATCAATCTTCATTATTTGTTAGACATCAGCTGTGAAGAATGTCCCTCACCTCACCCCATCCTGTTGTACAAGATCACTTTGTCAGATCATCATCATGTTATTGAACTGCAGTCTGAGGCCTGGTTAATGTTAAGGTTTTATTCACTAATTCAGTCCGACCAGTAGAGGGGAGGGTGTCGTGTCTCTAGGAAGTCATTCAGAGTGTATCAACTCGGTGCCAAAAGTGACAAAAAAATAAGTGGGACAAGAAAAGAACCTGATAGAAAAGTTCAAACCCAGGTGACTTTCTCACTTCTGCACAGCTGGCTGCTCACGGCGTGAAGTGGAAAAGCTACAGAAATAGTTGCACACAGTCAGACCCCCTGATCCGCCGTCAGAAAAGCCCGTTATTGGGCTTTATAAATAAATTTGAGACTAAGGACTCTGGCTGCTTAACAATGTCAAGGAAGAAATAGTTCGAAAAGCACACGATCTTTGTCTCAGTCCAGCAACTCTGATGTGATTAAGTACTGTCCCCACAAAAAAAGGGAGAAAGAAACAGGCTGCAGGGTTTCCGTCATTGAGACCTTGATGTTAACAGGCTCTCGGGTTCCCCTCTTTTCCCTTACACCAGCGTTCAAAGCATTAAAGCAAAGTGAGGTTTAACCTGGCAATGAATGGAAGGAAGGAGCATCTGTACAAGTCTGCAAAAGAGCTGAGCGGTTGAGATGTACAGTATATAAACTCTTTCTCTGTGCGCTCGCAGCCGTTGTCCTTTGTCCCACGTGAAGGCCGGAGGGTAAACTCTCCCTCTCACTTTGCCGCTGCTATGTCATCACTCCTGGCCTCCATTCAATCAGTGTGACAATAAGATGAAACCGCGCTGCCTTTGCAAAGTCACCTGATTATGCAACGCTCTGTTTTTAGCCTTCACAGCACCGGCTCATCCATTCGTCTGCAGCCACGCTTCAAAACGCCACAGAGCACGAGGAACAACAGAAAGAACTTGTTATTATTAGAGCGTTTTGTTTCGTCGATGTAACATTACATAAACCGGGTACAGACAATGCTTTTTGTTGTTGTGCTGTGATTATTATTACACCTGCTGTGTGCTCTTCGGTGCAGAGTTTTGCCATTTTCCCACCAAATCTAACTTTGAGCCATCACGGTTCAGTCGTCATGGTTTCTGAGACCCCCTTCCCACCTGCTCCATGTAACGCACGCCACAGGAGTGAGAGATTTCCGAGCATGACTCGGAGACACCGACACCTACCAGTTTCGCTCCTCGTGTGCTCACAGTACGACACGTTGACATGTTGTCTCGGTGTTTCTGATAATGCATTTGGTCTTGCTGGATACGAGGCCCATACATCAAGCTGTGACAGGTCTGTCGAGCCGCGGCCTCACCTCATCACTTATATTCTCTCATTCATCTTGTACTATTGTTTTTCTCTATGTTACTCCCACATATTTCTGTTTACTTTATTTTATTTCTCTCTCTCTGTGCTGGCAGTATCAGTCCTAAATGCTGCTCCTCCATTTGTTTGTTTTCTTGTCCCCCCCCCTCTCAAGCGCTTCTCCTTGTCTCTGCCCTTGTTACTGTCTCTTCCTTGTTTTTAACGTTCTTGCCATCCTGGCACCAAGTCTGTCGCACCGAGGCTCTGCCACGTCTCAAGTTTCATCTCGACTCAGATTCTCTCTCGTCCCGTTCCTTATTGTCTCGCTGGAAGCAGCAGTGTGAAAGAGAAGGGGGGGGGGGGTAAACACCAAGTAAACACCTGATGGAAAAAGGTATTTAAAAAATGAGACCCAGCCTTGCTTTGAAATTAGTGGTGTTAGCATCTCCTGGGGGTAAACGGGCCGGGACAGGCTCATTTGTCACAAGCCGGAGCCTTAAAGGCAGAGGCCGAACAGGTTAGCGTGGTGCTGTATAACCACAGAGGAAGTGTCAGCTGAAGTCGCTGCACACAAAAAAATGTTGGGTTATCTCTGTAACCCAATTTCTGAGTTATTGGTGTTGAGTTAAATTTTTGGGTTGTTTTTCCAGAGTGTAACCCATTTTCAGGGTTATAGGGCTATGAATTTAACCCAATATTGAATACTGTCCGCGCACTACAACATTGGGTTATTTTTAACCCAACTTGGCCGAGCAAGTGCTTTATACATGACCCAATAGTTGGGTTAAAATTAACCCAATGTTGTAGTTAAGCATAACCCAACTCTTGGGTTGAATATTCAACCCAAAAGTTGGGTCAAAAAGATTAACCCAACCCGTTCGGTTAAAATAACCCAAAAAAGGGGTTCGTCCTTATTTGAACCAGCAGTTGGGTTAAAATTGGGTTATTTTTTAACCCAACTGTTTTTAGTGTGTGTGGTCATGCTGCAGGAAGGAGGCTGCTGGTTGTGTTAGCGATTCATTCCCATGGATGTCTTATATGCCAAAATTAAACTGGTTTAACTGAGTCTTTGGTTCCTGATGGACATGGTCTCTCTCTTGAACATAAACCCAAACAATGAGTCAAATTGTAGCTTAGCAACCTGTCAGGGTCAGGTTTTAATGTTAGCTATAGATATGCTAAGCAGCCAATCAGGGTGAAGTTAGAAAAAAATAAAAGTCTACACAGGAACGCAAGTACATGTAGCCAACAAGTGCAAACTATTTCTGCTAGGGATGTCACGATTACTTGTTTTCACAATTAATCGTGCTATTAAACGCCACAATTAAATAATCGTAAAGATTCCTAAATACCATCACTTCCCAAAAAAAGATTATGTGGGAACCATATCGGCAGATGTGCACCAAAAAAGGTAAATGCTCAGATACTGGTCCACTTAACTAACGTAACATTGAATTGGTAGGAATTTAAATGTTAGCATTTCATTTGTATTTAAAGAAAAAACAAAACAAAACAAAAAACGATTAAAATAAATGTAAATATTTGGTATGGATGACAATTTAGGACCTGAATATTTCAAACACTTCACCCGGGGGATTAATAATTGGTCATATATTAATAGATACTTGAAATATTTTGTGTAAACAATGAGTAATGTAATTATATTTTGACTATATTTGATTTTACACATTCATAGTGTTGTGAAATTAATTAAAACACGCTATAGAAACCAGGTCATTCCAGCCAGTAAAACTGACCGGTCACTGACTTTAATTATACAAAGGCACAGCTGTGATTGAGAGTTGGTTATGCACATATTCAAAAACGATCCAGCACATGACAGGCGGAGGCTCGGCGGGAAAATAAAGTCGTAGCTGCTGTTAGTTTTGGATCAACACAACAACGGAGAAACGCTCTGCAGGGGAACTCACAGAGCTCGTCCTCCTGACAACCATTTAGGATGTCATCACTGCTGTTTTCTCTGCCTCCATCTCAACATCAACACCATTATAACCTCCTCGAGTGTTGCCATGGTTTCTGTTTATGTTATGCATCTCGAGATTCACAAGGAAAACGTCTGTTCTTGGCTAAAGGAAGGATTAATATGACATGACACCTAGGTGAAGTACTTTTAAAGCAGAAGTAAGCGATCCGGTCGTTTTGGGTAACGTCTTGTCAGCCGATGGAGTTAGCAGACCCCGCCCTCGTCATGGATCTATTGGTCCTCGTCCCTACGTCACCACATTCACACAGCCCTTCATGCCGTTCTCTCTCCTCATTGGATAAAGGTTGTAGGATACAAGGAAGTATACAAGAAGTTTTCTCCTCGGCTTACAGCAGAGCAGAGTGACTGACAGACCCGTGTTTCGGACCAAACACTCTATGTAAATGATTGCTTTCGGAAGATATAACTATTTAAGACTTATATTAACACAAATATTCCGCTTACTTCTGCTTTAATTCTGGTGCTGGTTTTGTGGCTGTTGATTAAAAATACTGTATATCAATGGAAAACTTGACAGGCATGGCAGTAAGGAAGGCGAGGTGAGGCGAGGCTCACTGATTGGTTGGGTCTTGACACCTTGGTTTTATACTTTTAAAGCAGAAGTAAGCGATCCGGTGGTTTTGGCTAACTTCTTGTCAGCCGATGGAGTTAGCAGTCCCCGCCCTCGTCCCTACGTCACCACATTCACGCGCATCCCTTGGCTGCACACACAGAGAGGACCGCCCCTTTATGCCGTTCTCTCTCCTCATTGGATAAAGGTTGTAGGATACAAGGAAAGTTTTCTCCTCGGCTTACAGCAGAGCAGTCTGAAACACGGGTCTGTCAGTCACTGACAGACCCGTGTTTCAGACCAAACACTCTATATAAGTGATTGCCGTCGGAAGATATAACTATTTAAGACTTATATTAACACAAAAATATCGCTTACTTCTGCTTTAAGTCTTTATTTTGTTGGCTGTCGAGGCCACACCTCAGAAAAAAATGCACAGGGAAATCAATTCTCCAAATCTCATCAGCATCGGTTCTGGCCAGGTTTGATTCATGGGACACCTTTTCTATTGATTGAGGCCACTTTGTTCTGAGATCAAGCCCCCCTCCCCCCCTGACTCAACATGTGGTCAGGATCTGCATCCAGCATTTTATTATCAAAGACTTCTCAGGGCACGCTGGCACCCAAAAATGCTAATCCCTGCTTCTGAGTGATGTATCCTTGAACAAAAGAAACTGTAACGTTTGCATTATTTATGTGCAAAGTGTTTGGTATGCTAATAGTGAACATTATTATTTTCTCCCCCGTAACATATGGCTGCTCTCATCCCAGTGGTACACAATCCCAGCTGACTGTGACATGGTCAAGGGAGAAAGGACACCCTCTCTTTTGTTCCCTATTAGTCAAACTTTGAATGTTCCCAGCAGGCGCTCCTTGATGAATTAGTTAAAGTTTTTATTTAACTAAATTTCACAGTTGATTTTTTATGTTTTCTTCCCCTTCATTAGTTTGAAATCAAAGCAGCTTAACTTGTAACTCCTTCATCTCATCTCATCTATACATATATATATATATTTTTTTTTACCAGGCACTTATCACTTAATGCATCATCCTCTGATTCCAGCGAATCTGCTCATCAGCAGAAACCACTGCAGGATAAACACGGATTTCAAGTTTGCTTCAGAAGTAAATGTGAATCATTACCCTCTAACCAACTATCCAGCCAGTTAGCTGACTCACAGTATGTGATTTTAATGTGATCAACCAGTAGTGCTGAAGTCAGGAGTTATTCCTCATAGCCAGACTCCGAAGTCTGTACTTTTTTTCCTACTGTGTTTGAAACTCATTCAGATTTGTTTTAGTGTTAGTCAAGGCCAAATTAAATGCAGAAAATGTAATAAAATATTATGGATGTGATTGTATAAGCACTTCACACAGGGCTCATATTATCATCGGATAGAGAACTAAATAGTTCATTCGAATACATACAGCTACATTTATATTTTATTTTTCAGTGTTTACAAATGCATGTTCCCAGTTATTCCTTTACATAATAGAAAACATGCAATGAAGGGTATCAATTAATCAACAGAAGCATGTTCAGCTACTGGAAGCAAAAATTGGCCCGTTCTCTGTTCTGAACAAGGAGGCTGTAAACACAGCCGCAGCCCAAGTGTGGGATGACTACAGTAACAATAGCTGTCAGATTATCGGTTCAAGCCAATGCCACTTTGAGATTTCAGCGTACAGCTATTTCCTTTTCTTTTCTTTTTTTTTTATTATTACTATTAGAGCAATAGAAATAGCTTTACATTATTCTTCAGTTGGTAATCCCCTCAATATCAAATCCTCATTTGAAGCCGGTGATATGCTGAGGGTGACCCTGCGTGGCCTTAATGTCACACAACAATGCCAAATTCTATGAGAAAGTAATTGAATTTCTCCAGTGCAGGTCTGTCATTAAAACGAATGGACCGTATCAGTCGCTTGATCAAATAAGTTGTTGTCATTTATGAGTCGTATAGCTTTATCTCATGAAAACTCTCCTCTGTAACTCAAAACTGTGAATTTATCCCTTCGTGTACTCCCATAACATTAACACCCCTGTGTCTTGCCAAGCAGTGTGTGTTGACATTGTTTGTCCTCTCTGACAAGCCTCACCTGAGTTAAAACCACTTGCTCCAGGCAGCGTCAGCACCGGCTGAAGTCACTTTCAAACCCTGACAGGGGCAAAAGAGATATGTTTCTACATCATTAATAATGAATGATTTAGTTCTTATTTCTAAAAGACAGTAAATCAATAAAGAAACACAGCAAAACACAGAATGTGAGTTTGCTTTTATCCTGCAGTGGATTTAATGGTTACCAAATAGTGGCATCGTTACCTCATAAAGATGATATGGAAGCAGTTGCCTGTTTACACATCCAGCAGGTATTATATGAAGCACCGGGTCCTGGGGGAAATAACTCTCTCATTAGCTGCTAAATGCTCCTCGTTGTTCACCGGATACTCTCTCTCTCTCTCTCACTGCGGCTGTCTCTGGTTTTGCCATGAACAGGTAGCTGACAGTTTTTCTGGCTGCCTGCTACAGCTACAGACGACACTGACACTGAGAGGACGGTTGGTGAGTTATCGGCCCTAAAACCAAACAATGAGTCTAAATGATGCTGCACAGACGGGTGATAAATCTCTGTGGGTTTGTCACTGTAGGAGCCAAGTATTGATGTTCAGGTATCAATCAGAGCAGCTTTGACTTTACACTTAACTCTGTGTTTTTCAACCTTGGGGTCGCGACTAGTGCTGCAACAATTAATCGAACAATAATTGATTATTAAATTAATCTTCAACTATTTTGATGAATAATCGGTTTGAGTAGTTTTTTTAAGAAATAAAAAATAAATTCTCTGATTTCAGCTTCTTAAATGTGAATATTTCTGGTTTCTTTGTTCCTTTATGACAACAAACTGAGTCTCTCTTTGGTTTGTGGACAAAACAAGACATTTGAGGACGTCATCTTGTGGTTTAGGAAACACTGATTGAGATTTCTCAACATTTTTTAACATTTTATTGACCAAACAACTAATCGATTAATCGTTTAAATAATCAACAGATTAATCTATAATGAAAATAATCGTTAGTCGCGACCACACATGGGGTCGGCCGATATTCAAATGGGTCGCCTGAAATGTCTAGTAACTGATAAAAAATTCCTGATACAAATATTTTTTTCAACCAACTATTATTCTTTTTAAAATGATGATTAAAAACACCACACACAATCTTAAACAACTGTATTCTATAATTTGACTTTCTCAAATATAAATCAAGTTCAAATAAAATGCAGCATATAAATATCTGAACCGGAACATCCTGATTGACGGCCGCAATCGTGTGACTGCACAAGTGACCGCAACTTAAGTTGTGATACTGTACAGTCTGTGATACTTTCCATCTTTCAAATCTTCCCTATGCCTGTTTAAAACGCTGCAGTGGCTCTTTTTTCATAATTCATTGTTTGAGAGATTGTTTGTTCGGTATTCATTTTTTCATTTTTTTTTCATTTTCAGCCTTGTAAATACATGCTCGCCTAACTGTACATGTATACCCTCATCAGGGAAAATAAAATCTGGCTACTCTGTATTTGCAACACAGTTTCAAAAACGATTCTAGAAAAAAAAAATTCTCTGCGGTCGCCAGAAATTTGTGATGTCAAATGGGGTCACGAGAACAAAAAAGGTTGGGAACCACTGACTTAACTCTGTTAAAAACAACCACCAAGCTCTTTATCATGAACACCCCATGTGCCTGCTTATTCCTGTAAATATCCAATCAGCCAATCATGTGGCACCTGATCAGGAACTCCAGTTTATGTTCATGTTGAACATCTGAATGAGGAACAAAATGTGATCTGGTTCGACTTCAGCATGATTTGTGTTTCTGCAGTTGCTGATCTAGTTTCAGAGTTTACTCAACGTTGCGCAAACATCAACAAACACTGAGGGATGCAGCAGTTTGGTATACTGTCTGTATGGCGAAGTCTTGTTGAATGGCCAGACTAGTTGGAGCCGACAGAAAGGCTGTGGTGACTCAGATAACCACTCTTTACAACTATATTTAGCAGAAAAGCCTCAGATCCACAATATGTTGTATTTGTGTGGTGTTACTGTGAGTAAAAATATCACTTTCTTCCCATGCAGCTTCACTTCAAACTAAACAGGAACAGAGGCTTATTGCATGGTTAAATCTACTGTGATAACAAGTGGCATGATGTCACAGCAGTGTGGGATTTTCTTTCTACTTGTTTTGAGGAATGCCTTTTATAAATCGATAGATCGCAGTAAAGAAATAATTTGATGAGACTGTATTAATGATAAATAAATACCCCCTATATCCATTATACTGGTTTATACTGGTGTGTACAATATGTTCTTGCAGCTGTAATGCAGCAGCAGTGCAGACATCCTGCCAGTGAGGAGAAGGAGTCGAGGTGCAGCAGCTGTGAGTCAGTTCAGCGATTTAAGATTTCTCTCATGACGTATGTGAGCTGGAGTGATGCAGCTGATCTCAGTCCTGACAGTAGCTCTCTGCGTGAAAGACTTGGTGATAAGCTGTGTTACCAAATGCTACGTGTGTGTGCAGATGTGTGTGTGTATGTATGTGTGTGTTTTGGTGCAGCTTGCCTGACAGGAGCATCATGGCTGTGTGTGTGTGTGTGTGTGCTCACAGCAGGCTGACCAGCGTAATGAAAAGTGCATGGCTGCAGCTGATTCTCCAGGGCCTGGCTCACCTGAAATGGATACCCACTCATGCACACACACGCACGCACCCACACACACACACAACCTCGGCCAGATACAATAAACTTAAAGCATTTTGGAGGACGCTCGTATCACTTCATTTATCAAGCTTCTTTTGACCACCTTGCCACTGTGAGTAAGATTTATGTGTAATGCTATCTAGGGCTTTAATGGCACAAGCCCTTCTTCACTTTGTCAGTGGTATTGACCGAGGTTTCATAAATGTTGTTGTGGAAAATTGACCAGTTTAAGAGGATTGCACCCAAAGGAGAAAAAATTCCTCTCTATTCATCATGTCTGTTGCTGCCTAGGAAGCTTGCATGTACTGTACTTCCTGTGGTCGTGGATGCGGTCGGTGGCTCAGACTTCAGCCTTGATCTCATCGTCTGATCAATAAGATGTTTGGAGATGTCTCCAGGGCTCTAGATGCCTCTTGGCAGACATTTATTCCGAGGGGGTTTGTCTTCGGCACAAGGACAGATAGTGAGAGTGTCGCAGACTGGTCAAGTGGTGGGAGAGACCGGCCTCTTAAGTGGAGCCTCTCGGTGACTTGATGGAGCCAGTATGAGGCCTTAAACTGCTCTCTGGAGACCGGCACTGTGCCAAGGAAGAAGACAGCATCGCTCATTTCAGCAAAATCTTCAAAAACAACATGTTTACAGTGAAGTGACAAAGTTCTGTGGTGACTGTAGAAATTATGGTCCCTTGGTTGAAGGTGAAATTCACAAAGCGACAAGCTCCAGGTGAACAAAACCAAACACCGGCGGCTGCAACTTGCATGTTTCTCACCGATAGTCAGCAGAAAAAAATGTTGAGATATTTAAAGGGATAGTTCAACATTTTGACAAATTGGCCCATTGCCATAATCCAGCAAGCTATTTTTAGAACGGTGGAGCAGAGCCGCGAGCTGCTCAGAGCTACGCTACGGAGGCTAATGGGATTTCTTGGTTTCCCTCATTGTTTACACAATCCAACAACTCCAAAACACTCTGGTGGGCAAGTTGTGACCTGCACATTCACCACGCTATGAGATAATAACAGAACATTGTCTGCTTGCTGAAAAACTGTCCCTGAAGGCAACACGCATCAGCGGTTTTGCATGAATTTCCCTCTAAAACAACTCTGCCTCGTAACGTTCTGTTATTATCTCATAGCGTGGTGAATGTGCAGGTCACAACTTGTCCACCAGAGCGTTTTGGAGTTGTTGGATTGTGTATTTGATGAGTTTGATGAGGGAAACCAAGAAATCCCATGAGCCTCTGTAGTGTAGCTCTGAGCAGCTCGCGGCTCTGCTCTGCCGTTCTAAAAACAGCTTGCACCGTCAATTAAAGGTAACGAACCTACTCCTAAAACTATAGGGATTATGGCAATGGGCCAGTTTGCCAAAATGTTGAACTATCCCTTTAAGTTGAGACCAAAGTCATGAACCAGCTGCCCATAGATCAAAGCGCCATCTCAAGGGCCACGTCGCTAAAAACCCAGAGCTTAACCCTATCACCTTGTGTGAATGTAAACATCCAGTGAACATTAAAATGCAGCTGTAGATGTAACACTTCGGTTCATATATTGAAATAAAATGGGACCAAAGCCGACAATACATTTCCTCTATTAGCAAGTGTTGTTTGTGTTGCACCAGTGTGATATCACTTATGCCTAAAACCTATTGAAAACACATGAAAGAGCCATAGAATCATTTTGAAGGATGATTATTATTATATATTCAGTGTTGGCTTTTAGGCTCTTCAGGCAACTAAAAAAAAATGAAATAATGCCACTTTTATCCTTCAAAAGCCGTGATAAACTAGTGCTGGAGCTTGCAGATAAATGGTTTAAAGGGTAGATGATAAATAAAACACATTCATTTTGATTCTCTTGTGCAAAAAGGGCATTTTTTTCCTAGAAGATGGTCTTACTCCATTAATAGTGTTTATTGTAGACTGGTGTGACAGCACAGACAACATTACAAAAAGCTGTTGTCGGGCAAAAAGAGAGTCAGAGACAGTCTGATTAATAGGGAAGTGACTTGGCAGTGTAGAGAGGGCCCATCCATATCACTTCCTCAGCCTAATAAATGAGATGTAGCCCAACTAGCTTTAAGACAGATGATTCGCCTTCAGCCTGCCACTTCACTACAAGCCTTATAATCAACTGTGTTGTACGAAAAACGCCGTCTCACCTGAGGACAATAACCGCCAGCTGTCTGTCGGTCTTGACTCACAGTTCCTCGTTCTGACGCACAAACGTAATGTGAGTCATTCAGCCGCTGATGTAATTCAACTTCAATGTGCCAAGATGATGGCTTTCGCATCAGGTGCAAACTGGAGGGGCTCCTGCTGGATTTCTTTTCTCACAGTCAGTGTCGGTGCCCCCCCCTCCAAAAAAGTGAAACTAGAAACCATTTTCCTAAGGCAGCTCTGCAGACAACAGTTTTCACACTTTGACAAACCTACTCAGTCCTTGGTCCAAGAGTGAAAACACCCTGAAAACATGAAGAGTGAAGGAGGACTTGAAGGAGTCGTAGCAGCTTGATTGGAGTCAAAGTAGGTTCTAGTTTCAGGCTTTCTTCAATGGGCTTTATGCACAGCTCCACTATTTCCTGAAATAAGCCAGCTCCTTTATTTCCTGTCTTACATTATTGGACCAACTGATTAATCCAGGTGTGTCTGACCATTGTTGTGAGGTCAGACACACCTGAGTTGGTCCAATAATGTAAAACAGGAAATAAAGGAGCTGGCTTATTTCAGGAAGTAGTGGAGCTGTGCATATAAAGCCCATTGCTTTAAAGGGGAACTATGGGGCTGTCCCATTTCTCCACACTTGGCTCAGTGCGCTTGGTTACGCACACACTTTGGTGACGTTTTGCCGGCGGAACGTATATTTGCATATAGTGTGCAAGCATGGATTAAGTGGCCAAGCGTGTGGGGGGAGATTTAAAAGCAATCGGGACACACTTGACAAGTGCAGCCTGTGCCGTTGCGCACAGCACACTAGCACAACTACTACACACACACAGCAACAGTTTTAATAAACAGTGCTGCTGGATCAGTCTCATCTACTCCTAAAGTGTCTCTATGCGCAAGATTCAAATCATAAATGTGTAAGCCCAAATGTAAGTAAATAAAACAAACAAGAAAAACGAAAATATAAAAACATGAACAGAGCATGATGAATATAAAATATGACATTAAAAGGTCATAATTATGAGATAGAAAGTTAATTTCATTTTATTGAGATTAATTCAATCGCATTTCCTAAACGTGACTTGTGGCTCTGGGTGACGGCGGACTTCACCGTGGTGCATTGTGGGATTTATACTTGGCCAAATACTGCTCGGATGCGGTCTTACCTTAAGTGTGGGTAAAGTGCAAATCAAGCTCACTGCACTTTTGGTCGTTGGAGAAATGGGACACACTTGCGCACTGACACTAAGCCCATGAACGCGCACGCCAAGAGCCCAAGTGTGTAAGTGTGATCGAGTGTGCATATTGGGACAGGCCCTATCTGTTTCGGGCCATGTCGGTTGCTTTTTTTTTTCTCTATGGAGCTCCCCCTACAGTTTCGGAGTGCAAAATTTCATAGTTGTAAAAACTCACTAGTCCTCCACCCCTCCCCCCTCTGGCCATGTGCATTTGTTTTCAATGAAGCCAGGGAGAAGGCAATCTATGGAGCGATGTCTACCGAGGTGGGTAACATCAACAAGAGACTACGGATGACTGAGCGTGCTTGTGTCATGTAAGTGCCGTAAAGCAGTCCATGTTTCTCACGTGACGAGATCTGTCACATCGGGGGCGGAGGCACTGATCTTGCAAGGTTGGTCCAAACTATTCCACAAAGGGCCGGTGTGGTTGCAGGTTTCTTTCCAACCAAGTAGTGGCAGCACACCAGACTCGAACCAGACAAAAACCTGCAGCCACACGGCCCTTTGTGGAATAGTTTGGACATGCCAGGGTGGAGGGCAGAGAGTCTCCGTTCTCCCTGTTACAGTATAAGTCATTTAACCATGACAATTACTCCAAAGCTGTTTAATTAAGGTGCAAATCTTAGTTCCTCTTTAATATGATTCATTTTTGTTGAGAACCTGCAGTATTGCTGGTTAAAGCGCACAGAGATGGTAGACTTCAAAGGTTACCATCTCTGCTTCTCTACCTTTCATGCAGCATGAGTAACATCCAGGGGAAATCCAGTCCCATCTTGATTCCAGTGGAAGTGGAAGCACAACCACACCACTACACGACGTAGCTTTTATTTTGACATTATTTAAAGGTTCAGTGTGTAATAATTGGCTATAGGTTTATTGGCAAAATCTGACTCTTGAATATACTTGTATAAGTGTTTAATCGCTATAAAATAAAAATCGTTTGGTTTTCGTAGCCTTATAATTCTTCTTTTATATAGCAAGGGTCTTGCTTTAGAGAGTGTCCCCATCTTGCACCGCCATGTTTGTACGGCAGCGTGAACAGAAAATCCAGCCAGCCAGACAGCACGTTTTGCGTTCATAAATAAACCAACAAGGAAGGAGGAGGAAACAGCAGACATATCGTAAAATGGTTTAGATCTTCACCTCATCGCTCCATGCTCCTGAAATACTCCCAGTCATCCCAGTCGTGGTACAGTAAACGCGTTTTTTGTCCTCGGAGGCCACCGTCACTTTGCCGACTGGAGGGGTGAGTGCGAGCGAGCGAGTGAGTGAGCGCTACAAACTAGAATCTGAACGCTGGATATCACAGTTTTACCTCCAAATTACACACTAGACCTTTAAAGCAGAAGTAAGCAATATTTTTGTGTTAATATAAGTCTTAAATAGTTATATCTTCCGACAGCAATCACTTACATAGAGTGTTTGGACTGAAACACGGGTCTGTCAGTCACTCTGCTCTGCTCTGAACCGAGGAGAAAACTTTTCTCGTATCCTACAAGATTTATCGGATCGCTTACTTCGGCTTTAACATGAATAAACAAAATGAAGGAAAAGCTGATTGCCACAGTTTTCCACACGCAATGCAAAGCGACCAATACACACACTCTGTCAGGTCGGCGAACACTTTGAAAAACACCTTTTAGAGTGCTTCTGCTGGTTTCCCTGACAACATTATAGAGGCAATCGATGGCGCTCCCCCGAACCCGCCCCCCCCCCCGAGTGTGGAGATCATACTCGGTTCAATCACCAATGCACCTGCTATACAGTTATTTATTTATCAGTGGTTCCCAAGCTCCAGCACAAGCAGCACTGGCCGCAGGAAATCATTAAGGCTGGTTTTACTGGCAGTAAGTGTCCTCTAGCATCACGCACTGCAGGTGAGCCTTGAGGAAAGTTGCTGCATCGTTTCACAGTGCTGCTGGCATTTCAACACCTTTGTCTTTATAGTGAACTATTAGTGGCGTATTGAGCTGTTTTCCCTTTGTTTTGTTTTTTCAGTTTTAATCAAAAAGCATGTGCTGAAACTTGTTTTGTGAAAAAAAAAAGAAGAAAAATCCTCCAGCTCTTCCATTTCTGCCACATGACCACCCGCAGTGCGCTTGGCTCATTGGCTTGTGTCGCTGATTTCCTGTCCGCGTCGAGCCACTGGAGATGATGGTGCCATGTATTTCTGTTTCATGATGTAACCGATCAGCACGACGCCCTGTGCAGCGCCTTGATGTCGCTAAGCTGTTTGCAGTCTGCTGTCATGTCCTCCAGTGTCATGTGCCCTGTCATCGCTGTCTCTCCGTCTCAGATCGTGGCTCGTTGAGTTTGCTGTCACCGACATCATCCAGTCCTACTATGGTATGTAGCTGAGATAACTGGAGACACGCAGAGCAGATGGTTCAAGCATTTGCATTCTGTCCCTGTGGGTTTTATACTTTTTTTGTTTGTCTTTGTTTTATCTTTGTTACAAACTCATTCAGCAAAATACATCGTGCTGAAGATAACAGTAAAATCTACAAGTATAAATAAGCAAAAAATGAAAACATGCAGAAATTATGACATGAATGCATTTTTGGGAATATAAGAGGCTTTTCCATCTTTATTTGTACTTACGGCATTTTTTGTCCTCTACAACTTTGAGTGAAATATAATTACATAATACTTTATTGTCTATCCTCTGTTCTCTCAATGTATCTTATTAACTTTTATATAATTGCCAATTTAATTTCCCAGACTGCTCTGATATGAGTTGAGCAATAAATATAGAAATAGGTATATTTGAGTTTTGCATCGTGCTCCATCAGGAAGGAGAAAGACCCTTATTGTCCATGAGTATCCAGCAATTTCCACAGGTTATGCTGTTGTATCGTCTATAAACTAAATAATAACACAAGAAACATCTTTGATATTGTTAAAAATCTCCCTGAAATTCAAAGGTATTTGTGATACTTTATACAAAATATCTGAGAGTGTGTTTTGATTAGCAAATATGAGACATCACAGTCACAGGAAGTCCTGGATGTGTGAGATTTGACAGTCTGGTCACTTTCATAACAACTGAAACCATGAAAGAAAGACAGCACGTCCTCTGATTTCTATAATGTGGTATTAACACTAGTTAGCCCAGCAGCTTGTCAGCTTCCACTTTTTGAGTGGAATACAACTATACAATTCAATACAGGCTTAATGAGTCCTCCCAAATGTTATAGCAACAGCGGCTCTCAAATGTCAGTCAACAGCGAAATGATTCAGGATTTTTCTTGTTTACATATTCAGTCAGAGAATCTCAGGTAAACTGTTAGAGAAACAGATTTTCTCCTTTTTCAATTATGGTTAATCTTTAAAGCTCACATTTTACTGGTAATTATGTGGTGTCCTTGAAGCACCTCTGCACTTTTCTATCTTCTCTCTGTAACCCTTGACAAACATCATTAAATCCAAGTGAAAGGTAAGAAAAAAAAATCTACCCAAGGCTTATTTTGGCACATCAGTCTTCAACTGGGGATTTGAGTCTTTTAAATAATCTGTTGTGCGTATAGAGTCGATGGGTTTTATCCTGTGGACAGTGTTAATGCATAAGAGTAAATTTAGTAATTCCACATTCACACAAACACACAGCCCTGAGTTCTCACATCTGCCAAACCAATTCAGTGCACCACTTTACACACCTATTTTTCTACAGAGAGAAAGTCTCTGGAGGACAGTGCCTATTAGTGCATGATTGACATTGGTGGAATTTCTTATGTAATCCGTGGAGAGACAAGGACATTGTTATTACTCGCTTTCCCTGTCATCTGAGTTTAGCGGCTGCTGTGAGGGCTTTTTTTTTTTTTTCTCCCCTCCTTTTGGTTCAGCTCCCAGGGCCAAATGATTCAGAAATGCTGTCACATGACACAAGATAATGAGTAGACTGCACTACTGCAGCATGACAGCAAGGAGGCCGGCTCAAACACATTGCAGCAAAGTGCGCCTGAGCATCCAAGGACAATGCTTTGTCACTTCACCCCCCCAAAAAAAGCTTGTATGCATTGTGTGTGCATTTGGGTGTGCTTGTCTTTGTGTATTGTTTGCGTTCTGTATGAGCGCCTTTATGGGAATGAATGACTGCGTCAGGTGTGTGTTTGCTCTCAGGAAGTGTATCCCATACTTCATACTTCATACATAGTGCCAGTGAGAGCTGTCAATGCAGCTTCAGCTTCACTCACTGTCCTACATCCATATGAAATCCATGTTGGAACCAAGTTTTGGTCTGTTTGATCCATCACACATATATATACCCTAGACGTTTCCAGAGAGTTGGACGAGGAGGACGCAATGAATCGCAATGCTAGGATAATTATCTTCCTAACTGAATTCAAAATGAGGACCACAGCTGGCCAGATGTGCACCATGTGCTCTTAAAAAAAAAAACGCCTTGTTTTGTCTTAGGCCGATCGCGGCGTGTGATGTGTTGTTTTGAAATTGGCAGTTGTTCCCTGACAGCCACAGGGGGAGGCGATCGAGGCATCAAAGTCCCTCCGCAGTGCGTTCGTTGAGGTTAAGGGAATAATCACTGTGCTTTCACAGACTGTTTCATCTGAGGTTTTGATTGTTTAACCTTTATTTAAAACTGTGTCTGTTATGCATGAAATCGTTTTTTTTGACAGGCGTCATATGACATTTCTTGAACAATTGAAACAGGAAGATATCCATTTATATAAACATTGTTGCAGGCTGCAGAACCATACCTATCCTTACTTTATATTCATCATGCATTTAATTATTCTGCTTGGTGCCTACATGACCCACAATGCAACTCGAGCACCAACAGTTCAGGAGATTCAGATGTGTTATGTTAGTAGCCGGTAATGTAGCCTGGAGCCACTAGCCTGAAGCGGAGATGGGGAGCGGGCTACAGAGGTCTGGTAAACTCACTTCTTCCACAGCCTCCTCTTTTCATTTTCAAACCTGTAGCCTGATCCGACTAGAGGCAATTTATCAGATTTCACACAGTTCCCTCTGGAGCCACAAAAGGCTTTATAAAACATTTTTTCACATGTGCAGTTAGCTGGTGCTCCTCAATACTGCGAACAGAATCTGATGTGTAAAATCAGTGAAGTTTCTTTAACTGGGAGGTCGTTTGGGAGAGCAGACAAGAAGTAATCCACTGGTTTAGTGTTGCGCTCCCATAAATCTCGAGGACTGACAAGAGACAGATTGGCAGAAGAAGTCAAAATCGATGCAGCAGAGTTCAAAAGATCCTTATACTCACCTTCCCATAGTGCAACTCAGCGTCCCAGTTTGTGATACAGGCTCTTTTTTTTCCAATATAAAACAAAGTTTATTAGGGATGAGCATTTAAAGCAGAAATAATTGATGAAATCTGTCTCAAACTATTTGATTATTATCATGAGTTATTTTTCATTTGTTTAATGACTATTGAAATACTTGAAAATCATGGCCCATCCTTATTGTTTATACAGTATTTCAGTTGTTTTGCTACCTTCAACAAACACCATTTCCCATGAGTCTTTGCATATTAAACAAGCCCATAAGCAAATAGATTACAGTTAGATTAAAAATAAGTAAACGCTGTAGATTTTACAAGTTGCAGAAATGAGTCGTCTGGTTTTATCATCAGATATTATGTTTCCCTGCAGGTTTATTCAACACCACTCTGCCATGTGAAAAAAAAAAAACATGATTATGGTCAGACGTCAGACAAGGGAAATTAAAATTTTTATGATAAAATGAATTGAAACCCCATGTTGCTAAATAACATGTCATAATATTTAGATTTACTAAATAATTAACAACCTTCAATTTCTGTTTCATTTAAGCGTGTTTTATCTCTTTGTTTAATATAGATATGTACTTTTCTTTATTTGATTCATATTTTAGGTTTAGTTTTGAATATTTTATTTATTTATTTATTGTGTGATTTTATTTTTTATAGTGCTCCATAAAGACGAGGCTGTTCCACCTGCGACTTTGATGTGAAAAATTGATGGAGTGCCTCTTTGACCTTTTTCCTTTGTCGCTGTATTTTCCTCTTTGTGACATTGTTTCCATCCAATTTAATGCGGCTCAATTTATGAAGTATTACGTAACACAGTGTTAATCTTTAAATGCCAGACAACTGTCAGACAGCATATTAATGGCCTAAATGTGCAAACAGCAAAAAAAAATAACTGCCATTATAATCTGCATATTCCCCTGACCTGCGACTGACATCGACGGCGTTGTACCGGCTGAGCAGCAGAAGGCCACTCCTCGTGTTTTTTCCTCTTTTTTCTTCCTGCCGTGTTTGCGAACGCCTCACTGAACCTTCAGACAGACTATCGGCCCATGTTTTCATAAATGTACTATACATGTCTGTGTTCAGCGTCTTAGTCTTTTTCAGCGCAGAAAGAGCAGGGGAAAGATCAGTCTAGCCACTCAAGTGTATTCAGGCAGAAGGAACAACAGCCGGGTGCATTCTGTAGCGACTATAGTGACTTTTATCTTCCTCTCCCCATTTAGAAAAGACCATGCAGAATTAACCTGCCTCCTCCTGAGTCGAGCAAATCTTCTATTCTCACATTCCTGTGAAAGCACCAGCGCTCACATGTATAAACACACGCACACACACACACACACACGCACGTTTATGGTACTTACACAGCACAAACAGAACAGCGGTGCACACATGCACACGGCACGCACTCGCAGCATAAGTCCCCATCATGAATATGGATAGTAATGAGCTTTTCCTCTGTATCAGGGTTCATGCTTATGAGAAGGGATTGTCCCTTATGGCGGCGGTGGCACTGTCACCAAATGAAGATATGCAGTTCATCTAATATTGAATATCACCCTGGGTGGGATCCATAATTCATTATCTAAGTGAAGACGTGACTCTCATGAAGTGGATGAGATTTAAAGGCTCAGTGGGAGGGGCTGATAGAACAACGGCCCCACACCAGGTGCCCTCATTCAGACGGCAGCTGAGATCACTCCCTCTGTCTCTGCCACATCCCTTTTGAGAGGTGAAGTTCAAGGCTTGTCATTCCAGGAGGTTATCTCTATCTTCTAAAGAGCCGCCGCACTCCCCTGCCATTCAGTGCTTATGCTAATGAGCACGAGGAAGCACTTAAAAGCTTTTAATTTGCGCTGTTTGACACCGTGCCAATAGGTAATTTGTCTAATATATTAGCAGTAGATAGAGTAGTAAGCAAAAGAAACGCGCAATGTGTCGTTTGTCATTTGCATTAAGGCAGTGAATCAAAAAAAAGCTTATCATGTTTTTTTTATATCACTTGTAGTAAAGTGTGTATCTACCTAAAGAGAAAACAATGTGACTGTGTTCTGCCACATTATGTAAGAGGCCACACAGCCACAGCTCACAGCTGTGTGGCTGCTCTCACAGACACAGTGGTGCTTTGAGCTAAATGCTAACATGGTCACAGTGGCTATATACAAAAAAGCTGATGTTTACCATGTGTTTAAAGGGATACTTTACCCAAAATCGATAATTCACCAATTTCCTACTCACCGTCATGCCAAGGAAGGGTTTGGAGAACTTTCGGAGTTATCAAAACGCTTTTGGCGTTCGGATTTTCATATAATGGCGGTGGATAGTGCTCACTTTTGAATCGTTAAAAACATCCAGATACCTCCATACTGCTCGTCTGTACTGACCCAAGTGTCCTGAAGCCGCCACATGAAAAAGTTGTTCGGAAAAAATTAATTTGATCTCTGTTTTTAGCCTTGTTGTAGCAGTAGCTCCCAGTGGCTCTGTTGATGTTTGTGAACATGCGCAAGATTTGCTGCAAGATGTTCGTTCATCATTGTAAACCACTGGATGTTTGATGTAAACACAGAAGAACATCTCGCAGCAAATCTCGCGCAGCCACTGGGAGCTACTACTACAACAAGACTAAAAAAAAGCGTTTTGATAACTCAGAAAGTTCTACAAACCCTTCCTTGGCATGACGGTGAGTAGAAAATTGGTGTATTATTGATTTTGGGTGAAGTTTCCCTTTAACATTTTTAGCGTTAGCAATGCATACTCAAAAGCAAACAGTAAAGCTAAAGTTGGTGTCATTTGTTTTGGTCGTAAACAAACATATTGGACAAATTTAAGATTTTAAGACTGATGAAAACTCTGGGGACGTTTAAAATGGTCACATTTTGTTCTCATGGTGGATGAGCTAATGTCCTTCCAGTAAATGTTAAAGCAGAAGTAAGTGATATATTTGTGTTAATATAAGTCTTAAATAGTTATATCTTCCGACAGCAATCACTTACATAGAGTGTTTGGACCGAAACACGGGTCTCTCAGTCACTGCTCTGCTCTGAGCCCAGGAGAAAACTTTTCTTGTATCCTACAAGTTTTATCCAATGAGGAGAGAGAACGGCATGAAGGGCTGTGTGTGCAGCCAAGGGATGCGCGTGAATGTGGTGACGTACGGACGAGGACCAATAGATCCATGACGAGGGCGGGGGCTGCTAAGTCCATCGGCTGACACGACGTTATGGTGCGTTCAAGGCAGCCCGTAACTCGTGTTTTTCCGACCTGTGAAGTCGTACCAGTTTGATCTGGTACGAGTTCACGGGTCGGAAGTTACGAGTGGCCGTTATAGTGACTTTCACAGGTAAAACAGGTCGGAAAAACACGAGTGGGTTGCCTGAAACGCTACAAAGTCGTAAGTCGTGACTTGAAGCTGTAATTTACGGTTTCAAAAGCCTGCCTGGAACGCAGCATTAGCCAAAACGACCGGATCGCTTACTTCTGCTTTAACTATTTCTCTGGATGAGTTGAAAGCGTTTGCCTCTTTGTGGCACTGGCTAAAAAGATAGACGATCATCAATATCAAGATTGATCCTCAGGGGACCACGACAGTCTGAAAAAAATATTCCTCCACTGTTGAAAGTTACAATACTATACCAGCACTTGAATGCATCACAGCTCCACAACCTCACTGAGCTAATTTTAAGTTCTGCATCATGTCATTGTCGTTTACCGTTCCCGTACTTTACTGTTTAGTGCAGACGGGACTTGAGTAGCTGTATTCATCCATGTTATCTAAGTACTTTTCAAGGTCTGTAGTTCAGTGAGGATAATCTAACACTTTACCAAGCTAAATGGAGTAATCCATCAGACTGTAACTGTAACTCAGTAGATTTTCTCTTGCCCTCTAGTCGCAGCTACATCCAGTTCACCATCATGAATAATTCAGACGATACACAAGGCCGCTTTTAATTTAGATATTCAGAGCAACTATGTTTACTGCGTCATCCCTTTCACAGTCAGCACTTTTTTGTTTTTTTTTTCTTCCCATTTTGTGTTGTGCTCTCGGTGAGGGGAGGGTGAGAGGAAGACAATGAGATGAAAGAGGAGGAGAACATGAGGAAGCATTTATGCAGCGGCGGCGGCGGCAGCAGCAGCAGCACAGATAAAGAGTGTGTGTGTCTGTGTGTGAGTGAAAGTGAATGCTCGCTCGCTCTCTGCAGCTCTCAGGTCGTTTGTTGTGAGATGTGTTGTATTTCGGCGCGTCAGTGAAAGAATCAGATGTGGTTAAGGCACGAACATCTGTTCTCTCTGATGTCACTGTGACCTAATGAAACAAACAGAAAACAGCACGGGTGTTAGCAATCACACCGCCCCGTGCAGTTTGTAATTAACTACACTGCGTAATGAAGGAAACACACATTATTGTTGGTTTACAGCAAAAAAATATTGACATAGTTCTTAGGGCCAAGTAAACTGTAATTATTGGACAATAATTCTGATTTGTCTCACATGTACACGCTGTGAGTGAGTTGAGGGGGAGCTGTCTGATCAAATCAGGTGTTCTGCTGGAGATTACAGCTGGCTTAGATAGATACAGGTGGACTTCTGCTTCTGTGAGCATTCACCTCTCTCTGCGGGACACGTCAGGCTGCACTCGCGGCTTTAATTATCCAGAAACACGGCTTTGCTGCCCATCAGGCCCGAGCAGACGACAGGTGACAGACGCGCAGGCAGGGTACACACTCTGGTGATCCAGAAGAAATGCACAACACCGACCGACCCGCCGCTCACCTCTGAACATGGATTCTGTGTCAAAACCCATCGGCCGGTAAAAGGATGACGGCACGAGAGAACGCCGCGGCCCTTTTGTACTCCCTCCTCACCTCAGTGAACTGCGCGCGTTTTGCGCATCTGGGAGGAATGATAAAGAAGTATAAAAAAAGCTGTCCAGTTTCATCTTCATCAGGCCTAAAGAAAGCCGAGATGACTCATGAGGAGACTGTTTGCACTTAAGAGTAAAACCATGACGGTCTGAGGCCACACAGACACACACACCGTGATGTACTTCCCCCCTATTTCGATTCAGTCCTTTTATCAGGGAATATTCTGGACTGTCATTATTTTGGGGAACATAAAGAAAAAGCCTGCCCTGTAAATAATTGATAACTAACCCAGAGATGTCTCCCAGTGTATAGTTTGTTTAGAAGATACAGCACAGGAAAGTTAACTTGCAGATTGTGTAGTGCACACAGGGCATTGCATATATATAATGCTTTTATACAGAACAGAGGGTTCAGGTCACTAAACAGAGTGAAGAAGAGGTGATAATCACATCCTGCATCTTCTCCTCTCTCTTTATGTGGGATTGTGTGTTTCTAAATAATAAAAACAACACTGTCCTCTGCCTGCGAGAGCTTTTTCTATGTGACGCATCATCTTTGGTGAAGCCTTTTGGTCCTGTAATTAACACCAGTCCAAAGAGGAGCTATCTCTGCCTCGGACCTGACAGGCCTGTGCCCACACTGGCCTCACACATCAGGGCCAGTGTGTCAGAGCACATCTCCATTCACACCCTCTTCTGTCTGCACAGGGCTCATCCCTGTGGACGGCCTGTGTCAGCTCCCCTGGGGAGGGGGTGGGGGGGGCATTCCCAGACATACACTTTCCACCATGTTTCATGACTGTTTGATCAGCAGCACATCAGCATGACTTAAAGGTACATTGTGTAGGAATTCCTCCCATCTAGCGTTGTGGTTGTATATCGCAAGCAACTCAATCGTATTTTTCATGCTGCATTCACGTGAAATTGGGCAGACCGCAGACGGACGCTGCATGTACAGTAACGGCATAAACAAGCCACAAGTGGTCCGTCAGCACGAGGCAAAACAATACACGTGACAATATGTTGTCATGGCGATGTCGTATTGTTTACCTGACCCACGTTTTACCGGCTTTCTCTGGACTTCTGTGACTAAAATGACATCTGGTTTGTTAGCGACGGCCGTCTGCCCGACTGCAGGTGAATGCAGCATCTGAATTTTCACAGACGCCACCTCCACCTGAGTCACGCTGCCACTGAACGTAAAAACATGGCGACACGACATGATATGAATGATATGAACGGCTAATTCAGAGCTGAAAGGAACACTTCAGTTTGTTGATTACTGATTAATGAAAAACATACTTATGAACAAAATAATCGTTTTTCGTGAATAGATAACAGGAGAAGTTACACAATGTCCCTTTAAGCTTGCACATGATATGCTTGCGTCATAATAACATGCATTCATAGGGAGTATAATCATTTTCCAGAGAAGGTGAATTTCACCTGGCACGCCTTTCAGCCGCTCCAGACAGAAACCACGTTGTTGTTAAATCTCCCATATCCTCCACCACCGCACTGCCTCTTGTGACAGAGTGCCTCTTCGGTGTCGAGGTGGGAAATGGACAAAGGAGGCCGGGGAACCGAGGGCTCAGCAAGATTTGTCACATTTTGACACTCGCTTTGCTCCAGTAACCTGTGTCACACTAGGTCAACGTAATCCACCCTGTTCCTGCGGAGAGAGATCTCCCAGAGCAGATAGATAGAGGACCATGGAGGTCGACGTGCAGCCTGGTGTCTTTACTGTACTGTATGTGTGTGAACTAAAGCTGTGCAGGCAGCTGGATTTAGCTACTGTAACATGGGATTTGAAGGTCCACCTTGTGGAGAAGGTGGGTTTGATTTATGCATCAGATCATATTGTTTTGGAAAACTGCCGGCAGGTTAGATATTTTGGAAATAGGCTACTTACCTGTTGGCACAAGTGACAAAGTAAAAGAAACACTTAAAGGAGACATATCATGTCCCCTTTCCACAAATTAAAATAGTTCCCAGGTGTCTTAAAGATATATCTGTGACATGCTTTGGTCAAAATACTCCAAGGATCAAACATCACAGCACTTTTCATCTGCAAAACATCATCAAAACAGCTCTGTTCAGAACAGCTGGTTTCAGTGCCTGGCCCTTTAAATGCAAATGAACCACTGCTTGCCCCGCCCCTTCTACCGGTCCCAGGTAGGGGTGGTATTATGCTAATTCAAGTCCTAGTTACATCACTGGAAGACAACTGAGGTAACAGCTCATAAAACCACGTGGATTTCAACCTAGGGAGCCTAAGAAATACAGATTTTTTGGTCAATTCTCACATTTTGGGGGCCGGAAGGCAAGACAAACACCCAAATATACGTTATAGGGGCTTCAAAAAGTGGTATTTCCATAATATGTCCCCTTTAATAATTGCAAGGTCTAAGCAGGAGGATACTAGCGGACTTAAACCACACTATTGCAAGTTATATTACTGATTGATAATATACCCATAATTAATAGTTTCTTTTTACGCTCTACACTCCTCCCTTGTTACCCCATTAAACTGTAACTGTACCCTGTAATTTTGAATAGAAGTAATTTATGTCTTGGTCCCTTTAAGTGCTGTAATTACTTAACTCAACCTTTTGTCTTCTTTCCTTCTACTTACATATATCGACCTCCTGCACATGCTGAACAATGACACGGTCATTTGCAGGCTGTAATCTTAAATCAAGTTTCTTTTACATTTTCTTGCTTCTATTATTACCTCTCATTACCTGGATTAGCCGCATCAGTCACTGTCTTGACTGATTCCCACAGCAGCTGCACAGTATCTGTCTCCTTCCTGCCAACAAACCAAATACCAGAAGTTACTTCACCAACTCACATCGCCACACCTGGACAGCACACACACAACACGCACTTTAAGTAACTTTAAACTGCATAATCTGTGGCATTACCACCTCCTCTTGGCATGCACTGATTAACGATTCCTAACCACAGAGATTTATGTGCTGCTTCTTTTACATAATTCCTTATCTCTGCTGCCTTGAATTATTCATGTGAAACTGGAGAATTGAGAAGACATTGTGCTGGAGAAGGCGGCGAGATGAGCCAGGACATCTTGCCTCGACTTTGTAAGTTTGTGACCCGAAGTAAATACTGGGTTTATAATTAATACACTTTCCACTTTGGAAGTCAAGTCTGGTTTGGTCTTCAAAATGAAATCATGGCGACTTCAGCATAATGTGGCATTGATGAGTAACTAACTTGCTCTTATTGGCTCCTAAAGATGAAGTTTCTGCTCAAATGAACTAAAAGAGCAAATATGTTTTGTACAAAAAAGTTGTACATGGTAAATTGGGATTGGGATTTTTTTTTCATCTACATGTTTGGCAGGCTTTTATTTTGAAATGTTGCAGTTTCATTTCCTGGAGACAGGGTTGTGAGAGCATGCTCCATTAGGTCATATAAGCCACATGACCTTGCAGGTGGTGAATGGGCTCCTTTATCATCTTCCTGTTGCCTTAGCGCCACCTGTTTGTTGACCTTTGACCCCTTCCCTGTCAATGCTGTGACATCCTTTGCGGTGCATGGTGCTTTTCTACAACTCTTCTCCTGGTTGAGTTGACAATTTATTTTTCAACCAACTGTTCCCAAGGTCAAGAAAGACCTTTAAAAAAAAAATTATAATTATTATTATTCTACAGTGCGACTCAGAAATGAGCTGAGGAGAAGAAAGAGCCCGTGACAGAGTTGCTTTTGTCTACAGAGTAAACTTGTAAAGCTGTCACATCTGCTCGGTTCATGCTACACACACGAGAGGTTGGTTCTGATTCAAATATTCTGACTTATTTTTGTGTAATGTATTCAAAGGAGTTTTGGTGATTTTTTTTTTCCTTCTTCTTCTTTGAAATCAATTCAAAGTCCTGGCTGTCGCTGAAATAGCCAAACGATTTTGGGTTGGAGCTAAGCCCTCTTTTGCCTTTATGCATTTTCAATCTCAACCTCTAAATCTTTCACACAAACCCCCCTTTTTTTACTCTCTCTGTTGGTCTGACTCTCTCTGTTCTTCGCTTTGCTTCATTTTCCCTTTTCCATTCCTCCTCCTGCCTTGAAAGTCATTGATTCAGCCATATACCAGAGAAAAGAAGGGTTGGTAGAGAGACCTTGAGGATCCATTCATATATATACAATGAGAGTAGGTTCGCTCAGGTCTCCTGGGTTTAGTGTGTTAGTGTTTAATCCCCTCAATTTATGCAAACCATGAATAGCTTTCAGAGTAACCTGTTTACCGTGTCTGTTGTGTGCAGTTTGTGTTTGTGCTATTAAAAATGTAAACTGCTCCTGGTTCGGCCTTTTTTACGTGCATCAGAAAAACTGTTATAAAAAGGACTTTTATTGATGCTCAACCATTTGGAACGGGGTCAGCTTGGTGCTGCATTTGCCCACACTTGACGGTTAAATGTGTTTGTTTGTCACGGGCCCTAACATTTTAAAATAATAATTTCAGAGCTCCATGTTGTTTTGTGAAGCTGTGTAAACTTTTGTTCTATTTTAAAAGTCACCCATCTCCGGAGTTCACATCGAGGTGCAATAATTCATTTCTGGTCACTTGTGTGGAAACTGGAACTCGTTAAAATGGAAACTTAAGTGCAGCGTGCGACGCTCAAACAGCAGAGAGGACGTGAACCATCTGAGATTAAATAGGTGGAGGTTTAGTCTTCGTAGCAGGCACAAGACGACTGGAGATGGGAAGTGAAATATTTCTTCGGTGTTGGATTGTAACTCAGACCATAAACCTTGTTAATTAAAAAATTCTGCGTTGTAACTCAGAGCCTCTGCCTCGTGTGTAGGGAGGAAGCTTTAAACCTTTAAACAATCTAACAAGTCTGGAATGGTATTCATACATTTTATGATGGATTTAGTTTGGGGAAAGTAAAAAAAAAGGTCTGTTTCTGTCTCTGTGGCATATTTGTCTGATGAAACTTTGATAGCGTCTCATTAGAGTCTCTCATTCTGCACATAATTCAAATTAATGAAATGTATTTCATACCAAGCAAAAGGCAGATCTTTTTGCAACTAGAATTCCTACATTCGCAATTTGTCCACTAACACTGCTTCTTACACTAAAGCCAGTTTGGATGAAGATCCTCTGTCATCATCATGATTACCATAGATCTGTATGGTGCCTTTTTTTCTAAGTTTTTAAAGTAACTTTATTCAGTTTTCAGTCTCTGTGCTTAGTGACATCAGCCAACTTTCAATCTTTGCATCTAACTCTCATCTCCAAATCTCAAACTCTTCCTTATGATTTTCTTCGAGTTTGCAACACAAACAAGACGCAATTCCTCAAACAACTGAATAATAATGTGAACTAACACCACAGCATTTCAGTTTGGGTGTTATTTCAATCCATAGCCTCTTCTGTTTATCCTGAGTAAGTGGCTTGCTGTTTCCACAGAGACGTGCTGCCGTTGGATTCTCACTTGAAAAGTGTGTTTTTGTTGGTGTGTGTTTGTTTGTTTTTGTTTTGTTTGACCACTCCATGAATTAATAATGAGTCCAATGACATCTAAGAAGCATTTCTGAATAGATAAGTTCAAACTCTGCATGTGGAGTGTGGTTTTGTTGTTGAATCTTCACACTTTATGCAGCGTAATAGATCCCAGAATCTGAATAATCTGTCGCTGCTGCAGTAGGATCCATTATTTCATTAAGCAAAATCAATAAACACCGAATTATTCACGAGCGAATCTGTTTGAATGGATAATGGACTGTTAAGTGGATGTAATGTACTTCCACGTCACGGATAAACTTCTTGAACTGCTGACTCCGTCCGTGCTGCTGTTTTTTTGCACTTCACTTGATTGACTGCAGTTAAAGCCGAACGTACGTGGAAAGTGATGACACAAGTGATGCGCGCCTTTAATTTAGATGAAATTCAACCTCCTCCCCTCCCCCCCCTCAGGAGATTAAAGTAAAGACCGCTATCTCTGGATCTCAGTGTCATCCTAAGTGCGATGAGGAGACAAACTGAACTGTGGCCTTTGACCCGTCCTACCCAAAGGCACAAATGAGATACAGCGAGAAAACGGATGTGACACGCGGCGTATAAGCGGAGGTTTAGGCTCCACCGAGGGTTAGAGATCAGCACTCTCCTAATGATGAGGTCCAAAGCCGCCTGACAGACGCTTTTCCTCGAGCTGATTGGCAGAGAGGCCGGGGGGCTGATGGAGCTGTCCAAGGTCCTGACCTTTGGTTGCTGCTGAGGAGAGCAGCGTTTCTTTACAGGCTGAGCAGCACAGAGCTCTCAGCACTCCACTCACCATCGTTTAATGCGCCGATGTTTCACTGACGCTTGATTTAAGTTAATGTGTTGTTGGCAAAATATAAATTACAAAAATATTGATATTCAACAGTAACTTAGTAAGTAATTACATTTACCCCCCAGAGGCACCATTCAGAAACAGGAAAGGGACAATACAGTCTGAAATATTTACTATTCATTTATTACTCTGGTTAATAATTAATTATAACCACAACCAAAACTAACAGATTTGTGTTGTGGCTGCACTGAATTAAACTTGTTTTCACCTGACATGTGATAAACATGTGATAAACAGGCTCTCACGTTGTTTCTACTGAGGATGAAGAGGAGGTTCAGGCTGTGGTTGTAGGTAGCAGCAGCAGTGCTAACATGGTGTGTGTGGCTGGAAAGTGAAGAATTGTGGGAAAATGATGGTTTCCACCATCTTGAATGTGAATCCCAACACAAATACAGTATCACAGTTTAATTTGACACAGATTGCATAACTTTTGTAGTGATAAGCTATTTCCATCATCCTACTGTACAGCCTATTGATCAGTAAGTGATTAATTTACATTGTAAATGAAAAGAACATTACTTATATTATTCCCAACAACATCACCCTTTTCCTAAAGAGGAACGTCAACTCATTTTTAACCAAAAATACCAAACCAAGTACTCAGTTGTATACTATAATACTGCTGTAATGCTGTCAGTATGTTTACCGGTAAGTAAGATGATAAACATTATACCCACTTAACTTTCAAAGTTCAAAGTTCTGTATTGTTATTTAGAATTGATAATTGCAACTAATAATATAATATAATAATAAAAGCAAATGTATTGTTTAATTGTATACGTACCACCGAGCTTCTGGCGTAGAGCTGCTAGCATGGCTGTGATGTCTCTGTCTAGTTTAAGTAAAAGATGCTGTTAATAATTTCATGATAATTGTCTCCTATATGGTTGGTATTTTTTGATGACTCATTAGATGACTCATTAGTCATGACTCATCAATTATCTGAGGGGGAAATTAGACACGGCCTCAGACTAAATTATAAAATCTAAACCTTGCTCCTCTGCTCTACTGTTTGGTCTGACTTTGCGTCACTGACTGGCTGCTCGAGGCCGTAGAGCTGCTGCTGCTGCTGCTGCTGCTGCTGCTGCTTCACACCAGCTGTATATTTGAATTCCCAGACAGGCGACAAAGACGGGTTTGCACTGGCAGCCACAGCGCCACATATCTTTTGCGCGGCACCGGGCCTCTGTGTTGCTGCCTCCTCGGAACATTGTTCCTATTAATCAGAAAGCCATTTGTGATGCCGCATTAAACCCTCGGATGTCTAAAATGTGACGAATGATGATTACCTGGGGGAAATCGATGATGATCACTACACTATTAATGGTCTCTCTGCGGGAACAGTATCCGTCGATGTACAAACCCTGGCAAGATTCACTGGCACAGACCGAGCTCTAATTTAGAACTAGCATTGTGTCAGGTGATTCACTTAATCACCAACGTCTGAGAAAGGACCCTGGTGTAAAAGAAGAAACTGTGCGCAAGTCTGCTACCTCGTGTCTCTTGACATCGAACAGACTAAACAGGGGGAAAAAAAACAAAAAAAAAAAACAAAACCCTGCATTGTCTTATCCAGCCAGTGTGAAAACAGTCAGTGTTCGCTGGTGAGTCAGACTGTGGAGTATTGCAGATAGAAAGAGAGAGAGAGAGAGGAAGGGGAGGAGAGTAGAAGACTTAATGGTACTGTATGTGGTTGTTGTATTACAGTGAGTTTCTTCAGGGTCGAAAACATACTCGCTCATCGCTAACTGCCCTTGGCCTCCTTCAGGTCAACTAGGGGCAATGAGCTCCGTGGCATTGAATGCAACGTCTGTGCAGCCATGTGTTCGTCTCACCGTCACTTTTCTCCGGGGGATAAAATCCATATGTCACCTGCAATTTATGGTCTGCTTCATGCATGTTCCCCTTCGTATGAATAAGATATCATATATATGCATTGGTTAGATATGGGCTTTAATGTATGTGTGCGTTTAGATGTGTGTGTAAAGATCAGGTGTGTGGCATGCACAAGGGCCAGAGGGTGGCCTTTACTTATGCATGAAGCAGTAGTTCTCCAGCTGATCGCTGATTTGATTTGCTGTGTAAAAATCACTCCTGGGATCTGTCTGACCGCAGAAGTCATGCAGCATTTAGAAAAGTTCTTTACAGTGAGAGCAGCGTGTTGTCAGAATATATTTGCACTTCTATCAGTCAGCAATTTTTTTTCTTTCCTCGAGATTAATATTTAGCTTGTTTGCTTTAGGCTGTTTCTTGCTTTTTCTTTTTGTGCGACGTGATGCAGCTGCTGTTGCTGATTATGGACTTGCTGACCTTCTGGAGTCCTTTTGCTCCACCATGTTCACCAGCTAGTAGATAACACTGCCGGTGTGTGTGTGCGTGTGTGTGTGTGTGTGTGGTGCTGGGTAGGTGGTGTAAAGTGGGTTTATCATTGTGGGTTTGTGCTGAACTGTTGCAGGAAACCAAAAGTATAATCTGAAAAATGAAAATAGCTAACTAACTGTAGAGTTAGAAAGAAAAAAAAACGGAAGTTGACATTTGATACACTGATAACTCTCTATGAGTGTTTCCATATAAGCAACTTTTCTCTTATTATATATAGCAATGAGATTCTTTGTCAATGGAAAACAATATTCTACATGAAATTCTGTCATCTAAACACATTTTTCTTTGCATTGAACTGTGATTTTTCACATTTTTCTAGACAAAAAACAAACCTTTTGTTGTCCCCCACTGTGGCCTAGACATTAAACAACTATTTACTTTTGTTTTACTGATTATAAAAGGGGCCCAATGGAGTTTTCTCGTACAGTATGGTTACTGCTCGCCAGCGTTCGCTCTGTGTGCCTGTGGCTCTGCTCAGACTTGGCATTAACATGCATCGCAGGTGATCCAATCACAAGCGGACAGCTCGTCTCAAGTGACCACTTGTGATATCTCACTTCCTCGCTCTAAATGCAAATAAACACGTATGTGTTGTTTGTTTTAAGCCAACACGACTGTGAAAGATAAGTCAGTTGTCAATGTGTCTGAGAATGAGAATGAGAGAGAGAGAGAGAGAGAGAGAGGGAGCGCTGGGACCAATCAGACTGTGGCAGAGGACGTCAGTGGAGTACTTGGTCCTCTCCATTTCATTCACAGTGCTAAGCAAACGTGGCTCCATCTCCACATGTGGTCTGACAGAGAGGTGCGTTCACACCTGGACCTGTTGGACTGTGGTGGGATTAAGACAGATGTGAACAGGGCCGTGGTGGTTTAATGTGTTTCTTGGTGCATGACCGCCACATGTAGATAATAATAATAATGATAATGGATTACATTTATATAGCGTGGTGGTAAACTACGTGTGTAGCCACAGCTGCCCTGGGGCAGACTGACGGAAGCGTGGCTGCCATTTCGCGCCAAACGGCCCCTTCGACCACCACCATGATCATTCATACGCATTCACACGAGGCAAGTTGGGTAAGGTGTCTTGCCCAAGGACACTACGACAGAGACTGGGAGAGAGCGGGATTCGAACCGCCAACCCTCTGATTATTGGACGACCCGCTCTACCGCCTGAGCCACTGCTGCCTAGGAAACATACAGCAGAAATGTGTTTAGTCTCTAATGTCTGAATGTAAAACAGGGACTTACTAATGAAAACACTGTTGCGCTTCATCCCTAGTTATAAAAACATTGCGGGGTTCCTTTAATCAAAATGTAACATAAGGCAGATTAATCGATGAGGAAAATCACTGTTCGCTGCAGGTGTGTTGGTTTAATTACAGTCTAAAGAGGTTATAGCATTTGTGTATGTGTGTGTTCTTTTGCTAGTTGCTGTGTCGATGAACAAAACAGAGTGGCTGAACACCAGTGTAGTGGGGGTGGAGGTGTTAAGGAGGTTCAGAGTCTCATTGTCCTCTCGCAAAGCAATCACAGGGCCAGAGGAAGATTGTGTGTGTGTTACAGTGTGTGTGTAGAGGAAGGAGAAGAGACACAGGGAGGATAGTGTGTGCGTGAATGTACACTACGTGTTTGTGTGTGTGTGTGTGTGTGACCAAGCGAAGGGGAAGGGGAGGAGGAGATAAAGAGAGAAATAGGTATAAGAGAGAGGGAGGAGATGAGCGTATACGGTGAGAGAGAAGGAAGAGAGGTGGCAGGCAATAAAGCACCCCATCAATCTGGTAAATGAGTGTCCTTCCAGCAGAGGGTACTCGGAGAAATGCAGCCTGCTCCATGTTCATCAGTCACAGGTTTAGCACTCGTTGGCGCGCTATCTCATCCTCCGCTCCAACACTTCCTTATTGAAGGAAGCAGCAATTGAACAAAGGCTCGCTGTGCAGGTCACTCTGCCAATTAGAGCCCATTTACTTACAGTATGAACACAAACCAAGGGGAAGGATCATACCAATGCTGCAGTGAGGCTGTTGTTTAATTATCACTCTGTGCAATTGACATTTTGTCAATTTGTATGTTTTATTAATATAATATGTGTTTGTATTATTATCTTTAATAGGAAGAATATATCTTTCTTCTGATCATGAATCTGTCTCTGCGCAATATGATTCTCTAGTGAAGGTTTTATTTGTGTTAATCTCAAAATATTGGGTTAACAATGGCCTTGTATTGTGTGTGTGGCTCTATATGTGTCATGCAGGAGTGGAGGTCAGACCAGAGCTACAAAAGGGAGTGAATACAGTATTTTGAATGCTAATGTGGCTCAATGTCTGCTGGATGTGTTTGCCAACACAATGGCAGTCACAACATTCAAAAATCAATTAACATGTGAGGCCTTTTTATCGTGCCTATAAATAAATCCAGTAACAGAATATCCATCCCTGAGCACATGTGATGACCCAGAGGTCACAGATTCAAATCCTTTAATTCCAATTACATAAAGAGGAAATAACAGATTTCGGAGGCAACAGTAACATCATATTGTCATTTCTTCATGTGGTAAATAGTTCTCATTTACATTCACATTTCAGTTTGGACCTTATGGGAGCTATAACAACCATCTTGTAATAGAAATGTATCTTTTTTTAAAGAGACCCCGAGGAGTTTGCTTTTGGTTATAAAAGAGTCTCATATTAATGTGGATGAATCTACGTTACCCACACTTGTTTATGGGTCAATTTTTGACAAATATATCGTTTTGTCTTTATAGTTATTTTGATATTATCATTTAGTGGTTGACTCGCCCAGCATTTCCTACTTTCGGTTTCCCATACGCTGCCTGGCGGGTCATGGGAACGCCGCCGGATCGCTACTTGGCATCGTTTATGGTCGGAACTACGACGGTATCTGATCGTCTTCGAACCTCTGACTTTCGTTCATGATTAATAAAAACATTCTTGGCAAATGTTTTCGCTTTCGTCCGTCTTGCGCCGGTCCAAGAATTCACAGTGCACGCGGAGGCTCATGGGAAATATAGTGTGAACACCGCTTTCCGAAAGTCCTGGTAGTCACTTTAACAGCTAAATGCTGCAAAATGTTGTTTGTTTGTTTTATTAACTTTAAAGCAGAAGTAAGCGATCCGGTCGTTTTGGCTAATGCTGCGTTCCAGGCAGGCTTTTGAAACCGTAAATTACAGCTTCAAGTCACGACTTACGACTTTGTAGCGTTCCAGGCAACCCACTCGTGTTTTTCCGACCTGTTTTATCTGTGAAAGTCACTATAACGGCCACTCGTAACTTCCGACCCGTGAACTCGTACCAGATCGAACTGGTACGACTTCACAGGTCGGAAAAACACGAGTTACGAGTTGCCTTGAACGCACCATAACGTCTTGTCAGCCGATGGAGTTAGCAGCCCCCGTCCTCGTCATGAATCTATTGGTCCTCGTCCCTGCACACACAGCCCTTCATGCCGTTCTCTCTCCTCATTGGATAAAAACTGTAGGATACGAGAAAAGTTTTCTCCTCGACTCAGAGCAGAGCAGAGTGACTGACAGACCCGTGTTTCGGTCCAAACACTCTATGTAAGTGATTGCTGTGGGAAGATATAACTATTTAAGACTTATATTAACACAAAAATATCACTTACTTCTGCTTTAAGGAGTTGTTGGCTGTAAAACCAATACAATGAGCTGAAAGTGACTGTGAAGAGCTGAACTGCAGAGTTGTTAATTTACACTGTTGTATAGAAAGTTGAAGAGAGAGTAGAGTAGAGACTAGGGTAGAGTAAAACTTTGTTCATCCCTGCAGGGAAATTCAAATGTCAGGGAGCTCATCACAAAAAACAAACAAACAGATTAACGATTAACTAACGGCCACACTTCCAATTCATCCAAATGAGCACAAACTAACATGGAGCATAGACAGCACAAGAGCATACCATAAAATAAGTTAATATAAATTAAAGTGCAAGTGTAGAGTTTAAAATTAATTGAAAATGAATCTTAAAAATGAATCTTAAAATTGCAGACTGTAGCCATTGTAGTGGGTGTGTACAGTATGTGTGTGCACGTACATGTACACATGAAATGATTGTGACAATTTTGTGCTTAATTCTTGATAGATGAGGTTTATATCTTCTCAATCTCTTCTAAACATAAAATTAAACTGTATAATAGAAATACAAAGAGAAATGTGACTGAAAACTAAATTATTCCAACTTTATGTTGTATTATATTGATAATTGCTACTTTTAGGGAAATAAATGATCAGGGGAGGAGACACAGTAGCAGGAGGAAATTCAAGTTACCTCCATGATGACTCATAAGCACATACCAAACTAAGACAATGGATTCGTCCAGGTAGAGTTTTGGTTGTTCTGGTGTGTCGACATCCTCCAGGTTTCTGTGTGAAGAACAGAAGGCACACAAATGTAGCCACAGATGGATAACCTTCATAAAACTGTAAATCTCTCAGGAGCTTTAGATGCACATTTGGAGAGTTTTTAGAGTCATTCTTTGCTAAATAAAACGTTCTGCATATTTGGAACCTTTTGTAATTTTCTATTTTTCTCCGAGAGACGTAGAGTGCCGTTGTCAAGGCTGAAGCTTTTGTTGGTGGAATTGCTTTGTGATGATACGATGCTTGGAGCACGGAGCGATGCCAAGCGTTTTTCATTGTTGTCACGAGTATTGTGACTCGACCACACAATCCCATGGCAGTTTACGGCGCCGACAATGTGAGAATCAGTAATACTCTTCGGAGATGAATGTTAAGACTCTATTCTGTGCTCGCACAATGATGAGAGAGTTTGATATCAGCGTCAGTCATGGAGTCGTAAAGAATGACATTATACACAGATTAGACTTATATGAATGGAGCAAACCGCTGTTTGTGTCTGCGTCTACATAATTTCATATATATGAAGTGATGTTGTTCACTGTGTGCTCTGTTTCAGCTGACACATTTTATTTTCCCTTACCTCCATATTTCCTCTGGATCCTGAGTGTAGTTATCGTTGTACGTTAAGTGACTGAATGTTTAAAAAAAATCTAATCTTGTCCCCTGGAGAAATATTACTTGGAGAAAATGTCCCTTGGTGACGTTCAGTGAATTGTAAGGAATTGCATTACTGATATTTTTCATCTTCACAAACTTGATATTGTTTTCTGTCTGTTCTGAATAAGTTGGATTGGTCCCAAGCAGCAGAAGTTATCAGTGACTCTTTGAGGCCGTTTTACAGTTTTTAATAATTTTGTTACAGAGAAAGACAGAGCTGAAGGTCTTATGTGTTCTGTGTTGTGTTTTCCCTCCATTAGTCCCATTCGTATGAAACCCATTAGTTCAACATTTTGGCAAATTGGCCCATTGCCATAATCCCTATAGTTTTAGGAGTAGATTCGTTACCTTTAATTGTCGGTGCAAGCTACTTTCAGAACGGCGGAGCAGAGCCGTGAGCTGCTCAGAGCTACGCTTACAGAGGCTAATGGGATTTCTTGGTTTCCCTCATCAAACTCATCAAATACACAATCCAACAACTTCAAAACGCTCTCGTGGACAAGTTGTGACGTGCACATTCACCACACTATGAGATAATAACGGAACGTTACGGGACAGAGTTGTTTTAGATGTAAATTCATGCAAAACCGCTGATGCGCATTCCCATCGGGGGCAGTTTTTCAGCAAGCAGTCTCTGCATTTACCTCTAAAACAACTCTGAGCAGCTCGCAGCTCTGCTCCGCCGTTCTAAAAATAGCTTGCACCGACAAATAAAGGTATAAGGATTATGGCAATGGGCCAATTTGCCAAAATGTTGAACTTTTCTTGAAGGGAATTTCCTCAAATTTGGCACAAGAATCTGACCTCAAGGGTGAACTGATTAGATTTTGGTGGTCAAAGGTCACAAAACACATATTTTAGGAACAACTCAAAAATGCATACACTAATTATCACAATTTCACATTCATCTCTCATTTTATATCCAAAAAGACAAAGGTCAGCATATCATACTCATATATTTATAAAATATAATAATATAGCATATTATTCTGGACTTTCCACAATATTAAATGAATCTCATTTGACTTGACTTGATATTTTGCTGCTGCCTTCATGTGTGGCTCTGTTTCTATCACTTTTCTGATTTGATCAGTTGGTTTCATTTTGTGGGTCAGGGGAAGGTTTTGTGGTCTTTTTGCATCGCTTTGTTTTTTTTGTTTTTTTTTAAATGTTTCCGTTTGTTTTGCTTGATAACAGTCAGACAAACAGCTTGTGTGTCGCGATGGCCCACTGAACTCTCAGGCCTCTGGTCCTGTGCCCAGGACTTCTGGTCAGTAGCTAATCCCTTCCATGGCCACATGTTCAACAAAATGCAAAATCCAAAAAACAAACATCCCGATCGTCAGGAAACCAGGGTGCCCGTTACGTCCTCCAGCTGCAGAGAAATGTGAAACTGCAACAGAGAAATAGCAGCGGCTGCGATCAGCGACTCGCCGACCTTCAGCTGACCTATAAAGGTTACACTGATGGGCAGGTTCAGACGTGTTCAACAGGGATCAAACGAAACTTCTTCAGTCACTTAGCGGCGTCAGCTCGCCCGAATGTCTCGGCGAGTTCAAAGCGTTTCACCGATAACGGTAATTTACTCGATGCTGTGATTGCCTTTTAATAATTTCTGTGATCCTGTGGGCAAAAAAACACACCTATTCACAGCTCACAGCTCGGTGTCTGTGCCCAGCGGCAGGCTCGGGGAGACAAGAGCTCCCAGGGGACGGGCCGGGCTCAACACTCTGTCCTACAGCATTAAACAGCCCCACAGGGACGGACTCTCACTTCCCCTCTGCTTTCCTGTTAAAAGCTGCAGAACTGGGCCGTCTGGCTGCAGATAAAGAAACACTGTCCTCGGCTTTGCTCTGTGGTCCCTTCGGCTCCTCCAGAGTCTGGCTGCGGTTAAATACATTAAGCATTTCTGTCACCTCTGTAATTCAACTGCCCTTTGTTCTCCTTTGACAAAAAAAAAGAAAGAAAGAAAACACAAGCTGAGAAGAGACATCAATATTTTTATGTCTTGATATCCTGGTGACAACCTTTTTTTTTTGTTTTAATTTAAGAAAATATGGCAACTCAAATCTTTGCAATGTGGTTTTTCTTAAATAGGAAGCTTGTTGACAAAGTAAAGCAGTTAAATCAGCATTTCTGACATTACCGCTAAGGCCCTTTTGCCTTAAACAGTGCAATTGTAAAACATTGTCATATTATTTTTAAAGGTAAAAAGAAACAAATATATATCAAACATATCAAAGAGAAAACAAGGTGTCAAAAAAGTAAACAATAAAATCCCGAAATCCAAAATTACATCATCACCTGCATCAAATCACCTGAGCACAACAAGGACAATTTCCCGGCTGAGTTAAAGACGTCATTGACAGTTTCATTATAACTCTGTGACCCCTGTCCCATAAAACAGTCCTGACCTAAACCTCTATAGGCTCCGCTGTTTTTTCGATACAGCTCCAGTGTCAAAAAAAAAAAAAAAAGCTCCAGTGGCAACATTATTTACTCGTGGCACTTCACATGAATGCACACGGGCCCCGGCGTCACACAACATCTGATGTCAACCATCAGCGTTAACCTCTAACTGTTGTCCCTGCTGCTGGCTTTCTGCCTGTCTAACACCATTTTCTTACCAGACCATTATAATGTCGGCACTGGCTACGCTCTTTCATTACACTATAAAGGTGTCAGAATTACTGAATTATTTTTTGCGCTATACTGGAAAGTGCTGTTGCCATAGTAACAGCCCATAAGGCCTGTACTGTAGGTAATGCAGTATAGTAGTACATTTACATTACATTAACTCATTTATCCAAAGAGAATTAGGCATATTAAACTAACTGACATGTAATTTCTCATAAACCAAGTTGGAATATACACTGTAAATGTGATTTTTCTTTTATAATTAAAAGAAGGCTATACTACCTCCTATTTGGTGTTCAAAGGGGAAAAGTAGTGAGATCTATGCAGTGGAGGATAGCCTATCTGACAATTTGTAAATGAAATTTTAATTATCATTTAATTCCTTAATTCCAGTCCTAATCTATTTTATTATATTTTTAAAACCTAATTATAAACGTCTTTTTTTCTTTCTTCCTTTTATTATGGGGGAGGTTAAATATGTACATAGCTGCTCTACTGTACTACGATCCCAGCGTGTTGGTAAGCACATGATCAGCTGTGAATACATGTATATATGAATAATATATATATATAAGGTGAATCAAGCTGGTGTGTAACACGTGTTGGATTACATTTGCAGACTTGCTCTTCAGCTGTTACCAACGCGCTGTGTCGATCCACTGAAATTAAAAATGCCACGAGCTCAGTAACTTGAGGAAACGTAGAAGGGGGGGAAAAAAACAAAACAAAGCTGTGAATGATAAAGTTTTAACCTCCAGCTGCTCTCGGCTTAAAGTATCGCATCCAAACACAGGGACAGATGTTCTACTTTCCCTTTGCTCGCTCCGTAAGCTTAGCCACTCATCTTAGCTCCGACATGGCAGCACACTCGAGGACAAATTAGTCTGACACTTCACTGGACATTGTGCCCATATCTTGGCTCGCTGCTCTCGAGCCACATTCACGTCCCTTGTTGTCTAAATGTTCCTCGTCAAGCTGCTGCTGTCAGTTTTGCTCCAGGGCTTTTCTCCGTTGAGGTAACGTGCTAGATACCTGCTCCTTGCCAGGGGGAAGGAGGAGCTTCATCACACCTTTAGCCAATGATAAAGAACAGGTAAAATACAATATGTTCATTATTTCAGAATTTCAGCAGTGTACACTTCCCTGTCAGCCATACGTTAAAGGGATAGTTCATAGTTCAACACTTTTGGCAAGTTGGCCCGTTGCCATAATCCCTATAGTCAAAGCAGTAGGTTCTTTACCTTTATTTGTCGGTGCAAGCTATTTTTAGAACAGCGAAGCAGAGCCGCAAGCTGCTCAGAGCTACGCTACAGAGGCTAATGGGATTTCTTGGTTTCCCTCATCAAACTCATCAAATACACAATCCAACAACTCCACAACTCTTGTGGACAAGTTGTGACCTGCACATTCACCAACGCTATGAGATAATAACAGAACTTTACCAGACAGAGTTATTTTAGAGGTAAATGCAGAGACTGATTGCTGAAAAACTGCTCCCAACGGGAACACGCATCAGCGGTTTTGCATGAATTTACCTCGAAAACAACTCTGTCTCGTAACGTTCTGTTATTATCTCATATCTCATAGCATGGTGAATGTGCAGGGCCAATTTGACAAAATGTTGAACTATCCCTTTACATGTAAGTTGTTGCCCTGGCTGCATGTGTAGAACAGATAAATAAAATCAAATGGAAGTTGTTGCAGGTGCCATGGGCTGCATTTCACCACCCTGCATGTACGATAATGGAGTTGAAATATTCTTTACTTGACAAATGCATCCTCCAAAAAAAAACCAGACACTGTTTGTGCCCATAAGGACAGACCAGTGCTGAGCCGTGGTCACTGTGCATCTTTCTAGCCCCCAACCTGTCCCTTTGCCTAGTGACCAGTTGCTCCCCCTGCTGAATCCTCACAGTCCTAAGGGTCCCTAACACCAGGCAGCTCTCAGTGCTGCTGAAAAAGACGCCCTCTCTCATCCACCAGTGGCAGTGACTCTGTTCAAATATTTGTTTTTCTGGCAGTGTTTCTTATTAGTTTCGCAAACATGCATCTGGCAAAAAAATACAATCTGTCCAGAAGGCACCGAACATCCTGCAGCTGTGACCACCTACATGGAGTGCCCACATCTGAAACATCCTCTTCCTCACTGGCTCAGATGATTTAGTTACTCTTTTGTTGTTGTTACTTTTATTCGACGCTAAATGACTGAATAACTCACACTAGTTCAGAGACTTTTTTTTCAGGGTAGCGCCAATGATACAGTAGCTACATGACGACCTGACTCACCTCTGAAATGGGATATCACCCAACTAAACACATTACGTGTGCAAATGAACAGGAAGAGATATTGGCAGAGAGAGATGTCACTGTCCTCCACTGACCCTGCGGACACAGATGATGCTGACTTGCAGATAATTCACTTTAGCTTCAACATTTCATTTGATGCATTGACTGGAGGTTGGAGTGAAGAAAGTGAAGGAATCATTTGTTGGCTGGATGATACCTCAACTTTAGTTTGAGAAATCAGGGTTGAAGCATGATACAGAGGCAAGTTCTTCTGTGTTCCAGTATTAGAAATAGAAAAGTTATTATTTTCTGAATAAAGGAGTGACAGTCCACAGCTGTCTTACCATCACACTTGTGAATGTGATCCTGTGGCTTCGTCTGATCCTATTACTACCATTGCTGGTTGGTTATACGAGCTTTGATGTTCACTCTAATTAGACCACTTTGCAGCTCTTTTTAGAAAAAAAAATCAGTGCATATTTAATATGCCCTTGGTGTGATCTTCACAACAGCTTCTGCTCCTTTGACTGTGGCTCTTAATGGACAGATGTGCTCCTCCTGCAGCCCTCGATCTGCTCTACCCTGCCTGACCACGGCTGCTGCTGCTGCTGCTGCTGCTGCTGCTGCTGCAGTTCAACTGCTCTGCATGGTCATGTGCAGTACACACTGAATCCTAAATCCTGATACTGTTGGATGCTCTAATCCTTTCACACTACAGAGAGCAAAACAGCATATTAATTTCATCTTGTTTCTAGTGCCGGGGCCAATTTGAGCGGCTCGGGACAGCTGCTGTGCGCCTGGTTTGATCTTGCCTCCCATAGGATTTACGTGCGACTATCTCTGAGAAATCCGTTTAATATGACACCCCAAGCTGGAACATGATGTAGCTGAAGCTGCGGTGGTTTATGGTGATCCAGCTGCAAACCCCCCAGTGAGGCAATTTGTTGTTCTTTATGTTTCAATAATTGCACAGTATGTCAATTTTAAGGGTATATGTATATGTTTTTTTTTTTGTTTTGTTTTTTTAGATTAATCTCATGTCCAGATTGATGTATTAATCGTCAGGACTCTGGTCTGCTTGCATGGACACAAGCAGCGAGGATCATTATTTTACTCCATGAACACGTGATTAGTCGATTTAAGATCACTGTCCTGCAGCATGTTGGAGGGAGTCCCACTCTCAGGGTCAGCTCGCACTGAAAGAGATAAACCCCACGCAGCTCCCAATCAGGCGGATAGATTTAATCCAGCCTGCAAAGAATTAACCCCAATAGTTTGAAAATGGGTTAGAAATGCAAAGGGCTATTAAGATACAGTTGTGCAGAACAACGTGCCAGACAGCAGATTAGTTTAAAACTCAAACAAAGCTCAAACAAAGCAATTGTATTACTTCCTATGGCATAGAACCGTCTGTAATGCCTTTTTCTGTTTCCAGAGTAGACCGAAGCGTTTCCTCTCTAAGCCCGAGCCCCCGGGACTATTAAAGCTTTGACAGCATTTTAAACAAGCACTGGTGGAGGATTCACCCTGGCAGCCACTAACCAATAGCACGCGATGATTCCCCGGGGGGTGATGTGCTTGAATGTATGGGTGCCATCATGTTGTAACAGTGTAGACTGTGGGGCTGTGCATGTTTAGCATGCGTGATACAGCGGCACATGACTGCAGAGGTTAATGCGTGCAGCCGTATTGGGGGGCTTTATGTCTTGTCTCGCCTGGGACCAATACAGTGTCAAAGTCGTTTTGTCAGGGAGGGAAGTTCACAGCTCTGAACACACACCCTACAGCTCCAGCTGCAGTCCTGATTCGTGAAGGCAGAGATGCACAGTTTCAAAATCATCCCTTTTCTTTTTAAGCACTGACTTGACCATTTCCCTGTTATCTTATTAATAGTCTAATCTTACTAGCAACTGATGGTAGTGGTTTATGTCTCCCTGCATTCATACGTCATTGCATGGCTATCCAATGAGCCAATATTAGGATTACAGCCCGCCCCCCCCACTGCACACACACATTTTTTTAAATTAAACCCATAAATATTCACCCTCCATACCCAGCGCCATGCCATGCATTCAATCTTGGAGAGTCACTGAAGTGGATCTTTGTGGTCAGGCAGAGCTGAAGTGCTGGCACAAGATGTTACCAAACGAAAACATGCAGAAAGGAACCAGCAGCGATACAGTGAGGATTGTAAATGGCCCAAGGGAAATGTGCAACCTCTCTCTCTAATTACACTTCAGTGCGTGCAGTGGTGAATGAGGGAGAGCGCTGCACTGGGATCGCTGTAATGGGCAAAGCTCTGATGAGAATCCTATGAACGCCAAATGCTCCTAGCGCTGAATATTTCAGCAGGCTTCACATTTTCGCACATGTACAACATTGTGAACGAAAGGATGCTTTCAGATTTTGGAGGGCGCGCTTGCATGCCATCAACAAAGTTCACTAACAAGCCAGTCGCTGAATAGCCGCAGAGATAAGCAGGCTTTTTTTTTTTGATAACTTCTTACTCGCACTAAATATGAGAGTTGTCATCTGCTCTAGCTTGTTCTGTAATATAAAATCCTCCATCTGCTTGACTATCTGTCTTTCTCATAGTCTTACCACACTAATAAAACGGGACAATCAAAACATGCCAAGTCCCACGGTATCAACAAATCTGGTCCTCAGGTCATGTCTGTACCATCTGGTCAATACTGAATGAAAATGTACCGTACAATAAGCTCCAAACATGAACCGCGTTTTTTACGTGTTTTGAAATAATCATCAAGTCAGATATATTAGTTTTGTTCTGTTGATTCTTTCTCCTAAACATTTTACCAACCTCTGCTTCTTCCTTTTAATGTGATTGGGCAACATTTTGTCTCCCCTAATGTGGCCCCTGAGGGTGGAAATCATGTTTGAAAGGATTTGTGTGGTAAATACAGTACATACTACATACAACCATGCTGTCAGGATAGAATCACTGCGTTATCTTATTAACTTTAGCATCCAGCTCACAGGAAACGGATCATTCTTGGAGAAAAAAAAAAAATCAGAAAGCCCTTTGGAAACATTGTATGCTGAAAAAGAAAGAATCCTTGTTGTATAACTCGTATTTGTACATGTGACGTCGTTCATCCCTCCTGGTTATGGACTTGGCCTTTTCAGTGACACAGAAACACAAGCGAGGGGAGTGAGTGTTCATGTTAAAGGAATAGTTTGGGGGGGAAATGCTTATTCACTCTCCTTTATAAGATCATGAGATGAATATGAACACACTATAGCAGTTAGTTAGGATAGCGTAGCTTAGCTTAGCACAAAGACTGGAAGCAGCTAGCCTGGCTGTGTCTATTATCAGAAGTTGTCCCTATTAGTTATCACATTACTTCTCTTCTATTTATTCCTTTCAAAGACCAAATAGTGAACATGACAGTTCACTATTATGGGTCAGTTAATGCAGGTCAGTATCGGATGTTACAGATTTAAAAAAAAAAATATATATAGGCTATATTGTACATTGACAATATATTAATGTAACACATTATATAGGCTACTCAGTTTTTATTAAACAAATCAGAAGTAATGCCTTTCAGAGATGCTGTTGCTGGTTGTAACTTGTAATGGGCTGTTTTTAAGTCTCTCTGTTGTGTTGTTACATAGTATTAGCAGTAGGCTATAGGGTGATTCTTTGAATTCAGTGCATTCGGTAACTTTTTTTGCATTTTAAAGCCGTAAATTGATGGATCCACATGTCTCAAGAATATAAAACACAAAAAATAATAGAAATCTATTTTAAACACACATTTATGGGTTGTTAAGGAGTAGATGACAGCCAAATTTGTACGGGGTCCCCGTAACAACAAACCAATTCCCCCATTTTAAAAATAATGGTCCAGCTCAACATCCTCAGCACTGAGGAAGTGACATCACTCAAGTCTTTTGAAGAACATAAAGAGAAGAAAGTGAAAAAAAGAGAAGAAAGGGTTAACATCACACTTTTCTTACTTCATTGTTTTTATTGTGAGATTGGCATGCAAGCTCAACCTCTTAATTCCATTATAAAGAAATTATATTTAACAAGGAAAACACTAACAATCATGTTTAAATATATTAGCCTATAATTTCATGTGATGCTACATGCCTAAGGATTTTTGGCTACTTTTTAGCCGAACCACGTAACATTCAACCCTGTAACAAAAAACACTGTTAGGGGATTGAGTCATCGTTACAGGGTTGGAAGTTTTTTTTCAAAAGTCAGACAACCCAAGTGCACCGAATTCAGAGAATCACCCAGTAACAGCCGTTTACGAACCAGTCTAGAAGAAACATTGTGAGTTCAGCATCAGAGCAACACCACAGTGTTAACTCTTCTTGTCTCTGTCACGTCTCTTCCTCTCCCGGGGGTTAGCGTGCTAACCAGCTAGCCCCATCCCATCTCATCAAGCTTTTCAATATCGACTCAGTGTAGCCTCCAATCTGCCCCGAAGACTCGACACTGCTTGGAGAGTGTATTATTACCGCTTGTCTTGTAAACACAGCGATAGCCAAAGCACTTGTCAAGCGACAATCTCCCATCCTGCTCCTGGCAAGAAATCTTTGTTGTTCGTTTAGATCTTCTCATCTAACTCTCCGCCATAAAGTGTGGAGGAGCAGAAAGCCCAACTACTCCTTTAATGTTGACTGAACGCTGATGAGAAAAAAGTGAAGTATTTGGACACTGTGATCTTCCATTAAAAACTTTATTAAAATCCTATGCTAACAAAAACTGAATAGCCTACAAAACATATAGCTATTTTCTGCAGTGGATAACTAACTAGACTGTAACAGTATCATGTTGCTGTGCTGATTGGCCCCTGAGAGGAATCCTATCGCTTCTGCTCTCCACAGGCCGTGGAGAATAACACTTGCATGACTAAAGAACAACACTTACATTATCCACAGGAAGCACTGATGACATAACTTTGCAACAAGCTATTAGTAGATTCACACCAGACTGTGGGGTTAACGCCTGGTGCTCGTTCATCTGAAGTGTTAATACTGTATATATGTACAGTACTGTACTGGGAGACCTCCATAATGCTTACATTTTTGCATCAGCACAGTCACATTTATAAAAACAGACACAGGAGAGGAGAATAGGTTTAAAAATGCTGAACTTTATAATACGAACAGTTGCAAAGTTAACAGTTGCAGTCCATAATCATAATGCACTGTTGTGTAAATGTACTGAACATGTATAGCTGAAAGAGAGTGGATGCAAAGCAAAGAAGGGGGGAAAAAAAAGGTGATTATTGAAGGTGACTGCAAAAGCCAATACCCAGCAGCTGTATATTCACCCTTAGAACAAGGAGCGGGACCCAGATCGATACTTCTCTCTTTCATCACGGTTGCTCCCCTCCCTCTCTGCTCTTCACCGCAGGCTGGAGGGGAAGTGCACAGCCAGAGGAGACATTTATTACAGGCCTGCTTGGTGGCTCTGTGGGACACAGCCCAGCAACTCTGGGTTCTGCTTGTTAGCAGGCCTCGTGTAGATCTAACAGGGGCTGTATGTCAGCACTGGGCTGCGTGACATCACCTCCCAATGGGCCAATGATGGCGGTTTTGACAAAGTAGCTGCAATTTCACCGGCCCTGTGAGGATGATTGTTTTGTCAAAGCACGTTTATGTGCCGAGGTCCATCCCCATTTGTTAAATAAACCTATAAAAAAAAATGATCGCAAAATGTATTCATGGGTTTTCTTTTTCTTTTTTTTTAATAGATTTTCTTTCCTTTTTTCTTTTTACTGAAAGAAACTCAAAAAAATATCTTTAAAAAGACTCAGAAAAACATATCTTCTCACAAATTTGTTCCCCTCTATTTTATCTTCATTTGCCTTAATGAACTCAGTGTGAAGCATCCCCAAGCACTGGTGCAAAACTGATCCAACTCTAATAATGTAGTCTAACTACACTACAGTATACTGACACTGCAAAAACCTGAACCTCACTCATTTATTTTCTTTGCAACACCACAGTCAGTAAGTATTTACCAGTATTTTTTTCTTCTTCCTGTGCTTGTATTTTTCCACCCGTTTTTGATTAATATTTTCAAGTTTTGACATTAAATTGATGTTTTTAATACGAAGTAAAATACAATTTCATGCTTGTTAATCACAACGATCGTGAAAAGGGATGTAACTCACTGAATTTAGTAATTGATTCATGTTCTGTGGCTCATGTATAATTGATTTCAGCTCTTATTTTTAACAGGGTAGAACTTTGTAATGCATTCAAATGACACAAATGAAATATAACAGTACATCGCAGTGGAAAGGAGCCCAAAAATGATTTTACTCCTCTTGTCCAGTAACAAGCATCATGTCATGCTTGTCCTCGGTGCTTTTATCAGTTTGGCCTGAAGTGCCCTAATTATCAACATCTCCTCCTTGACAGTGGAAAATCTGATGCAAAGCCTCAAGAATACTATAAATACTATTTTTTCCCACTGGGGCCTTTTTTTTCCAGAGCAAGCTGTAGAAACAAACATTATGTAACAATGCTTGGAAAGTCTCAGCCATCATCCAACAACGAGCATTACTCTGCTCGCCTCAACAACATTTGTGCTGGTTTCTTGTTTGTCATCTGGCTTTGATTCTACAACACAAGCGCATGTGAAAGGAAAGCAGCATTGTATAAAACTTCCCTGCAATGAATGGGTGGCCAATCTTTGTGTTTTTATATCTGTATTAATATCTGAATCAAATATAGAGTGTAGGACACACACATGAAATAAAAAAAAACTTTGATAGATGCTGCATCAAAAACAAACATAAGTCAATAGTCAGACGAAAGAATCCACACACTCTACTGACAGCTCCTAGAAACAAAAAAATTGAATTTAACACAGAAGCGTTTGATCCAACAGAGATCTCTGTCCGGCATTGTCAGAAATAATCTCTGAATCAACCTGACCTGAACTTCTTTTCTCTATCTCCAGATACCTCATTTCATAGAGTAACAGTGAAACGATAATGGGAGAGAAAACCTGTGAGGTGAACTATTATATATCTGCTGTGGCTTGCAATGAATGAACTGACACCGTTAATGTGTTATTGAATTAAAAGGAGCTATAAAGTGATGATTTAAGTGGCGTCTTAATGCAAAAATGCAATCTGAATTATCTTCCTATTTGTAGCTAATATGTACTTCTTACTTACTTTATAACTTGCCATTTTAAATTTGCTTCATGTGTGCATTTTAAGCTGCTATTATTATATATATAATATATAACATGCAGAGCTCTCCTGAACATTTTAGCATCTTTTAACCCATTGCTTTGGTTTTCTGACTGTTACTATTATTAGTTCACTCTCACTGCAGAAGCTGTTTTAGTGAAACCAAATGTACACTAAGGAGTGAAAATAATTGTTTTATTTTCATCCTTTTTGTTCAGTCTTCTCCCCACGTTTTGTTGCATTTATTTTACATTCAGTACAAGATGTATATGTAAGATGTGTTTTGTAATGCCAGGCACAGCCAGGCCTCTCACATGGTCTTGGCCAGAGCTCGGTCCTTCTGTTTGGCTCCTCGTGTTGACTCACCTACAAAAAGCTACTGTCACATCTCATTATCCGTAATGTTTAGTGGTGGTTGTGATTCTCAGTTCACCTTCACACACACACACCAATTGACTAAATGCTTGCATGAGTTTTTTACCCTCCAAATGACCCTTTACATGGCAGGAATACGCAAACAACTGTAAGATCACCGTGTGTAACTGCTGCATAAGTGGACCGCTGCCTGCTGCAACCAATACGGCTCTTCCGTGTGTATGAGGCCATGTGAGGTCACGCAGTGCGTCGTCGCTGCCGGTGAAAGAGACGTAGCACTCCTGTCATCCAGTGATGGTGCAGTAGATAATTCCCACGGCCAGTTATTGCTTCCCTGCGGTGCGTGTGAAGCGACGGAGACACATATTTTTTTGCGAACATCACACACAGTCCAAGGATTCATTCACCTTGTAATTATGCAGGCGCCTGCTGGCCGCCGTCACACAGACAGACAGATGCACTGAACCTGTGACAGAATCACACCAACTGTGAACATTATTTCTTTCTCATCTTTTACCCCTGCGATGCTCAACACTTGACAGAGTTTTTCACTGGTGCGGTGTACGGGTGGGTGGGTGGGCGGTTAGCACATTTTATGTGTGTGTGTCAGTGTGTGTCGGCGTGTAGGTGTGTGTCAGTTCGTCAGCAGCAGCAGCAGCAGCAGCAGTGGCGCCTACGGGACGTTAACATGTGTGTCCACACAGTCAGCCCGGGCGGATGAATTACAGCAGGCTGCGCTGTTGTAAAAAAACAAAAAAAACGCTGGTGTATTTGTCAGCACACTGCTGTGCCGGAGTCCAGGAACACTGACTCAGATAAGTGGCTGCTCTCACACTGTAGAGAGTGTATGGGAGGTCAGAGAGATGTAAGAAGTGGCAAACCAACACAGAGGAATGAAAATGTGTGCAGTTAACATTCCACATTCAGCTCCCGGGCAAGATTTCATGCTTGCTGTGGGAGAGGGCTCTTACCATTGACTGATCGGTGAGTCACTCCACTGTGATACAGACAGCATCTGTTAGAGTGAATTTAATGCAGCATGGATTTGCTGCTGCGTGAATTATGAGTTTTCACAACCTTGACGCAATGTCACTGTCTGTTCACAGTGAGCTTTTAGTGAGTAAAGGCCTGTGAGATAGAAAAGAACATGAGACGCCCTAAGAATATCTCCATTTGCCTTTTTTGTGCGTTTGTGTTTCTGCATTATTCTGTTGTATACAGCTGTCAGACCGCTGCTGAGCTGCTGAGGCGCTCCGCCAGGCCACGGTGATGTTTGCCTCTATATGGCAGAGATACTATATCACACCCAGCTGATGACAAAAACAAATTAAGGACTATGTTAAGATTAATTATAGTGGTCGCACTGGAAACTGTGATACATATCGACCAGGAGGCCATATTCTAATTAGCTTTATCCGATGGAGGCAGTAAAGAAAATGGCCATTAACCGTTCATCAGAGCTGTCAGTCACTGTCAGCTCCCTGGCGATCTATTTTTACCAAGTCTTACTCACAACAAAGAGATCTATAATAATACCAGGACAGTTGGGTGAAGTTTTATCAGATTGAATTAAGCTTTTATTTCTGCTTGTATCTAATCTAGATGCAACCGAATCTCAGCTATGAAGTACTTGCCATTGCCCCACTTTTTCTGTTTTGAGTCAGCATTAGAGAAGATTTATTGTTCCCCATGGTTAGAAAGTAAAGGAATCACAGTTTATCCCACACTAAATAGATTTGAGAGGATGGCAAAGCACCAAAAAAAAGATGAGGTTTCACTTCCTGCTTTGGAACAAATAGCGCTTCTTAAACATAAAGCTCATTTACATGTATGAGTCACAGAGTCGTCGTTCTGCTGTGCATTGTCAGCAGAGCAGCTCAGGGGTTGTACATCTCTGTGATCTCTCAGATCGGAGGCCCCTGGCTATCTGGTCTCAGTTCATACACTAAACTGGAAACACTGTGAGACTAATGTGTGATTTTGTTTCATTCTTTTATCTCTTTTCACCCTCGTTGTTCTAATTTGTTCAGTGGAGACAGTGAATTGTTGCACGGTGAACCACTTAAAGCACAAACATATAGTGGCATGTACACATTTGATTGTCGAACTTCAACATTTTGATTTTGAAATACAATTGAGGATCTACATACCATGTTTATGTGTGAGTGTGTTTGCATCTGCTGCTGGTGCTCCACCTGGTGGTTTGTTGTGCTCAGCATCGTCTGGTGGGAAGTGACTGAGGAGGACAGCAGCTCTCTTCACCACTCAGCTGTTTGTGTTGTGTGCACCACACAGCAGAGAGAGTCGGTGACATCTTTTTTTTTGTTTGTTTTTAAAGCTCAACAACTGTTCTTGAAACCCAAGGACACACTGACAGAAACGGGGCTGAAACACTAATGTCTTCATTAACTTTAAGTATAGATGTGCAGCGCGCCCCCTCTGAGGCTTTATATTGTATGCAAATGACATTTTACTGTTATGCACTGTTAACTGTAATCTCTGTAAAGGGACTAACACTGGCCTCATTTTAGTGAAAACTGCTGAGAGAGTCGGCCACTAAACGAGGATGAAACCGGTTATTCCAAGAAAATAGCGAAAATGTGACAGAAATATACCCAGGAGTGTTGTTAGTTACACTTTTAAAAGTTTTATTCAGAGTGCATGCACTAAATAGCTGCACCAATTAGAAACTTGCATGTTTAATAGATTATTTCTTTGTCTTTTTTTAACTTTGCAGGATGAGCCCTCCTGGTCTGTAGACCCGTACTGACTGGAGACATGTTCTAAGGACGACGCCTCAGCCACCATGAAAGGGTTAGGAGCCAACCGCAGTCGCCACCTGTCTGACTCGTGTGAACCGGCGGGGTGCCCACAGAAACCTCTCTGCCCCTTAACCTCAGACCCTCACAGCTCCTTCCTGTTGAACCCCACCTTAAACCACTATGGCACTCTGGACCCACATCTCCACCAGTACCCTCCCACCAGCCCCACCGCCGTGACCCCCGACTGCCTGCTGCCCTTCAGCCAGATGTCCAGCAGCAGCACCTTCCCTCGTCTGCACTTCAGCTCCCAGGCCGACCAGGCCGACTGCTCCCAGGCCTGTCTGGGCGGCGGCGGCGGAGTCGGGCAGGGCGGCAGGGCGGGTACGCTATCCTCCTCCTTGTCTATGGGAATGGGCCTGGGTCTGGGCAGCCTCACCGGCGCTCCTATGATCACCAGCGGATCGGCCACCATATCCTCCGCAGCCGCAGCCAAAATGAACCGGTTACCCTCCAACCTTTTGGATCAGCTAGAGAGGCACCTGCCCCTGCAGCGCGACGGCTTCAGCACTCTGCAGTTTCACAGAGGGCGCATGTCGAAGCAGCGCAGCGAGAGTCCGGGACGCATTCGCCACCTGATGCACTCGGTGCAGAAGCTATTTGCCAAGTCCCAGTCCCTGGAAAACTCTGCGATCAAAGGCAGCCTGAACGGCCGCTCCGCCGGAGGGATGAGTGGCTCCATGTCGGGTGGCGAGGACGGTGGTAGACCGACCCGCAGGAGCAAGAGTAAAGACAGGGCTAAAACCGAGGGGCCAAAGCAGAGACCTAGGCCCAACGCACTGGGCCTCTGGAGCTCCGACGACGCCCTGGACACTGACACTACCAAAGCGGGCACTATCGCTGTAGGTTACCGCAACCCACTGAGCATGATGACTCTTGGCAGAGCGGTGTCGGACAGCCAGGCTCCTCCCAGACATATCCCACAGGGCTACAACACCATTTCTGCACATACTCTCAAAACCTCTAAAAGCAGCAGTGACCTCAAGTTCCTGGCGTGCCCGGCGACACAGGTAGGGTCCAAGGACGAGGACGGAAGAACTCGGGGAAGCAGGGACGACACGCTGGTGAAGAGGGGCTCCTGGTCCACGCTCACCCTCAGCCAGGCCAGGCAAGTGTTGCAGAAGGGCTCTGCTACAGTCAACAGGACGCTGCTTAAGTCTAAGTCATGTCACCAAGACCTGGCACAACAGTTCCTTCAGGTAGGAGGGCCAGTGAGTATTCTCCTTCATCTTCATCTTCTTTGTAAGTTTGCATGACTCTCTTTATAATTTCTCTTGAACTATTGGTTTTATTTATCCTCTGGAAAACACTCCCTGCTTTCCCCTAATAATTTGATTAGATGAACCCTTATTCTTTTTTATTATATACACTTTATTCTCATCCCAGGCACAGTTTCTTTTTAAGTATCATTGCTGCACCTGCCGAGAATCATTTGATTTGATTTGATGTGACAGTCCGGCAAAAACCATACAAACTCACATACACACTTACATACACAGGTGCATATGTTATGTTTACAATGTCAGTGAGAGCAAGAAGGTGCCCACCCGTGTCTCCCACTCAGCCTCCAGAGTGTGCATAAAACCAGTAGGCCAGAGCAGCACACTAATAAATAAATCAAATCTAGATAGTACATTTATAAATGAATTTATAAATAATACACAATCAATTGTAAAAGAAAAAAAAAGATTCAGTAGTAGAATCATACTGTAAATATAAATTTTAAGAATGTAAATTAAATCAGACAGTATAATTTAATATAATAATATATATTACGTAAAAAAAGTCTTACAACTGTGTGTTTTCATAATCTAGGTCCCACTGGGCGACTGGGCAGGAACTTTGGGTCGCGGCCGGACTAAGGGAACCGAGATCCCCTGTCGAAGGATGCGCAGTGGCAGCTATGTGAAGGCTATGGGAGACTTGGAGGACAGCGAGGACTCGGAGGGAAGCCCCAAACCGTCCCCTAAGTCCGCTGCTCGTCGCCAGAGCTACCTGAAGGCCACCCAGCACTCCCTGAGCGAGCAGCAGCAGCCGCCGCCGCCTCCACGCAAGTGAGTCCCTCAGGAAACCCACTTTGAGTTCTCACCTGTATTATCATACTCATTGTTTTTGCCATAGTTGAGTTTGTGCTCTTTTACGTCACATTCATTCAAACAGAAGTATAGGGACCGAAGGGGTATTTGCTGTTAAAATAGTGGGAAGAAGCTTTTTTTTTTTGTTCCATGTCCCTAAAGGTAGTCAGCAGGTGGCAGCATCATGTCACAAACAATTGTCTGCAAGTTCAATGAAGCTAGACCTGGAGGTAGAGATGCAGCTTTTACTGACAGAGGACAAGACATGACATGCAGTATCAACTTTTTTTTTTTTGCTTTCGCTACAAAAGCAATAGGAGGTGAAATTTTTGCCATGTGTTTTGCCCCTTCATCCACACGGACAGGCCTCGTTGCTACGCTCTCATGCGGGAGGATTATCTGTGGTCTCCTCTGCAGAGTGCATGCTCTATGCAGCATCTGAGGTCAGTGTCATCCGTAGGCAGGCAGTGTGGCCCTCCACCCAACCTCACCTGCCCCCCCACCCTCCCTCAACCACCACCACCTCCACCTCCACCACCACCACCCTCCTCCACCGTTAACGTCCAACCCTCCCAGTACTTTTCCTCTCTGCTCTCGTGCTCCATTTCTTACCTTGCAGGTACCCTGACTGTGGTGTGCTAGTGTTTTACTCTTACCTGCTTCCTCAAGCCCCATGCAAATGTTCCATGGAAATCACTCACCCTGACACACCCTGCTGCTTATAGTGCCCACACATTTTCACTAACACCAGGTATCCGTCGGGGCAAGCCAGAACAGAGGAAACATCTTTTTTTCACAGATTACTCAGAAGGTATATTTATAAAATCATATCGTGCAGTTTTACTCCCAAAGTTTCCTCTGTGCTGCTATTTTAAACCCTGGCACATATCACTATCCGCACATCTCAATTTTATTTAATTTTAAAAAATACCCAGGGGAGGGTAATTTAAAGTTTTCTCCTGGATATCATCAATTAAACACAGCCCTCACTTATTCCGGTCTCTTGACTCTTGAGAGGCTGATTATTCCTTTCACTTCCGCAGCACTCTGCCGTCCCTGAAAGAGCTGTCGACTAACCGGAGCCTCGATAACTTAGACTGCCTGGTGAGCCCGCTGGAGGCCCCCCCTCGCCACAGGAACAATGATTACAGCCAGTGCGCTGCCACACTGGGCAGAGGCTCGGCCGCTCAGGTACGTCTACTGTCACACATCACTTATCAGATGTGCTGCTGTCAGAGGGAGCATGTCACCGTTTTATTATACGGTTGGAAAAGATTATTCACTCTTGTGTGTCTGTTAAACCCAAGAGGTGTAGATTTAAGTCACGATCGACCAACTTTTCAATCACAGTATAATATAATACAAATATTAGAAATAGCTAATTAGACTGACTCCAGGGAGACAGGAAAAGAAGACTGAATAGGATCAGTGGTATCATCGTGAGGAAATGAGCAGAAAATACAAAGGCACAACTCTGAGGTTTAAGCCACTGAGAGAGAATATTTAAATACACAGTACATAATGCCTACTGAGGCCGCTGACTGAGAGGTGGTGTATGAATAAGCCAGTTGGGAGCGAGCTGGTGGAATAGAAAAGATGTTTGAGTGCATTTGCAGATTTTCAAAGTGGGACGTATGCCTCGGTGTAAAGTGGAGGAGGCTGGTTGTATATCTTCTTCAGCAGGAAGCAGAATCACACACTAATGAAAAGAGCCCGTTATGGAGAAGGAGGAGCATCAGTCTGTATTTTGTACATGGGAATTTACGCATCAATCATACGACTGAAGGATTCAGTTTCCTTTAAGATGACAGTTAGGTCAATCAGAATAAAACATGGATGGGCAGTGAAGTACAACATTTGGAGTGAGTGAGTGAGTTATATTCACGTTTATGTGCCAGTCACAGCACTTTCATATTTTCCACTAGAATGCCAAACATAAAAATAACTACTACTGGTCGTTTATACTACTATATGTCTTCTCATGGTGCTTAATCAAAGGTTTCAGATAGCGCCGGCTGTCACTGCATATTCCCATCATACAATGACAATATAAATCCTCACAACAAAGAAATACTGGCAAAAAACAAAGCTATTATGAGTAACTCAGACAATTCAGCAGGAAATATCTTTACACTGGCCCTGAACCAAGGACTGAGATTTGTCATCTCTGTATTGGCTTTCGTAATTTGATGTTGTTTTGACACCATTTAATATGTATTTTTAAAAAGCCATCACCCATGTCTATGAGGTCGTTTTTTATTCAAACTAATAGTTGAATCACCTGTATTTTTATTCATATGTATAGACAGTGGTAGAGAATAATCATCCATCTATCTGAGAGCTACAGTTACAAGATACTTTTCAGAATAAGACTTAATGTAAATTAAAACAGCTACAATATTAAAATGCTATTTACACAGTGATTAAAAAGTATTAAACATCAAATAATGTCATATATAACACAGTCTGTTTCCTGTAAATAAGTGTTTCTGTGATAGTACTCTTGTATTATTATTAAAGTAGGATTATTATCAAGGAGTTGAGTGTTTTTACATCATTATATTGGTCCTTTTTACTGAAGTTAAAGACCTGTGTGTGTACTTCCCCCACCACTGGGTATAGGCCTGGTGAATGCATGTTTCTCAGTCTGCCCTCTGCCCTCAGCGTGTGAGTCTGCACACGTTCTTTCAGGTATGTGGGCAGGGCTGTGGGCACTCGGTACCGTACTGTGACGGCGAATCGCAGGCCGTGGAGGCTCTGGATCTGCCTGCGCCGACGTGCTTCCGGTCTCGCAGCCACAGCTACCTGCGGGCGATCCAGGCGGGCTGCTCCCAGGACGAGGACACGGCCTCCGTGGACTCAGACTCACCACCACCCACCACCACAGGCTATAGCTACAGCTCCAACACCAGTGAGTACCAGTGACAGGGCAAGGTGGGACAGAGCTGCTGGAGATAGATTACAAATAGCCGAGGGGGAGGGAACACGTGCCAAATATCATCAACACATCCATTTACCCTGCTTCCCTGCATTTTGTAAGCAAATGAAAATTGGAGATAAGACACTTTTTTCTATCATTGGAATCCATCAAATATAAAAAAACAAGAATTAAAAACGTATAAAGTATATAAAGAAATGAGAAAACTCTGTGTTTTTAGATAAGAAAAATAATAATAATAATACATATTGATAATAGACAGTACAGCATATATTTGTCTTCTCTTCAGGTCAAATTTATTTCCGGTGTTGTTTCTGCATGGGTTAGTTTATTTAATTCTGGGCCAACTCTGCTGAAAGAATGTGCTGTACTTAGAAATGTGTAAAACATGAGGTGTAGAAAATAGAAAAGATATTAAAAGAATGGTTACACTTCAATCTGAATGAGGGGGTGTGGTTGTAGTTTTAACAAGGAAAGTGCAGGAGAGAGAAGGTCCCTCTTGTGAATCACTGAATAAATGAAAAAGCTTGAAGAGGAAAAAAAACTAATCACTTTTTTATGTTATCTGAACTATTGTGATCTGTAGAACTTGAAACTTTGACGCTATTTTGCTGCTATTACATTTGTGTACTTTTTTTTTTTTTTTTTACAGAAGTTCATCGTTTAGTAGTAAATGTTAGAATGTGTAACAGAGTTCACGTCTTTGTTTTCAGGGCACCATGTGTAATAATGTCTCTAACAAGTAAAGCATTACTACCATGTTTTTAGATTAAATGCTACTTTAGAGTTTGGCTTATATGAACATTAATGTAAAACACAAATGTGGAAAACATCAATCAACCAAATGATACAAACAACTCATACTAAACTAAACTCTTCTTTCTGGGATAGTCATATACGTGTTACAGTTGTGTGCAAAAGTTTGGGCAGTCCTGGGAAAATGACACATAAGTGCAAATAAGTATAAACAACCCCTGCAGCAAACAGACAATAACAATGAGCCCATCATCAAATGTTAATGCTCTTGAGGCTTGAGTGATGTCCCTCACTTGTATGTCACTTTGGATAAAAGTGTCATTTGCTGAAGGTTTGGGGCTCCATACTAAGCCATACAGCTTGCAGTTGCTTTTAATGGCAGCGAAGTGTCTTCCTGTTGGTGATTTATCACCTTTCACCCACTCTTCACCTCACCTAAGGTTCTGGGATATTTTTAGCCTGTCTGGCGCACACAGCATATTGAAGATCTCTCACAGATTTTCAATGATGAAGTCACTGAGGGCCGTTCCAAAAGAGCTCCTCCAGCTTGTTTTTTGTAGTTGTAGTAGTTGATTGTTCACCGGCTCACCGCTCTGTTGTAGAAGCCTGCTGCCTCCTTTCACCTTCACTTTTTCTAACCTAATGCATGATATTAGCTTCCACAATATGCTGATATTTCTTCCCCTTACTCCCTCCCTCTTGCACACTGCTGCTTGTACTGATTTAACTTTTTTTTTCCTTCAAATTTTTTCAGTTTATGAAATAAAAAGTAACATGGAAATTAACAATTGACGAAAGGCTCATTTTTAATGTCCATTTGCTGCAGGGGGTTGTATTGACTTTTTTCACCTCCTAAATCTGCACAACTTTTGCACACAATTGCATGTATTATTGCTTCATATTGTATGCGGTGAGATTTCATGTATGATTTATTTTATTTATTTGCTTTTACAAATGTGCATTATTACAGTACATTACAATGTATTACATAACATTATGGCATTTTCAGCTATTGCTATGCACAGTAGACCATGTGTATGGATTCCTTGCTAGACTTTTTACAATTAACAATTATCAATAGCATTAACTGTTACACAGGAAGATAATGGCTGGATTAACCTGTTATGGGGTCTCCATTAACCTCCATTACACTGCACTTTGATCACTTCCCCAGCCAAGCATTCAGAAACCAATCAATAGGGCTTAAATCATTAATTGACCAATCAGATGTTTAATTGACAGGAAATGAATCAGCCACATTTCTGAGAACTGATGAATTGTTTCTTTTTACATTTTATTTATTAGCAAACGTTCAAAACTCTCAAACCAAATTCTGATTTTAAATATAAACATTTGCTTGTTTTCGCAATTTTCTTTCATACTTATGGTGCGTTCCAGGCAACCCGTAACTCGTATTTTTCCGACCTGTTCCTATGGTTACCCGTTAGAACGTACAGTCAAACTCGTAACTTCCCACCTGTGAACTCGTACTAGATCGATCTACTCCCAGTTCCCAGTTCGTAACTCGTAACTTGCCTGGAACGCTACAAACTCGTAACTGGTGACTTGAAGTCGTGACTTACGGGTTAAAAAGCCTGCCTGGAACGCACCATTAACTCAAGATAATTTGGAGTTTTGACGAGTGATTTGACTAACAAACATCAGGAAACGATGATGGGTATATTTCACTGTTTTAGTCACTTAAAAATCTATTTTTAGTTGACACATGGGGTGGGGTGGGTGTTAAAATACAATTTAACAAATAATGACTACAATATGGATCCTTCATAATTTATATCTTAGTACTTCAGTGGTGCAAATTTATGATGACAGAAATTACATAGATCCAATAATATGCAGGAGACCCTGTTCTGGGGAGTAGATCTATATCCAGTCTTTAATATGGGATATACCGATATAATATATATATTCTTTAATCCCATTGACAAGCATTATGTTGTTTTATTTTGTGTTGCCACTGCGGTTAGATGCATTAACTGTCACACAGACTACTTATAAACGCTGTTGCCAGGTCGCTTGTGTGGCTCGTGTGAGGATCAATCCAAAAAATCACTCATCGCTCCTATATTGTAGTTTATCTTTTTGTCTAGACTTGAGTCTGTTCCCGCGGCGATTAGAGACAAAACGAAGCGCACCTACCGTGAACACATCCACAGAGAACGTTGCCCCGAGTCGTGAGCCAATCACGTCGCTCATCGGTTAGCTCGATGAGCCCAACCGTCCAATCACTGGCGAGAAGCGGCAAACGGGGAAAACGTGGACTTCCAATCCTCGTCGTCAAGGGCGTGTACTACAAATCTTTTCTTCACAGCGTCGTTGTGTATCTTACGGCAGGGACACCGTTGCCTGTTATAGTCTGCATCTCGTCTGCATTTCATGAATGAACTGAAAATAAGGATTTTCGACCCCGACCACTACACAGTAAGGGCGTTTTTCGTCGCTTTTCATTAAGTGGCCGTTATTGTTCTGACTGTCGGCTGTTGTTATTGTTGTCGGTGCTTTAGCAACGGCGAGGCTAACACGAGCTAATGGTCTGGTGGTAGGTTAGCTAGCTAACGTGGATGAAGAAAGGGGGAGAACCCCTGATATGAGTTGTTAGTAACGTGGCTGGCTGGCTGGCTGCTGCTGCTGCTGTTAGCCCGGTGGTAACGAGATAGAAAAAAGAAAAAAAAGCAAGAGTGGGAGCGTGTCTTTGTTGGCTCACTTACACCGTCTACTATGTAACGCCTCCGGCTAACGTTACTCAACGTTAAATACCCTGTGTGGTGGTAGCACAACGGGCTAAATGTAGCCGAGGCGTTAACAGCCCTAGTATGGACACGGACAGCCCAGTAACCGGCTAGCCCGGCTAACCAAACCGAACCGAACCAGTCACATTTGTGAAAGGCAGGTATATTTTCTAACAGTGGCTGATACACTGTGTAATTACAAACTACTACCAGTGGCTCTCTTGAGTATCTGCATCTTAAGTTAAAAGGGTTAGAGATGTTTAAACCATTAGTGTCACACGAATCAGTAAAACCGAGAAGAAGAAAAAAGCACAATCCTAGATGTATCTATAAATGCACTTAACCTGGTCTGTTAAGTTAGAGTATTACAGTAATTATACCAAACCATTATGTTAAAAGAGGTATCATTAGACGGTTCTTTTCTCACGTCCCAGTCTCAGCATGTGACAGTGATGTGAGCCCAGAGGCGTGGAGGAAGCTGGGAATCACCTATCAGCCCATTTACAAAGTCGAAGCTGACAGTTTAGATTACAGATTGTGATTTATTTAATCTCGTTGCTTTCTCCTGACTGGGTCAAAGTACCTTGTCAAATTTAACACGTTGTTGTCTTTTTATTGGCAGATGATAACGACTCCCAGTGTGTCTTAGTATTCCTCTTTTATATGACATAAGAGTATGAGTAGATCCAGGTAGTAATCTTGAAACCATATGAAATGCTTTCTTCTTCTTTTTTTTTTACTTCGGCTGCAGTTGCAGTTATTTCTGGCAACAATTTCATGTGTCATTTTTATTCAGTAGCCAGATACCATGTGTTCAGACCTGAGGACACAATCAATAATTTATCTGCTTCCTGCCCTGTGCAGTGCTTTGCAGTTCAGCAGTTAGGACACTACACTACTGGGCTTTTATACGGACCACCTGACACAAGAAAGATGTGCTTACAGAAAACACACAGGATCAGAGAGAAGGATCATTTTCCCGTGCTCATTCACACTATTGTTTCTGCCGATTGGGGGGGGACCACAACTCTGTATTTGGTGTTTTCTTATGCATCAGACAACTTAACGGGCCAAGAGGAGTCACCGGATATGTTGGCTTTATAACTTCATAGTAGCCACAAGGCGTGTTCATTGTATTCACCGTATTACACAAGACGTGGTGTGTCTGTGCATTGCCATGGATAGACTGTGAGTCATCCTCCACAGTATTACACACACTCTTCCTCTCACTCATTGATGAGGTAATCTCTTGACTGAATGGGCGAAGCAACTGTAATGTCACTGTAAAATCTGCAACAGACAGGCTTCCTAATGATATGTGTGTGTGGAGTTATTATTTAACATGGTTAGACAGCATAGTAAAGACATCTTGACTTCCTGAACTAATGATGTATACTGCTTGTCAGCTACTGGGGTGGAAATAAATGTTCTTGTTCTTGTGGTAGGCTACAGAGGGAATGGTCTCTTCATCCAGTTTTTCAGGAATTGCTGCTTCTCTTAGTCGAATGTGATAGTTAATTTTGAGTTTTGGTTGGCCAAACAAACAATCTAATAGTATTATCCTGGAGGTATGGAAATCTGAGTGGAATAAAAGGTATGTCAAAAATCAACTAGCATTTAATGGATAAAGAAAGTAATCATTAGTTGCAGCCGTATTTAGGTTGTTTTTAGGGTAGGTTTCAACTTCATCATGTAGTTTGATTTGTTGACCACATGACAAGAGTTGCACGTCGTCACAGCCACCCTGATGTAGACTAAAATATAAATTGCACGTGTCTAATTGCAGCCATGATGGTCTTGTTACTTTCAAGCTGAGATAATAACTCGCCTGTGTGCTTTTTTTTTTATCAATGTGATGATGATGTTGGAAAAATACATTTTCTAAAAAGTTATTGAACAGTTTTGGATCTAACGGGAATCTTAAGTCGCTCGGGTGTGCTTGCGTCAAGAAGTATCCCAGTTTCCCATCCCGAAAGGTTTGACCTCAGAGCCACATGTCTTGTGTCTTTACGTCAGCTGATTAGGTCACAACGCAGACTGCTGCCCGAGTCCAACAGGTCAGAGCCACAGGAGGTCTTAAGGATATCAGCATACAGCGGATAAGAATGAACAAACCAAGTTTCCAGCAGTGTAAAGGGTGGACTAAATGATTTGTCTCGGTTTGAATGGCTGGTCTCGGGGGAAGCTACTCTTTGCCTTTTAAAACTTTTATTACATTCACTTTTGGGATGCCACCCACAGTAGTAGTAGCCTATGTGACGGAGAAGTAGCTTGACCGTCGGTGAAATCAAAGCTGTTTGTGGTGTTGTCAGTGTCACTATGATTGTCTGTGTGTTGTGTAAGTGGTTTACTTTTTTCTGTCAGTGTGTCAGCATTGTCTACTAACTGGCAGCCTGCCTGTCTCTCTGTCTTAACAGATCATACTCTCTGTCATGATGTCTGTCCCCCCTGCCGACGGGTTTTCTTTCCATTTCTGCTCACACTTCTGAGCTTGTTTCCTATTCACGAAAATCTAAGACGTAACAACATCGGAAAACACATTTTCTTTGGTTGATATAAATCATAAATACATCAAAACAGATCAGTTATAGTCAAAAGCAGTAGCATGTAAACCAAAAGGCTTTATAATATTTTATATTAACTCGTCATTTTAATTTACACGGGGACTATATGCAGCTCTGGTGAGCAGCGCCATTAATTGGTTTTGTCATAGGAAATGGTCTCATTGAAGCTGTCTTGTTATCTAATATTACATCAAAGCTACGTACTTCTGATGCAAAATCGCTTATGCACATATAGTATATTTGTAATTTCACCAATTCCCCCCCATGAATAATGCAAACGTATGAGTAGAAATTTAGTTTTGGGTCAGTTTTTGAAGCTAATTAAACATAAGTCAATTTTCTGCTTATTTTTGAATATGCAGTATTCTGCTGATTGATGCACCTTGGGTGTTTAATCTGTTTGTCAGAAGTCATGCTCAGCCATGTGTCCTGGGCTAATCTTTCAGTCTGCAACTCCCACAGCCTGTCAGCCTGCCATACTACCTTACAATAAGACTGCTAATCTTGGACAGAGCTTCTGCTACCACCTCTTTTCATGATACTTGGCCTATGTCCAGAGTTACACAAAGGTTCATGATCCACAATAAGCTACAATTCAGTTTAAAAGCCTTGATGTGTACTTGTGCTTTTGTGTGAATTGAGCTTGGGGCTTTAGTAGAAAATGCATGTGGAACCAGACTGTCCTACCTTGCAAAGTGCACTCTGTGGCCTAATTAACACACTGTAAGATGAATTCACTCAGGAATGAGCTCAACAGTAATCAAGACTTCTTACATCCCAAACCAGAATCTGCCAATCTCTGTCGCCTAAAATGACAGAGAAACTAATTCTTCTTTTAAACAGCTAATGGCAACAGCGCTGAAACTAGTCAATCTTGTCCACACAAGTTTTAGTCTGTGCTGTGGAGGGCCCATTAGTGGTCATCTGATCTCTCTCAGACAGACCTGTTGATGGAGCCAGTGCATATGCTGGGTCAGAGACTGCATAGCTCTCATAAGTGAAGCAATTTAGTGAACATGTGATCATCATAGTGGTGTTGACAGTGTTGTAATAGATCCTAATTGTTTTCAGTGAGAGAAAGTTCTTGGGGCTCTCAAATAAACGGCTCTCAGACAGCTGCTGTCCTCTGTTTGAAAATGTTAAAATAAAATAAAAATCCTTCTTTTCCCTTCTTCCTACAGCTTTGCTGCCAGTTTCCCACCATAGTTGGACTAAAACTGAAATTCTACGCAACTTCCTATCAGCTGTGGATCTTCTGATCAATAAGTAATGATCATGAAATCTTAATGCAAAAAGCAAGTTCAGTGAAAGATTTATTGAAACATGTGTCGGTGGGCTATTTTTAGCAGCACAGCCGATGTAACAGTGCTGACTTGTTTAGCTGTTTCTTATCAATTAAAGGTCCTTGAGCGTACAATGACAAGATATACAATGAAATGCTGCCACACTCTACTGATGGCAGACTAAAGTTGGCATTAGTTTAATTCACAGTCTGCTAACTGTAATTTCTTGTTGATCAAAAATGTTACGCAAAGAATGATATTACAAATAATAAAAGAGTAAGCAGCCAGCACCCACCATAGTTATGAAGAGCTTCAATCAACAGCTACTTGTATCAGTTTGTTTAAATGTTACCTAATAGGTCATTAAGGAAAGGGGGAGGCTGTTAAAACCAGCTCTCTCCATACAAAGAAAGGCAGCCTTCTTATTCATTTGAATGAGGCGATGATATAACGTAGTGGGGATGCCATTGTAGAGTGCTCTAGCTAAAAGCTGCAGGGTGGTCTGGCGAAAAATTTGGATTTGGCTCAGCTTGCTGCGACGCAACATCATCTAGCAAGGTGCTGCGTTTGCCAGTCAAATACATGCAAACCCACATTCCCACAGGATTACTTTGTGACGTGAATGGTGTATTTTTTACTGTGTGCCTCACAATCATCGCAACGGAAGATAAAATGACAGACCTCATAACTTTCCAGAGTTGTAAATATCCTCTCCGATAGTATTATGAGCCTCTGTGCAGTGAAACGCCACGATATTCATATGTATGCTGTAGCTACTGCCGAGTTTGTTTCAAAACAGGGCCGATGTCCTTCTGCTAACTCTGTTATTGGTTTCATTGTTGCTTTATCTTAAAAGGAACCCCAACTATGATTACCTATAGGCTAGGGCTGGGCGATAAAACGATAACGATATATATCGCGATATAACTTTACTCAATAGCAATATGAAACGTGGTCGATAGAAAGTCGATAGGTTTCATTCATTCATGTTTTGAAACAGCCAATGAAAACGAGAGTTGCGCCGCGCTGAACCACTGGCTGAGCCAACCAGGTTAGATTGACACAGCACAGGAAGACTGTACACAGCACAACAACACGTGGTAATGTTTGGGCTGCTGCAGCCTGGCGTCAGCAGCGGGGCATCGCCAGTAAAAAGAGAGAGAGAATGAGTGTTGCCTCGAAAGAAAAAATGGAGGAGAACGAGTGACCGCGAAAAGACGTGGTACGTCATGTTTACATTAACCCAGATTGATTGAACTCTAATACAGTAGGTGTAAACAACCCTAAACTTTAACCACGGAGACAGCAGGCAGTCGGAGCGACTGTAGCAGCAGCAGAGAGATGAACAGCGGAGTGATAATGTCTCATTGCTTTTATATGTTAATCATTACATCTGAAATGTTCAATTTTTGACGAAAAATAAATATTTAAATCAGAAATAACCTTCTGATATCTTCAAATCTCACTTGTGAGTATGATGGAACATTTAGGCTTGACAAAAACAGTGACTTGAGTCCTATTGTGATATATATCGATATCGACTGATATGGAAAAAATTATCGTGATAGGATTTTTTCTCATATCGCCCAGCCCTACTATAGGCCTGAATAAACCATGATTGTTCTCTTCTACGTAAATATGTTTTGGGAAACAGCTGATTTGGAAATTGAAGCTCTCGACAACACACGCCTTCCCTCTCGTTTGTCATGGAGACGCAGTTGCTATACACTTTGCCCCACGATCGCCTCCTCATGAATCTGATTTTCTTCATTTTGAGGTTCGGATTGAGTCGTACTGTGTGTTGTTGTCACCCTCACCAATGTTGCGTTTGGGTTTGAAATGAAAAGGATGGACAAACGACACATTTGTTGCTGTAAAATCAAAAAAACAGGACCGGTGGAATATGCGGGCAACCATTTGACGTCACTGTCAATTACAGTGGCGACCTCCCGGTGAAAATATCATTTCAAATTGTATAAAAACGAAAATCAGGAATGTATTCTGTGTCACATAAATATTACTGATATCAACATTAATTTTATACAGCCTACAAGTTATCATAGTTGGGGTTCCTTTTAAAACAATTATGACATTTCAGGCTCAGTTTCTGTTGCTTACAGTTTTCCCTGGCTGTGTGTAGTGTAGAAATTCGGCACAGGTCCAGCCGCTGACCTGCTGTGGCAGCCAGCGTTGGAATTTAGCAGTTAATCATTCACATCTCTAATTTGCACTGGTGTTCATTCATGCGTTCAATAGCCAGGCCTTGATTGTGTCAAAAGACCGGATGATTGAAGGTGGGATGACCTTTAGGGTTCTGAAGGAGGAAATGTTTGGGCTAGGAGGCTGTTTGCTGGCCCTGACCCAGACATCCAGGGTCTGGGCAGCTTTTTCATCAACTAATTACCTTTTGGCACAATCTGTATAGGCAGACATCACACCACATATTGCAGTGGAACAGAAAAATGGACTGTAGTGTTTGCTAAAATGTGCAAATAATCTGCAATTAGCCCATTTCGCTGTGACCTATTTGTTGTTGTTTTTGCTCATAAATCGTGCTATTGTAGATCTGAGTGAGAAAAGCACGTGTGTCGTCAACTTTTCATGGGTATTTAGCTCAGAATAGATGAACTGTTACGGTGTAAATGTTTAGAATTAATTTTATAGCTCTGTGCGCAACAGACGCACGCAGACACAACAAATGGGAGGCATGTGTTACAACTCGGGGTGTAATAGGACACATTAACTTTGGGAATGTCATGCATCTGTGCTATGAGGACCGCAAGAAGTGTCTCATTCTTTCAGAATAGATGTGCTGTTGTTGGTTGCATGTGCTCTGTGACTGCAGGTCAGGGCTGCATGAGCGAGTCACTCATGAACTACATGGACTGGATTCCACAGCCATGTTTGTGTATGTTGGTGGGATTGAATGTGGGCTTTACTAGAGCAGTGACTCACGGGCTGATGATGGAAGTGCAGCGCCCTCAGAATTATAGGGTGTTAGGTTGCTATTTAAATTGAAACCACTACCGGAGAGAATAAACACTACATTTTCTTGAATTACCTTTCTTGGTCAGCTAATTTTAAAGACATATTTTATCCATCATGTGTGAGTGAATGCTGTAATGGGGCAAAAGTATTTGCTGCGTGTTTTGCAACCCTGTCAATCAGAGATTACCGAGGGACCAGCTGTTCAAATAGCATCTATATGTTCTGCCCAAACACACCCCCTAATTCTGGGAGAGAGCCTGTGGTTTTTCTTGGTTTCTCGAGTTGATTTACTGTAGTTAACTGTGTATCATCCACCACAACCCTGCAGTCAGACTGATGACAGGAAAAGAGGCACCAGTCTCATTCCTGGTGCCTGAGTCAGATTGTTCTTACTCACTAGTAGTAATCCCCTTTTGGGCCTTATATTTGGTTTCTCTTGAAAATGTATGAATCAAAGGTTCATTCGTCTGGGTCAGAGTGTAATTAAGTGTTAAACGGTTTACAATATGTAGACATTAGTGACTTATATCTCTTATAATAAATTGTCTGTTCATCATTAACACAAATAATAGTCAAATTGAATTTAGTTTCATTATTATTTAGAAATGATTAATGTTTGGTGATCATATCATTCACGATATTGGGGAAAAAATGTAGTATGTATGCGTGAGCAAATGTGCATTGCATCACAGAAATCAACGTGGTACCAAATATTAAAAATAGCTAATAAATGAATAAAAGTAGGAAGAATAACAACCATGTCTGTCTGGTACAGTTGGACTTTATGCTTTGCATCAAACAGCTACTTGTTTTGGCTGAAACTGCAGTGAGAGCAGTGTCAGTGAACCAAAACAGTACAGATGTGGGTCGGATCATGGGAAAAAAGTACAGAAACTGCCTATAAAGCTTCACAATGAAAACAAGAGCAGCAGATTTCAGTGACTACACTCTCTAAGATAGCAAACCTCCTCACACTGTAATATGATCTGTTGTTATTATGAATATATTGATTGTAGCTGCAACATATGGCATATTTCCCAGCACAAATGCAGTCCCTGTGTGTGCACTGATATGATTTTAACATGTAGTCAGACTTGTGTTTTAAATACTGTAAATGTTGTGTAAAAGATTGTTATCAATACATGTGGTGATTTGTGCAATCGTGTTACACAGGATATCTGTGTTGTTTGGCCCAGCTTCGCAGTGCTTCAGATGCCAGAGAAATGCAAAAATGAAAAAGCACAAGAAGGACATTTTAGTTCCCAGCTTTCGTTCCTGGAACTGTCGGGTTGAAAATGGCTTTGAGCAGAGAACAGAGAGTCGTCCTGTCAGACAGTCCCCAGAGCAAAAGCACTGTGAAGGTGTGGCATGTAAAGAAAGATCCCTAGAGACAGACTGACGTCAATGGAACACAACCACCAGCAGGTTTATACAAAACATGGGAGGTAGCCTGAAGAGCATCACTAATAGAGGCAGCAAGAAGGGCAAAGTGCACATTTGTTTTTCAGATGAGCCAGGTTTATGGCTTTATACCTGGCACCTAATAGACACCAACTGATGTGGTTTCTCGCTCTAAACCCATTTCTCTTTCTCTGTTTTTGTTTGTGCTTCTCTCCGCCAACAGTCGGCAGTAGGAAGGCTCCTCCTCCAGTCCCACCGCGCACCACCTCCAAGCCCCTCATCTCAGTGACGCTGCAGAGCAGCACCGAGTCGGCCCAGGACACATACCTTGACCAGCAGGACCGGGGCAGCGAAGTCAACAGCCAGTCAGGACGCAGCAACTCCTCCGACAGTCTCTGTAGCATCCGCACGGGCAGTCTGGCTAAGGGGACCCAGCCTCCACCAGCTGCCGTCCCCGCTGCAACCGCCGCGAGCTCCGTGCCTCCTGTTCCAGCCCCTCGTGACCTCCCCCCCACCATCACTGTTATTCCCGCCTCCGCTTTCATTTCTACCCTGCCCCAAAATGATACCCTGAGCACTGGTGTCACCCCAGAGCCGGCCCCGACTGCACCCAAGAGGAAATTGTCCTCAATCGGAATTCAGGTGAGATTCGTCTACTTTTATAGTGGGATAACAGTGTTTCCGCTAGGATTTTTTTAAGGAGTGGCGGCGACAATAAAAAAAGAATAAGATATTTGAAGGAGTGGCGGCTAGGATTTAGGAATGGCGGCCCGCCATTTCAAAATGAATGTAGAGGAAACACTGGATAAATTTAGGCCAGGTTAGAAATGAGGCTAAAGCCCACAATCACATTTTGTTTTTCAGGTGGATTGCCTTCATCCTATTCCAAGAGAGGAACCAACACCCTTGGCCGCCCCCCTGAAATTTCAGTCAATTGGAGTTCAAGTGGAGAACGGCAGGCCGTAAGTATACACTCACAACTGCCAGTCCAGTTTTCATAAAGATGTTGCAAAGATGGGATGTTCAAAATCAGAAATGGATCAATGGATTAAGGGTATCATGGCATAAATATATAAATATATGGCACTTAATTATTTGACTAAATGTTTCTGCTCTGCACTCTGATACTGATCTATTATCTGTTGATATTTTATTGAAGATTTATGATTTATTATTTATAACAGACAAATAGAAACCTATTGTGATTTCTGGGAATAACAGTCATAATTTTGTTATGTAGATGTTCGACCCTGCCGTCAGGCCTGTGTGTCCTGTGTGTAGCTTTTCCCTTCACAACTGAGCACACTCACTACTTTGCTTGTGAATCTGCAGCCAGTGCTAAGTGAGTAGCTAAGGTCATTCAGCAGTCAGCCTGGCAGCAGCGCAGCTCTCTGATGGATGTCTATCTACTCTTGTTTCGACTGTAGTGAGCTGAACGTAGTGAGAAACTGGCCATTTAAACTTTTCCAGAGCACTATAATTTCCCTTAATCACATTTGTTTGACAGCTCACTTCCTTTTCTCCTGCTCATTATCTCTGAAGCCAACAGTTTACCACTATGTTGTATACCTGATCTGTTGCTAATCTCCCCGCTGCCTCCATCCTCAATACAGAGTCTCCTGACTCTTTGTGTCTCAGTGGAGGAGATGGTGCTCCACCATCATCTGCCATCAAGTGCTGTCAGTTGAACTCACTGACCTCAAACTGTTACAGTGAAATACGGTTGACGCATCACTTCATTGTCTTATTCATTTGACCGTCCGTCAAGAGCTGATGTTTGTGCGTGTCTCTGCAGTCTCAGCCGGGACAGCAGCATGGCCTCCAGACAAAACACAGAGACTGAGCCTCAGGAGCCGCAGGACGCCGCGCCAACAGTAAACAACACGACCAACTGCACCAACAGTCAAACGGTGAACAGCTCTGCGCCCAACGGACAGGACAAAGCCATGGAACAGCAGCCCCTCAAACACACCTCACCCCCAACCAGGATATCCAACTCAACCCCGGAGACTCTGGACCCGGCTTTAGACCCGTCCTCGTTGCCCCCGCCAGACCCCAGCCTGGAGACCGGAAACTGCTGCGCCCACGGAGATACTGTTCCACCCAGCACGCCGTCTTGCCTCCGAGATGGCAACTGGTTTCTGAAGCTGCTGCAGGCGGAAACAGGCCGCATGGAGGGCTGGTGTCAACAGATGGAGCAGGAGACCAAAGACAATAAGATCTCAGAGGAAGGTTAGTGACAGAATCACATAAATTGGCTATCAAAAAAATGTAGAATGTGTTCACATCTGCACATAATGTAGATTTGGGGCTTCAAAGTACTTTGACTGATAGTTAGCTGCATATACTGTATATGACCCAGTTGGCTACATCACATACCTGATGGCAGCATCATGTCTTGGTTTTCCATCATCAGCAGGGAAGGAAAACACAGAATCAGAAAAACAAGGTGTAGAAAAGTACAGCAGAAGAAATGAATTGATCACGTAGAAATGCACCAAAACTTTTAGGCCGAAATTGGCCAAAAAATAATTTTTGGCCAAAGACGTCGCCAACATCTAAAATGCCTCCCATTTCTGCTGGAAATGCTGACAGAGGAAAGTTAGTGACAGAATCACATTAATTGGCTATCAAAAAATGTAGCATCTGTTCACATTTGTCATTTGGAGAGATTTATCTGTACATAATGTAGATTTGGGACTTCTAAGTACTTTGACTGATAGTTAGCTGCATATACTGTATGTGACCCAGTTGGCTACATCACAGACCTGATGGCAGCATCATGTCTTGGTTTTCCTGGGCTGTCAGGGTCGGCCATTGTCAGTGCTTCACAATAGCAGCGAAAGGAAAACACAGAATCCAAAAAACGAGGCACAGTGTAGAAAAGTACAGCTTGTCAAGTCAGTGATGTGAAGAAATGAATTGATGCTCCTATTACTGAAGTTCGCAGACGGATGTTGACCCTGGACAATGAGGCCAAGCAGGACAAACTCAATACTGCTATTGACTCCCAGTAATGCTGCTCATTAGAGTGGGAGTAAGCTTTGTTTTAGCAGTGATAGAGCCACCGCCAAGTCATTTCACTTCCTCCTCTCCCAGAATACCACTCAGGCTTTTAGGCAGATCTATCTCTGCAGTGTCTTAAATATGAATGAGCTAAGAGCTGACTAGCAGTAGAGACTCCATCAGATTATCATTCCTCGTGCTCTCCGTCGACCTGAATTATGAATTTCCATTTACATGCAAATATTAGGCGCAAAATAGCTGAATAAAAGTCATTTGTTGTCCTCCCTCAGATTGAGTTAAAAGACTACTGCTAAGGAAATGATTTACTGTTGCTGTTGAATAGTAAATGTTGTGATAAATATTTCATTACTAGACAACAGGCATAAATCCTACGCCGTCACCCCTCCCGTGTCTTCATGTAGCTCTCTAACCCTTTATTCACGGCATCTCTTAAGTGCAAAAGGACTCGTGGCTTTACTCAAAGTAGCAGCAGCAGCAGCAGCCTTTTATGTCCTCCTCTCAATGTTTCATTCTTGTACAGTACCAGTCATCTATGAGTGGGACTGGCCTGTACTCTTTATTTTTGTCATGCATTACAAATAACATACATTGTACTCTGCCCTCACACACTTTGTTAAACTTCCACAAGGCCATCGTGTTTTATTTTTGAGGCTGAGACATTGAATAAAGATGAGAGGTGGAAGTACTCTACACATCACAGTCAGAGTATCAAACACATCTGATGATCTGATTGGCGACTAGATACGTCGATCAGCGACCGATCAATCCGCTCATCCCTCAGCTTGTTGGTGATTTTTCATGTTCTTCTCTCTTTTTGTAGTGTTGGGAACGATCCGCAGCGCAGTAGGCAGCGCTCAGCTCCTCATGACACAGAAGTTCGAGCAGTTCAGAGGCCTCTGTAATGAGAACTTGGTGAGTGAATCACTCTTGGTACACCGCCCTACTTCATGTTTTTTGTTACCCTCTCAAATTCTCATTGATATCAATTGCTTTCTGTCTTTGTCCGGCCAACATAATTTGTCCAATACAAACTTCCTATTATTATATTACATTTAGAGGAACCCGAAACATGAAATCTTCAATTACTTAGTCAGTCAGATTTACTGTAATAGATGATCACTTTACTTGATTCAATTGTTGGCTGTTCCTTCTTGTCAGACTCTCTCTATTACAGGTCTAATATTGCTGAAATGTAATCATCTGAAAGTTGATTGGTGTCAAATGTGTTTTCTCTTCATCTATTTGCTTGAAGAGAGCCTCACCAGGAAGTGTGTGAGTGTGTGGGGACAGATGTGATTAATTGTCTCTGATATGGTCAAAGCCGTTCATCTGTCACTTCTCTGCCCCGCCTCATAGAACATGAACGCCAACCCACGACCTACGGCACAGGACCTGGCGGGCTTCTGGGATCTGCTGCAGCTCTCGATAGAAGACATAAGCATGAAGTTTGATGAGCTCTACCAACTGAAGGCCAACAACTGGCAGCTCCCCGAGAAATTAGAGAAAAAGGTGATGGTTTGATGCCTAATTGTGCTTTATATTCTGCACAGTAATTGTGTTTAAATGCTTTGATTTATTATGTGATGCACACAGAGATCTTCATATGGAGTTCACATCCTGTTTTTTTTTAGTGCAGTGACTGTGGTGAGCAAGAGATTTGCAGTGTAGTCAGTTTGTTAAATGTCTGTAAATGAAATAGAGAAGACGACTGAGAGTCTTTCTTTAACTTCCTTAATTTTGTCTTGACTCATAAAATATGTTATGGAAAACACAAGCAGCTACACACATTTGTTGTGTGTCTCAAGTGGCCTTCTCTGTCTCTGCTCTAGTCCCAACAGGAAGTTCTCAGGATGTGCACATCAGCTGCACCTGAGTGTACCAGATATCTCTAGAGATAAAGCACAAAGCCACCATAGGAAACAGCAAAGGCCCTTAACGACTCAGTGTAAAACTATCAACTCTGGCTCGATAAAACAAGTTATTATTTCATAATTTTCAAGCATAGATCAGTTTATCTCTACATAAACTTTTAATATTGAAGTCTACTCACATAACTTTATAAAGATACTCTCAAGATATCTTACAAATAACCCTGTGGAAACAGCACTGAGGCTGTTTTTAGCTCGTTCCTCGCCGTTATCTGACTCCTCTTCCTTCTTGACACGATTTCCTCAGGATGAAAACAAGCAGCTTCCATCTTCTGTGCCAAAGAAGCAGTCCAAGCCCAAACTGTCCGCGGGGAAGGACAGGAGCGTGGACTCGGCCGTGGACAAGCAGCGGCAAGAAGCCCGAAAACGGCTGATGGCGGCGAAGCGCGCGGCTTCAGTACGACAGAACTCCGCCACGGAAAGCGCCGACAGCATCGAAATCTACGTCCCCGAGGCCCAGACCCGCCTCTGAGAGCGAACCAGCATCGATCATCGAGGAGGGGAGAGGGGGGGGGAAAGAAAAAAAAAACGAACAAAAAAAAAAAAAACCTGACTCACTTTAGACATTCATTGACACAAACACACAAAACAGATCTGAGGCGAACACACAGACGTACAACGGATGCACAGAGGCCGATCCCTCACGGCGGCACAGGAGAAACGTGGGATCAACAGGGCAACAATCCAGAATAATGCAGACCATCACCCGGCTTCCGTGGGACAGAAAAATAACATTGACAGATGTTTAATACTATTGTTATTATTGTTATTATTGACATTATAATAATTATTATCTCCTAAAGTATATCAAGACTGTCTTAAATGTGCAAGTATCTTGGATAAGGACATCCTGTACCTTGTGAGCTGAAGAATCTTGGTATCCCAGAAGTTTACTCTCTTAAAAAAAACTCCCTTCACTGCTGAGTCTACCGGCAAGTTGTGGCTGCCTGGTTTACGAGCTGAGCTACCATCCACACACACTCAGGACACACATGCAGGTGTACTCACTGTCCACAGAGTCTTCCTGTTCTCTATTTGTATTAGGCTGCCACTCGTCGGGTGTGGTGTGTACGCTTTACTGTGTAAGAGTTATAAGATGGCGCTAATGTACTCAGAGGTTTAAAAATGCAGAGAACCAGAGGAAGGCAGTAGCATATATATTATAAATATCACACTATTACAATGTTCATTTTGTAAATGTTGTATACCAGATTATTTGTTAGAAAGAGGTCAGTGTTCAGTACCAAGGTAGTTTTTTATAGATCAAGTACATGTACTGTCATGATATATTAGCACTTGATGCAATCATTCACTCCACCTCTCTCTCTCTCTATCTCCCCCTCCCTCTCCCTTTTCACAAACGCACACTACACAGTCTGTGTCTGTGAATACCCATTGTTAAAGTCTTACATTGGTTTGTTTTTTTTGTTTTTTTTTGTGAAGGGATGTGAGGCCCGACTGCCCAGCCACTGAGCTGCAGAGGAATGTATGAAATGTATGCATTTACAGCTCACGTCGACTTGATCACTGCACTTTCCATTCACCTCAGATCAAGTTCTACCCACCTTTTTTTTTCATTCGCCCGACTCATTCTGACTCTTTCACTGCATCCTCGTGCGATGTAGGGGACCAAGACTCACCACTCGATACGGCATTCCCATCCAACCAGACTACATGTGATAGGGTGGGGGTTTACTTGCTACTGGAAAGGAAATGGAATTTTAATAGCAATAATTAAATCATGTTAGAAGAAGCAATGCAGTAAGGTACCCAGTCGTAAATGATTTAATTCAGCGTCTCTAATAAGACTTTCTTAGCATGAAGGATGAATGTTAATTTCTGTTATGAACTGACTGTCCTTGAAAAGACTCAAATCTCAGGTTGAACACTTAAAACTCGTCAGTAAAAACCACTATCGATTATTTATTGTATATCCTCCAATGAACTGGCCAAATCCTTCCGAACCATTGCCAAATGTTTCGACTGCAGACCTACTCAGTGTTCAGAAAGAAGAAAAGTTCACCTTAGGTTTGGCTCAGTGAAGTTTAAAGGCTTAATTTGACGACTGAAAAACAAAAAAAAGCCGTCTCCTTCACTCCCCTTTCGAGCAGCTTGAACTCCCACCCGCTTTGTTGAGAATGAAGAACTGTGGTACATTTTATAATTTAAAATCTAAACGTCATTCGACACGTTTTTGTGGCTTTCATTCAAATATGGGGGTGAACCTAAACATGTCCTGACTTCTGTAATTATATAAAAATTTAAATGGTGCTGCGAGGGATTTTTCGTATCGTGCCAAGACGGCAATGATCATCAACATTTCAGTGTAATTTGATAAAGCTTTTATTTAAAGTGATAATTTTATTTAATCTGCTCATGAGCTCAGCTGTCTGTGTGTGTGTGTGTGTGTGTGTGTGTGTGTGTGCGTGTGTGTGTGCGTGTGTGTGTGCGCATTCTCAGCTAAGTTTGTTTGTGTTTGCATCGGCTCGCTCCAGATCCTCTTTTGCCTACACGTTGAGCATGGGACTGGAACGGTTTCCACGTTTCACTTTTCTCTGATGGAAACGCAGGTGCCAAGGGTACATGAGTGGAACAGGGCATCGCAGTTACTCATGCACAAGTGTAGGTTGACTCACTAGTTCTTCAGTTTTTTGTTTTTTTTTCTAGTTTTTTTTTTTTTTTTCTTAGTAAGAGCTGGCTCTCCCCCTACTGGTCAGTCCTTGCGTGACACTCCAGACATCTTGTCTTGCTCCATTTTGAATCTTTAGTTTAACATCAAACAAGAAATAAAATTGAGCTGGGAATGCTGACACAATACCAAGTTGTTGATTTTCTTATTCTCTTATTTGTATTACATCAACAATGGACATGTGCATTTCATTGTCCAAAGAAATCATTAAACATCCCTTTGCTACATGTCCTGGTCATCATTTGCTGTCTTTTTTTAAATTGCACTCATCCATGATACAATGGTAATATTAACTGCTGTGTTAATATTACACACAAATAAATCATAAGCATTAGATTAGACCTTTCTATTGTTACTGTGTAATCTCTAAAAAAGCATGGCCTTCTCTTACATATAAAAGTATACAAAGATCCTTGCCAGTGAATTTTCAGTACTCCTTTAAACGAGTCTTGCAAATGATCTGAAACTATTCAATCTGTGTGAGGCATTCAGGGTATGTACTGTACGTCAAAAGTTTATAACTGTGACAAATAGTGGAAAAGTCCTCTCAGTTTTTTTGTTTTGTTTTGTTTTTTTCATATCATTTGAGAGCCGGATTCCCTTTATTCGCCCACATAATGATTGAACTTGAAGAGAGTGTGACCTGATCAGGGAACTTCAGTTTGTTTACCAGGACTTCCTGAGTTTCAAAGGGCTACAAAATGGACAAACAGTGACCAGAAGGTGCAACTCTGTATGCGGAAAATGTGAACGTGGATGAAGCGATGTGGGCTTTTTTTTTAAAAGGATTTACAGAACTGAATCAGCACCGTTTGACACGAGTATATTTCAAGGAAGGTTTTTTAAAAATAAAGGGTCATTGTTGTGTACGTTTGATGGACAGAAACACGCTGAGAATCATGAGCCCATTCTGACTTTGGTATACCCACCCTGTAGTGGCCGTCTCTCTCTCTCTATCTTTCTCTTTCTCTGGCTACATATCCACTCTTGGCGTCCGTCCTCTCAGAGATCCAGCTTGGAAATAAATGAGCAAAAACTATGTAGTTCCAGATTATCTTGTACTACTACTGATTAACATTATTTTACAAAAATAAGCACATATCTTACAGACAAAGGGGTTGTTTAATGTTATGGTGTATTAGTTAGACACTGTGAGGCTAGTTTCTTTTAAGAGAATAAAGAATTGTGATTGCAATGACTTATGTGGCATATTTTCTGTATGAAATAAGACGTAGAATTAAAAGGGAACGCCACTTAGTTTGGGAATGCATGTATGTTTTTCCTTGGATATATGTTCAAAACAAATTACCTCAATCCTATTAATTGTTGTTCTTGGAGCTGGAGCAGAAAATTATTAGTGTTCAGAAAACCTCTCTCTTTGTGATCCCAAAGCCTCTTCTGTTTCTTTCTGTTTCTCTTTTTCTTTTTTTCTCCCTTTGTTTTCTCTTTGTGCACAATTGTTTTTATTGTTTTATAACTTAAAATAAAATAAGGGTCCGCAAAACACTTTTGGTCCACCTTAGTCACACCAGCGATACTCCTCCAAGTAGTAACAGCTACAGTAGAGTTACTTATACAAGTGTTCATCCCATACGGACACATGTATACTATTAATATATATAATATATGAACATACTTAGGTCTGAGACTGTAAGGGAAATATGAGTACATATACTAATATTAAAATATATTAAATTATTGAATAAGGGAACATTATGTTATGAATTTTATATAAAAGTGTGCTTTCAACTCTTTTTGCAGCATCTTGGTGAATTCCTTTTCCTGTCTCAACATGACAGTCCCTGCAACTTATCTCACCCCTACGTCACCCCTGCACCCCCACTTGGACCTCATCTGGGGGAATTGTTGAGTATTTCAACATGGAGTGTCCCCTCATCTTTTCTTGTTGCTGAGGTGAAGCAAAACTATCACAGATTTTTCAAAAAAAACAAACAAAAAAAAACATTTAATTAAATTGGGTGGTTACTGATTACCTTAACAACCATTCATGTGTTTGTTATTCAGTAATGTATATGAGAACTAAGTGATGCAGCTATATGAACAAGGCCCAGATTTTATATATATATATTTCAAAATGCAGTAACACAAGGAAATGAAAGACAGGTGAGACGAGGAAGGTTACATTTACATGTTAGGTGTTGAACAGCAGGTGACCACACAGTCCCACTGTGTCCTGTAATGTGATAGGCACCAGATGGTTGTAGGCTCTTTCCATTCAGTGGCATTTCTGCTCACAAGCATCTGGTGCTGTTTTAGTCAGTGACCACAGTGCCACCCACAGGTTTTATGTTGAAGGACCAGATGCCATCAAGTCAGATAGAGAAAACCGGAACACCTTCAAAATAAAACAAAATGTGCTCAACTTCAGAGGTCTTCAACAGCTGCAAGGGGGTCGTGAAATTTTTGGTTGATAAGACAATGTTTTAGGCTATATCTTTTAGTTTCCACATTTATGTTTCAAATAAAAATGTCAATTTGAATAGCTTGTCTGCATGATTATAATGCAGTTGACAGACGTTGAAATTGGCATTGGCATCAGTGAACAAGGTCTGTTTATAAATGGCAGAGGAACAGCCCCCTACTCACTGTCAGTGTTGGGAACGTTACTTTTAAAAAGTAATTAGTTATAGCAGAGACGTTCTTTGGTTATAGTTACTAATTACTTCTCCCAAAAAGTAACTGAGTTAGTAACTCCACTACTTCACTATAATAGTAACTAGTTACCAGGGAACTATTGCATTACTTTTTCTTTCTTTTTTTTTAAGTTTAAATATGTCAAAGAATTTGGATTTTTTTTTCTCTCATTTTTAAATTGTATTTTATTGTTTTCATATATTTCACTGATCGCAATTAAATAATTTTAGACAGGTCTTACATTTTCTTATGCCCACCATGGGCGAGCATTTCACTCGCATTTGCCCCTAAAAAAACAAACATGTGTGAACCGGGAAAATCACAAAAAGAAAGAGGACAACCTGCGATTGGTCAAAAACTACAAATCCCACAATTCTCTGGCCTCAACAATAACAGTAGTTAGTGTAAGTGAGTGGAGCTGTCGGTGAAAAGAGGAAACAACGCCACGTCTGGTCCTGTTCTATGTTGTTCGTTCACACCGTCACCGTTTATTCGTTACGTCCGCGGTGTAAAAGGCCGTGACGCAAAGACGCGATTAGGCGCGAGACGCGGTAGACGCGACTTTTTTTTTTTGCGACGCAATACACCCGATTTGTTTTGTGCGACGGGACCATCGCGTCTTCGTCTATTTCATCGTGTTTGGTGGGAAGACCCACAAGGGGCTTCCCACCAAACACGAGGAACGCTTTTTTTTCGCTCGAGTTCTGACGCGCGACCAAACGCGAGATACGCGATTTAACGCTCGTTTTGACTCGTGACCATTTTGTGTAAATTCGCGTCTTCACGAGCTCGCCCATTTTCACAACAACAACGCCTGTCACAATAAGGCCATGTGATATTTAAAGGGATAGTAGCATTTTTTTTAAAGTGGGGTTGTATGATCTACAAATAGTCCCTAAGTAATTGCAGTAGAAGACTCTCTGCACTCCTCCCGTTCGCAATGCCAGCCCATAGCCCTGCCCAGAGATTTACAACATACAGTGTTGTGAATGGACCCAAAGAAACGGCCTATTTTCACGGCCTAAAAGAGGTTTTACGTGAAAAAAAAGTGCAGGAAAAATGCAGTTTTTATTTGGACCTAACCAACTGCTGATCGGCAGGCGCTAACCCTGGGCGGAGGGATACGTGAGTTAGGTCCAAATAAAAACTGCGTTTTTCCTGCACTTTGAAGGGCTGGAAAAAATTATATTATAGCGAACAATGGAACTATGTATTTTTTTTCATGTAAAACCTCTTTTAGGCCACGAAAATAGGCCGTTTCTTTGGGTCTGTTCACAATGTATGTTATCTCTGGGCAGGCCTATGGGCTGGCGTTGCAGAGAGTCTTACTGCAATGGGCTCTTTGCACAGCTCCACTACTTCCTGGACTTAATGCTGCTCCTTTGTTTCCTGTCTTAAATTATTGGACAAACTGATTAATCCAGGTGTGTCTGAGTAGTCGCAATGGTCAGACACACCTTGATTAATCAGGTTGTCCAATAATGTAAGACAGGAAATGAAGGAGCAGCACTAGGAAGTATTTGGAGTTGTGCAAAGAGCCCATTAAAGTACTTAGGGGCTATTTGTAGATCATACAACCCCACTTTTAAAAAAAATGCTACTATCCCTTTAAAATGAGCCAAAAAGAGAGAAATTGGCCACAAAGAGACACAGTGGTAGGAAAGAGAATTACAATGACACATAAAACCACAAAACGGCCACAAATAAGACACACAATGAGAACACAAATTACTCCACAGGATGCTTGCGTTGAAAAGTTTTATTTTGGTGACAAAAGAACCGGAAGTTCGTGTTGTTTTCCCGGAAGCTTGACGGTGATAAACTTCCGGCGGCATCGGGAGCTCAGAGGCCGACGGCGGGGAGGTGGAGCGAAAACATCCGAGGAGACGGAGGAGAAGGCGGCCACGGCCACTGATGACAACCCTGGAACAAAGGCGGAAACGACCTTCCCCCGGTGCCTGCTGCTGCCGCCGCCGCTCTGTCCGGTAAGTTTAAGTCACCGGGGTTTATACCGTCTTTGATTTAACGTTTCCTTTTCTTTATTTAAACGATATTTGCTCTGGTAAAAGCAGAAGTGATGAAGTTTGCAGGCCGGGTCATGCACCGGCTGCTGCTGCTGCTGCTGCTGCTGCTGCTGCTCAGCTGTGCGACAGGATGACACACAACCAAACTTGTTCTCTGATTTAACTCTGAAACACAAATTAACTATAATTTTCTGATGATGCTTCAGCGTTAATATGAAACACGTGGCCTAATTATAAGCAGCTTTGTGACTGATGGTGTTCACCTGGTGAATAATAGCATCAATCATTGTGTCTGGACTTGTCCTGTGAGGGGATCAGAGGGGGGTCACGGCCCTGGTCATGAACCTGCCTGGTAGTAAATCTGTGGTGATTTACAACTAATGACTCACTCTCACAGACTTCCGCAGTGCAGTGAAGTAAAAACCGAAAGTCTTTGGTTTTGTTTTGTGAAAGCTAAGAGTGCAGCTGAGCTAAATGAGGTTAACTGGGTTAATCGATCACAGGGTTGAACAGTTAATCTGGATCTAGTCGAAATAGCAGTTTGGGTAAAGTGCATTATCCCAAAAAAAACAGCAGCTGCACTATTAGTTGCTCCTGTTATTCGTGTCATGATATAACATTTATAAAATGAAGCATTGTGCTGCTGCAGAGATGCACCAGCCTGAGCCTATACTATATAGCCTATAGCCTAATATCCTGCAGATGTAAGAGGAAACATATTTGTTTGGTACAATCCTCCATTGTTATGAAATTCAAACACTTCTATTTGCAATCATCAGACTATTAGTCAGCCAAATAATCCTAAACATATTATGGCTTCAAATTGGAGTTTAAAATCTCCACTTTATAGCCTGTTGACTGTATAAAATGAGACAGTTTTGCACACCAGGATGTGCTGTCTGGACCAAACAACGATCAATTAATCAAGAAAGATAATGAGCAGATGAGTCGATAATGTAAGTGCTTAAATAGAGCAAGAAATCTGATGCCACCAACAAATATTATGCACTTGTAATTGTACATAAGTGGGCATTATTGATAGTGTGTACAGTACAGGCCAAAAGTTTGGACACACTCAATGCATTTCCTTTATTTTCATGACTATTTACATTGTAGATTCTCACTGAAATTCCACTACTGAACCCTGACAAGGCAACACCACCTGTGAAGTGAAAACTATTTTCAGGTCAGGTTCACCTCTTGAAGCTCATCAAGAGAATGCCAAGAGTGTGCAAAGCAGTAATCAGAGCAAAGGGTGGCTACTTTGAAGAAACTAGAATTGGTGGGGGCAGAGATAGAGGAGGAGGAGGAAGAAGGAGAGGAAGAAGAAAAGAAGAAAGAGAAGACAAAGAAGAAAATACATGTTTTCAGTTATTTCACACTTTTTTGTTAATTCCACATGTGTTCATTCATAGTTTTGGTGCCTTCAGTGAGAATAAAGGAAACACATTGAATGAGAAGGTGTGTCCAAACCTTTGGCCTGTACTGTATATGTTGAAAGGCTGATGAATAAGTAGTTGAAGAACTGGCGATTTCAGACTGAGCTAATAAAATATTCTCAGACTTTCATCTCCGTCCTCATTGAATTGATTGGGTCTGAACATGAGTCGTTCCTCTGACTGTGTCGCTTCCTGTTCTGTTCTGCTGCCCAGAGAGATGCCGACCTCGTCTCACCAGTGACCACAGCTCCCCACCGCCCGCCGACTCCCACACAGGACAGCAGGAGGCACATCAGACCCGTCATGGCCGCCAGGCAGCAGAGACCTGCAGCTGCTTCAGACGGCTCCGAGGCCAAAAGGACGGACTTCAGGGCCAATGAGAAGAAGTGCTGTGAGTGCTGTGTTGTTCCCCTCTGCGTGCACTGAAGGTGACTCACTGTGTGAGCACTGACCTGCTCAGTATTAGTGATTGAGCTCTGGGCACATTCACTCCTTCTTTATTATGTAATGCAGGTTTAATGGTCCATTTAATTACATTTCCCACTCTGTCGGCCATTCGTAAAGGGAGATAAGGTTTCAGCAGGCCCTGATTTTTGAATGTCAACTTTGACACACCTTATTAGGTGTGTGTGTTTGTGTGTGTTTACACAAGCAGGTAGTAGCACACACATTTGAAGGAGAGTAATATTGTAAGTAGCTAGGTCACTGTTCTGAGTGAACAGTGTCGTTCAGCACAACTTAAAACTTAGCAGACAGACTTTGAGGAATCGTTTCAATCAGGAATATAGATTGTAAAATGATTTGACTAAAATAAAATGTGTCTTGAACACACAGCTGCCTCTGCTCCCTGGGTCTCGGTGTCACAGACATCTGTTTGTAGGATCTCTCCAGTCAAGTCTGGTCTCGCCAGGTCTTTGTTTTGACAGATTTGTTTCTCCAGAGTTGAGGATGGTCTTTCACAGACATGGAAAGAAGGCAAGAGGAGAGGAAAAAAAAAAGATAGAAATATTTTCCACTCCACGTTACAGCCAGCAAGCCAACACTGGACTGTAAAAAAAAAAAAGAGGTTGCTGAGCAGCGAGAGGACTTTGGGAAACATTATCCAGCAGTCCAGAGGTGACAGTGCTGTGATGGAAATGTTAAACTGAGCGTTAACCGGCTGGTAAATGAACACTGCAGAGGAATACTTCTCAACTCCCTCCCTCCTTAATGCCTCTATATATCTGTATGTGTTAACACGTTTGTGTAAATATGAAACTTGATTGCCCTTTCATTATATTATCTGTGTTTGTGTCTGTCTGTGTTTGTGCAAACTGCAGCATGGGCCTCCTACATGACCAATTCTCCCACTGTGATAGTGATGATCGGTTTGCCCGCCAGGGGGAAAACCTACATGGCCAAAAAGCTGACGCGCTACCTCAACTGGATCGGAGTTCCAACGAAGGGTCAGTACGAAGTTTCATGCTCGTCGTGATGTTGTAACATCTGTAAAACCATAAAACAGCTGATGTTATAAAAAGGATAGATAATGGAAAAAGTTAGAAGTAACTTCAGTGCCTTAGTGAGATTGTGATGAGGAAGTTCTTTTGTTATGATTGGGAGGGGGCCATTGTGTTCAGTGTAATCATGCGACTGCAGGTATAAACAGGGGAGGTGCCCTGTTGCATTATTCCTGCAGGAAAACCATAATGGCGCTGGGAGACGCTACTTCAGTGGAAATCCTGCGCTCGCGGCGATGCTGCGTTAATTTTGTTGTGACGATTACTATCAGTGCATCATCGCTCGGCTCTGTTTGGAGTCGTCACGTCAAAGGAATGTAGGAAGACGGGTTTGGCAGCTCCACAGTTGAGATGAAGGTCACGGCTTTGACAGAGCATTTGGATTGTGGCAATTGTTCTCACTGTCTTTGCATGTCTCTCTCTCTCCCTTTCTCCTGGTTCTCTTTGCAGTATTTAACCTTGGAGTTTATAGGAGAGAAGCTGTGAAGTCGTACAAGTCCTATGACTTTTTCAGACATGACAACAAAGAAGCGATGGAAATTAGAAAGTGAGTGAGTCACTTCTCATGTAGACCAGTCATGCAAACGCTTCTTTTGTTGAATAAATGAGGCTAAAAATATTCCAGCACATTATCTCCTGAAGATAAGAGCTAATATAACAACTTTGATTTCCTGACCAGGTTTTTTTTTCTTTTTCTACTTGTGTTCCCACAGGAAGTGTGCTCTGGTGGCGCTGCAGGATGTTAAGTTGTACCTGAACGAGGAGGGAGGCCAGATCGCTGTAAGGACACAAACTGAACAGCGATTCTATCGCATTCCCTCTTAAATGTAACATCTGGCCTGATTATCTCAATCTGTGTGTGTCCGTCAGGTTTTTGATGCCACAAACACCACCAGAGAGAGGAGGGATCTGATCCTGAACTTTGCAAAAGACAATGCATACAAGGTCAGTTTTACATTTTAGCTCAAACATGGGACAGACAATTGTTTGTTTTTTCTACAAAGTTTATGAATTTCTCATCAATAATGTCTTTTGTCAGGTTTTTTTTGTAGAATCATTATGTGACGATCCAGATGTCATCGCCACAAATATTCTGGTAAATTATGGATCTATCCTTACATATTATTATATATGATATATACTATATTTGTACATGAGTTCACATTTGTTTCTAAACTGTTTTTGCAAATGTCTCTTCTCTGCTCAGGATGTGAAGGTGTCCAGCCCTGACTACCCTGAGAGGAACAGAGAAAGTGTCATGGAGGATTTTCTGAAGAGAATAGAGTGTTATAAAGTGACCTATCAACCTTTAGATCCAGACCAACACGACAAGTAAGATGGGTTTTTTTTGTTTTTTTTGTGAAGGACGATCAAGCTGCATTTCTTTCTGTTTTTATCACCACTACTAATCCAATCTGGAATGTCCCTCAGATTTAACCGTTTCCTCGTTCTTCTCTGGTGTTTGTGTGAACATGTACTTGCAGAAAGCGTCCTGTAGGTGGAGCAGGAGCTCATATTTGATACAGATGATTGTTCTCTACTGTTTGTTGACTTTTTGATTCATGCAGCAGATGTAGAGTAACACTGTGTCCTAAATCCAAAACAAGCAGCAAGACTTTCATCAGAACTTTAGGTCACTTTGTTCCAGGAAGACAAATGATTCAGAGCTTGTCATTTTTATACTTGTGCCAAGTGGTTCAGCTTCAGGTCTGTTTGATTAGTTTATAAATTGATATTGATCATTTAAAGACTATTTTGGCTCAGTCTTGAGTCTCTTAGTTTCATGTTATCTGTCCTCGTTTTCCTGTCTCTCTCTCTCCCTGTCCCTAAATAACAGGAAAAAACAAACAAACAGATAAAATATGCACATCCACATATGTAGCATGCACAACAGTATTTATTTATCCATTAGGCCCCTAACACTTGACCACTCAGCCCTTCACCATCTGTCACTGTGTCCTCTAATATCAAGAGACTGGCATAAATTTAGGCGTCATCTTTGTCAGTCGAGTGTCTGATGTTGTCAAATCAGTTTTCTCCAACTCAGGCTTATCTCCAAGGTTGAGTCCTTTTTTATCCTCTGCCAACCTTCAGACAGTAATTTGTGGTTTTATTTCTTCCTGTTTGGACTACTGTAATTCACTGGATTCAGGGCTGAGCCAGAAACCCATCTCTGATACAACATGCTGCTGTGAGATGTGAATTTATTACACCAATTCTGTCTGTCTCCATTGGCTGCCTGTGGGTGAAGGCCCTCTATTTGTTCCTCCCACAACTGTCTTATCACTATTATTTTTATCATTATCTTTATTATTATTCTCTGAAAGCATGTCAGAAACAAAACATCAGGGTTTAGATTACACCAAAAGTACAAGATATCTCCCACCAGTGACGTGTGTGTGTGTTTGCCTCTGACCTACAGGAACCTGTCCTTCATCCAGGTCATCAATGTCGGCCGACGTTTCCTGGTCAACAGGGTGCAGGACTACATCCAGAGCAAAATCGTCTACTACCTCATGAACATCCACGTGCACTCCCACTCCATCTACCTCTGTCGGCACGGAGAGAGCCATCACAACATGGAGGGACGCATCGGCGGAGACGCTGAGCTGTCGGAGAGAGGGAAACAGGTGATTTAACATCTTCTCTCACTGTTGTGCTTTTCCACTTGATAGATAGATAGATAGATAGAAAGAAAGAAAGAAAGAAAGAAAGAAAGAAAGAAAGAAAGAAAGAAAGAAAGAAAGAAAGAAAACTTTACTAATCCCCAAGGGGAAATTTAAATGTCACAAGCAGCAGCAAAGGGAAAAAAAAACATAACAATGGAGAGAAAACAACACAGATCACACTGAAGTAAACAACACTGAAGTAAAATACATAAAAACTCATAGTGTATTACAAACACAAACACATAGTGTATATAAATAATTATGTTATGAAGACAACAGCATCTCGAAAAGTAAGGAAATAACCTTGATCTGAGACGAGGACGTTAAAGCAGAAGTAAGCGATCCGGTCGTTTTGGCTAATGCTGCGTTCCAGGCAGGCTTTTGAAACCGTAAATTACAGCTTCAAGTCACGACTTACGACTTTGTAGCGTTCCAGGCAACCCACTCGTGTTTTTCCGACCTGTTTTACCTGTGAAAGTCACTATAACGGCCACTCGTAACTTCCGACCCGTGAACTCGTACCAGATCGAACTGGTATGACTTCACAGGTCGGAAAAACACGAGTTACGGGTTGCCTTGAACGCACCATAACGTCTTGTCAGCCGATGGAGTTAGCAGCCCCCGCCCTCGTCATGGATCTATTGGTCCTCGTCCCTACGTCACCACATTAAGGCGCATCCCTTGGCTGCACACACAGCCCTTCATGCCGTTCTCTCTCCTCATTGGATAAAACTTGTAGGATACGATAAAAGTTTTCTCCTCGGCTCAGAGCAGAGCAGAGTGACTGACAGACCCGTGTTTTGGTCCAAACACTCTATGTAAGTGATTGCTGTCGGAAGATACAACTATTTAAGACTTATATTAACACAAAAAGATCGCTTACTTCTGCTTTAATTCCTCTCTCATATCAGTCTTTTAAAGCTACAGCCAGAAGCTCAGTTTTGTATAAAGACAAGAAGCAGGGACAAGAAAGAAAAACAAGAAGCACTTCTACAGTACAGCTCACTGATAAACTCTGTTAAGCTTTGACAAAGAAAAATTATTTTTCCAAATCATAAAGTACACGATAAAATTCAGATAACACACCACAGTTGCATATTTTCTAGCATAAACCATTAAATTCCTGCTGCTATATATCAGCATTAGGACCATTATGGCAAGAATTACTGCATTTTATTCACCGTGTAACTCTGGTTTTGTGTTTGAGTGTCAGGTCTCCAAATTAAAAAGCCTCTGTGTGTGTGTGTGTGTGTGTTGTCTTCATCAGTTTGCTGCAGAGCTGAAGGGTTTCGTTGAAGAGCACCATCTGTCTGACCTGAAGGTTTGGACCAGTCAGCTGAGACGCACCATCCAGACGGCAGAAGAACTGGGAGTTCCCTACGAGCAGTGGAAGATCCTCAATGAAATCGATGCTGTATGTGCTTGTTGATATACCACAGTGACGGAGACTCTGTGAAGGCCTGGATGGAGGTTATAAGAGTAGTTTTTTTATGTCTTTGTGTCGTCAGGGAGTGTGTGAAGAGATGACGTACAAGACGATAGAGGAAACGTACCCGGAGGAGTTTGCCATGAGGGACCAGGACAAGTATCACTACCGCTACCCAGGAGGAGAGGTAAACACTCTGAAGAGATGAGAGAGTGATTGGTGTTGGTGTATTACATACTGTAGAAGGCCCCATTTTGTTCTTATTGCACTTTTTAATAGCTGAGTGATTGTACAGAGCAACATGAGGTTTTAGTCTATAAGGATTTTGCTAAGATCTACACTTTTTATTTGTGGAACTGTGACATTTTCAAATCACAGATGAACAGAAATAACTTTTGCTATTGCTACATATCCTACTTTAGCACAAACAGCTGTTTCCTTCAAAGTAGAAGGAAGAGTATGACCTTGACATTGAACTTCCTTTAATAACTAAGAGCCACTTCCCTCTTAATTGCCCCTCGGGGACAAATAAAGTTCTTGAATTGAATTGAATTGAATTAAATTCTGTTACTTCTTTTCTTTACTGAAGTTAGCATGCTAACCAGCTAGCCCCAGCACTGCCACTTTCCGATACCGAGTCAGTATCATCCAGTCTGCCCTGAAGACCTGTGTGTATATTATAACTTTTTCTATTGTAGCTGAAGTTCTTGGCAGGAATTAGTGTTAGCGTTGGGTATGTAGCAATGGCAAAACTTACAAACAGATTTTTTTTAAATCATGGACCTGACAGGTAAAATGTGAGTGTTGACACGTATGTTTGTTTGTTCTTTTTTTTTAAATGACCAAAGATAATTGCATAAAAGTTAAAAATCAGTTGAACCCAGCTCTGCATCCTTTGACCCTCTCCTCTCCTCTCCTCTCCTCTCCTCTCCTCTCCTCTCTCTAGTCGTACCAGGACCTGGTCCAGCGTCTGGAGCCTGTCATCATGGAGCTGGAGCGACAGGGCAACGTCCTGGTCATCTGCCATCAGGCCGTCATGCGCTGCTTGCTCGCCTATTTCCTGGACAAGAGCGCAGGTTACATGAAGACAATGGTTTATATTATAAGAACCTGTTTACCTTTAACCGTGGATTCCTCTGCCAGCAACTGCTTTCATTATTTCAAACTTATTTGATTAACAAATTGAAGTGATACTACTTAAACTGTGCTTAAAACAGCTTCATATGGTCTTTCAGAGAGGAGAGCGAAATTAAGAATCACTGATTAACATCTTAACGCAAACCCAATGTTAAACGCTACAGTGCAGCAGACAGTTCCCTGCAGTTCAGGACTGCTGGGAAAGTGCAGCTTTGAGGGAGGGATTTTCCAAACCACTTGTCTCATTCCCTCAAAAAAAAGAATCTATTTTTGGTGGAGTGTGTGGTGCAGAGAGTCATCTGTAGCCCTCATCGTGTTTACGCATTTTTTTGTGACCTTGAATTGAATCTTTCCATTTAATCTTTCACTGCTGTGCTCTCTGAATGTTAATTACTGCACAAACAGCAGTAGCTTATTTACAAAACAATCACAAACAGTTTAGTGTAAATAAAACTGGTTGGTTTAATTTGGTGTTTTACAGATGTCATCCAACCGTGTGTCATAAGTCCACACATCCTTAACACATAGACTAGGATCAGTCACAGGCTTCGACCTGCAGCTTGTTGGGTGGGTGTTCTTATCAGCCGATCAGGTCTGATCCACCTTAAGCTCCCAACTGCTGTAAAGACACAAGTAGAAGTAGATCTTCCCAGAAACGAGACTGACACAAAAACACAAAGTAACTCTACCCTGAACACTGAGTACGGGCGTCACTGACCTGTGTCCAGTTACAGTGAACATAATGTGACATTATGTAACAGAATCGTGGCTGGAAATATTTCTGACTGTAATTTCACAGCATCGGTCAAGAGGCATTTATTTACTTTTTCTCATCACAAGATGGTGCTGAAGTAATGGATTTTGGAGTTTGTCAGTGGCTCTTATTATCTATACTACATGATTGATTTATATATAATGTATAAAATAAAACAACATGTGAAACTATTAGACATTGCAGATTCCCCATGTTGAGAGTAAAACTAATAATCCCTGAATAGTTTTAATATGAGAACAATCTTTATATCTTTATATATAAGACACAGGGTCTTATATTAATATCTCTGTGAGGTCGTGTACAGGAAAGAGTGGAGGGTCTGTTGCAATAAAACAAAAGATTGTTCTCACATTAAAAATGTGAGAACAATCTCACAAAACACGCCCTCACAGAGATATTAAATATAAGGTACAGGGTCTTATATTAATATATCTGTGAGGGTGTGTACAGGAAAGAAAAAATAGGTATAATTTAAAATTACTAAATCAAGCTCCAAAAGAGAAAATAATGAACTACAAACTTTATCAACAATTTTAAAAATTGGACTTGATTGCAGTGCAGTGCTAATAATAAATACACACACAAAATGTGGTTACTTTTAAAAACACAAAATAGATGTGTATAAATGTGGGCACCTAAGTAACCACCCGCTCGGAGTGGAAAATGATGCTCAGAGTCGAATCAATATTTAATCCCGAGGCAGACGTTAGTCAGCAGAGGATGTGGTCATTGTTGCAGCATCTGTGTAAAAGGTAAACCAGCCAGTGTGGGTGCAGCTCGCTCTGGCATGTCATCCACCCCATCGTCGTCGTCCTCCTCCTGTTGGACAACACAGCAACATGCACTTTAACTTTTTTATAAAGCACTGCATGAGGTTGACAGATGTTCCGACTGTCGTCCAAAACCCGAAGGGGAAAAGTCCTGTCATTTATAATGTGCACGACAACAGCACAGGAAGTCTTACAAGTCCTCTGTATTTTCCTCTGCCCAGATGACCTACCCTACTTGAAGTGTCCCTTACACACTGTCCTTAAACTCACCCCTGTGGCTTATGGTAAGTCATTGCACTGTTTAAAAATTAACTGGCCCCTTTTTTTTTTTTTTCTGACGCATTTGTGACGTATTTTTCTCCCGCGTTTCTCCCCCAGGTTGTAAAGTGGACATGTTTGATCTGAAAGTTGAGGCTGTCAACACTCACAGGGACCGGCCATTAGTAAGCTTCTCTTTAATATTTTGTGTCGCACACACACACACACACACACACTAACACACACACACTCATACTCACATGCCAGCCTGTATTTGTGGAAGTCAGCACTATGCGTCCAGTTCACTGTGGTGTGTTCATGTGTTCAGCACACGCAGCTTGAACCTTGAGAGTCAGGTCACGGCTTTATTTACAGATTCCAACCGAAATGACATGCCAGTGTTTTGTCCCTGTGAAGCTCAGATATCCAGCCTTTTCGAAAACAGCTCAGACCCAGGTGCCTCGGCTAAAAACGTAAATGTTTGCTGTAAAATGTTTACACCTCAAATGAATTGCTTGTGGGCAGATGTTGTTACCTTTTCCAGAGAACCAGGCCTGCTGTTTTTTTCCCCCTGTTTTCCAGCAAAGCTATGTTAAGCTAAGCAGCTGGTGGCTCAGGTGTCTTACATATAAAAGTGGTATTCATGTTATCCTTTAATTCTTGGCATCAAAGCAAATGTGTGTATTCCCCTAAATGTTGAACTAATCCTTTAATTAGCTGTGTACACATGCACACCTCTGTCTTTGCTGCCTGTCAGGGAAAAGCACAACAGAGACAAACATAATTTCACTGATTATATGTTCTACTGTCACAGCTCTTTAACCACACAGCAGCAGCAGCAGCAGCCGCTGTCACAACATGCACTTCTCTCTGGCTGTTTATAGCGCTTTCTTTTAAAGGGATAGTTCAACATTTTGGCAAATTGGCCCATTGCCATAATCCCTATAGTCATAGCAGTAGGTTTGTTACCTTTAATTGTCGGTGCAAGCTGTTTTTAGAACGTCCGAGCCGAGCCGCAAGCAGCTCAGAGCTACGCTACAGAGGCTCATGGGATTTCTTGGTTTCCCTCATCAAACTCATCACCAAGAAATCCCATTAGCCTTCGTACGTAGCGTAGCTCTGAGCAGCTCGTGGCTCGGCTCGGCCGTTCTAAAAATAGCTTGCACCGACAAATAAAGGTAACGAACCTACTGCTATGACTATAGGGATTATGGCAATGGGCCAGTTTGCCAAAATGTTGAACTATCCCTTTAATCAAATGTGCCTTTGAAACATAAGCAATGATATCTGTTTATATTGTGTTTTTATTTCTATCTAGGGGACATCTGCTAAGGACAACAAATGGAAATTAGCCAATGCCTACAATCTGGCATGTTTACATTATTGTATCACATACGATGATGTCCATTAACTTGCAGTGTCCCTCCCAAATAAAATAAATTGAATTGAAAATTTTATTGATTAAACATCATGGAGTTAATCAGTTAATTAATTGTTAGAATAGAAAGGGACTTGAGTTTCATAACTTAAAAAGATAAGAATATGAAAATATGAATATTTAACTGTGTTTCTCAAAAGGACGGTCTTCAAATCTTAAGTTTGTAATTACACTTTTGGCGTCACACCACACAATCAGTGAAACTGACTGGCAGCCTAAATATACCATGTTATTATTAAAAACCTTCTGTATTGTCAATGTGTTGCTTGGAAAAACTGTGGCTGTTTTTACAAATGACAACATGAGGGAAATGAAGAACTTTTCTGAAGAACTGAACAATCGTGCAGCCTTGGACTTGACTCACTAATCAGTCTGCTGCTGTTTACTGAAAGTTTCAACCTCAAGTCAGAGTGGGTGTGAACACATAAACACATTTACTGAGGATCTGACTGACAGGATATCCTGTCTGCTGGGACCAATATAGCAGTGGTTTCTACATGTAGGTCTGTTTGTCTCAGTCTCTGTTTCTCCTTCTTTGCCTTCTCGCAGTCCAGACCGAGGAGCGAGCTAATTAGTGCGAGGCAGAAAGACTCGTTAATCAGTCCACCTCCGTCTCTGTCTGCTCTTCACTCACCAGAATAAAGTCCCGACAGATGTGCCGCCAGCTGTCCTCAGAAGGAACAGCTTCACTCCGCTGTCCAGCCAAGACCAGATTAAACGTCCTCGCCTGTACAGCGTGGGTAACCCTCCACAGGCCCGCATGTCCCAGGCTCCCACTCTACCCAGCATGCAGTTCTCGGAGGCATCGGAAGGGGCAGAGCTGTCACTAAGCGAGGTGAGCGTTGTAAACGTACCCGAGGTTACAAGTTATCGTGAAGGGAGGAAAACAGAAGGAGAAATATTCTAGAAATGACACAAAAGGCAAAAATGTAAATAAAAAAAAGCTGAACACATCAACTCAACAAATAATTCAGTTAGTTCGATAATTACAATTGAGCAAAAAGAAATTTGTTCGTCAAAAAATGTTCCTTCTACCCGCAATCAGTTGGAAACATTATTTTTTACATATTCCCACTTCCTTCCTGATGCTTTATGATAACATCCAGCAACATGTGTTTATTTACTGTATGACTTACTGATGTACTTGCTTTTCTTTTGCTTTTTGTCCCTTGCTAGACTCCATATATTGTGTCCATATACATGTTCCTACTGAGTTCTTATACAAAAAAACCTCTGATGTTCTGTTTTCCATGTTTACAAAACACAATAGTTCCCTTTTCCAACATCTTTGATGCTGAACTAGTGGATCTTGTAGTTTTTTCCCATGTTTTTTTCCCCTCTATGCTGTTGCCCAAAATGTGACCTGTGTAAAGAAAAAAAAATTGTGCTTCAAAAACTGCCTGAGTGCTTCACTTCTCCCAGTGAGCTAAGATATATAATCTTAGCTCAGGCTCAGTCAGTGCCAGTCAAAACAAACGCCTCATTCCTTTTTTGGTTTGATGTTTTTGGTGAAGGCCTCTGAATTTCTCTTCCTTTCCTTCGCATCTTGCAGGACTCTCTGAACGGCTTCAGCGCTGCAGACACAAATGACTGTATTCGAAACTAGAGAAGCACACAGAGGTATTTTTTTAAAATCTCTTTCCTCTTATCTGGCACCTGGAGCATGTGCACTCTCCTCCAAATCCTTCATACCTTTCTCTTTCTCCATTTATCGTAGGCTTTTCTTCAACTTGGATGTATCAGCACTTCTGAGGACCAGCAGTGAAAAATGCAACCAGCTTCAGCCATTTTACTCTTAAGCACTGTACCACACACCATGTCTGTTTGATTGAATATACTGTATGTGTTGTCTGTTCAGTTTTTCTGGGATAGACATTATGGGTGCCAACACGGGTGTGCGCATACTGTACACATAACAAACTCAATGCCTTTGCACAACAGCCTTGTAGTCTGGGCTGTGATCCACCTCAGATAGATAATTCAAAGACTCTGAAAGCTCGTCCATCAGTAGCACACTTGTCTCTTTTATGCTGAATTAGATGTAGAAAGTGTTGATTGTGAATCGTATACCTCAGTAGAAGCTACTGCCTTCAGTTTTAGTGTGAGAGAGAGGGAAGCTCTATAGCCTTAATGTTATTATAATCACTTATTTTAACGTTCCCACCACATGTGCGTCCTTCCTCTGGTGATCTGACAATATGTAGTAGTCATTTTATTTCTAAGGATCATTTGAGAATATCAAATATTAATTTAAATTTGCTGTGGGCAGACATAAGCTATGAAAAGTGATGAAATATTTTGTACAGCAGCTACGGTGACACTGTGCTTTTTCCTTTCTGTGACAATTATTCCATTGCTCCTTGAAATGATGCCTTTCTGAATATGATGCCTGAGGCTCAAAATAGTAATACTAGCTCCAATATATTCAGCCTCTCACTGTGATAATGTAAAGCTGACCCCATTTGAATATTTGGAAAAAAAGTGCTCAAAGCTGGATATTATGCTGAGTTCGAATGCTGTTTAGTTTCTCCATGAAGAAAAGCGAATTGGTTGTGAACTAAAAAGACACTGTATATCAAGTCTTGCCTTGATAGTATCCATGTGGATGACTCTCTTATTATTAAATAGATGAATTGGAAAAGTGCCTTTTTATCTTGAGGGGAAAAAAACAAGGCTGCAGCAAAATTAATCAAGATGCTGTAGCTACATGAAATGCAAAATTCTGTAATTTTCCATGTGTCGCCTGAATTGAAGGATTGGTGATGCATTCAGATGACTCGTAAAAAAAAAAAAGCTTTAATGTTATTGCACACTGTTATGTTCTTGTCTCATTAAATGAAGTTAGTTTTATGCTGTGAGCACATGACGATCTGTTTTTTGTCAAGAGTGTGTGTGCATGTACTGTGGGGAAAATAGGTATTTGATCCCCTGCTGATTTTCTAAGTTTGCCTCCTCCCCCACAAAGAAATGGACAGTCTAGTTTTTATGGCTATTTATTTGAACGGAGAGAGACAGAGTATCAACAAAAACCCAGAAGAACATTGTATAAATAAATTAATTTACATTTGATCAAGTGAAATAAGTATTTGATCCCCTACCAACCAGCAGGAATTCTGGCTCCCATTCAAATTACTCCTGTCACTTTAGACAGTAATCCTCATCATAACTTGATATGTGTATCCAAGACACCTGTTGGCATCAACTTGACTCGCTGTGTTTGTAGTAGTAGTAGTAGTTTATTTGTCCCCGTAGGGAAATTGAGTCTTTGTGTTTGGAAGCAGCGAACTATGACCCCAAGACCACTGTCCCCAACGTCAAACAACAAGGTGGAAACATTATGCTTTGGGACTGTTTCTCTCGATGGACAGGGTCACGTAGCCTACAGTAAAATCTTGGATGAGCCAGAATACTGAAGATGAGTCGTGGATGAGTCTTCCAGCATGACAGTGACCCAAAGCGTAATAGAAGAATAAATCAAAAGTTTGTCTACAGTTTAGAAGTCGATGCTGAAGTTTTAGAGGTTCAAAGAAGCAGAAGATTTGAAGAATTTGAAGACTGCTTCAATGCATTTCCTATGAAAAAGAGAGGATCTGTAAAGAGGAGTGGACCAAAATCACCCCTGAGATTTGCACAACACACTGTTGCTGGCAAGCACAAAGACATTTTTTGCTTGGGGATCAAATACTGATTTCACTCGATCAAATGCAAATTAATTTATAACCTTGTTGTGTTTTTTCTGGATTTTTTGTTGATATTCCGTCTCTCTCTGTTAGAATACAAATACCATAAAAACTATAGATTGACTATATATTGTCAAGGATAAAGATGATCTACAATATTCACAAAAATGGTGCAACTCATGAGCAACATTTCACCATCTTCTCTTTGTAATAGTAAATTATTCCCTAATCTTCATGGTCTTCGTGAACCCAACAGTTTATTTTTCATTTATCACAGAATCACTCTCATTCCGAAACAAAAACACAAAAAGTTAAATTAGACTTTGGGACTTTACAACATTAACTGAATGTTTAAAAATACGTAAGATACTGTAAGTGAAAGTAATTTACTTTTGATAGCTGCCGTAAGTGTCATCAGGGAGATGGAGGAGGAAGACGAGGAGGAAAAACTCGGATAAACAATTTCATGCCAAAGAATTTAATCTGAAAGTAGTTTTAACATCTGAAATGATCCTTGTGGGTGTGTATCATGATAATAAAAGAAGGAAAAAAAAGTTCTGATTCATTTCCAGGTTGATTACAGATGTAAAACGAGAAATGACTACTCATATTTAAGGGAAAGGACACAGTAATATTTTAGTCATTCTTAGATTCAGTGAGGAAATACAATTTAACAAGTAGTACAGAGAAACAACAAATCTGAATTTATAGTGTGTTCCAGTTAACACTATTGGACTAAATTAACATTTATTGGTCTAAGTGCGTCATAGTGTCATTCAGGCTTTGAAGATTTGGGTCAAATTGACAAACCTCAGAGTAAAGCAGAACAATAGCACCAAAAAAAATCCTAGTAGCTGTATCGGAAGAATACAGGGAAACAAACACGCAACATCCATGGACAGTGATAGTTTGCACTGTGGAACAACACATTTAAATCAGATGAAGGACAAGGCCCCATTCTGCTTTACAACATCTCTACTGTGGGTAACCAGCATGAAGCCATGTTTTCATCAGTTCTATCTGTTCATTAAAATTAGACGAGGTGGAGGAGTTTCAGTCGCTCCATGACCAATAACCAGAAACAAAGTGAGAACCACAACCTATTGTGTTTTCACTATTTCTCAGTCTCATCGATGCAATTTACCCTTTTTTTTATTATTTTTATTTAGCACACACAATATCATATAAAAAAAACAACATGAACAATCAGCATTACTGGGATGTGCAAAGGGGAGGTATGAAACCCAGGAGGGCTTATATGAAAACCTCACCCAGCATATTCAAAGATCAAATTTGTTACGGTTTAAAAACAATAACATAGGAAAATAATTGAACAATAATGAAAAATAAGTAGAAAAGTAAGAGATTAAACAGTAAAATATAAGGAAATAAGGAAAATAAAAAATAAAAAATACGTACATAAATGAATAATACAAAACAAAAATAATGAATAAGCTCATAAGGAAAGAGTAAGGAGTAAGAGAGAAGAGACAAAAGAAAAACATGACAATAATTGTCTTATGTTTGATGGTACATGGTTTGACTGATGAGGTACTTCTTGAGAGCCTTTTTAAATGATGTTAAATTAATAATTTTTTTCAGATAGTCAGGTAGCTGATTCCAGAGACGTGGACCTTGATAACGAATTGAAAATTGACCAAGAGCAGTTCTAAGGCAGTGTGGAGGTTGGAAGAGTTTCGTGTCTGGTAGCTATGGACTGAACCCTTCAGGGAGACACAACTTCTCCTCACACGGGAGCATTTTGTGTTGTATTTGTACATTATTATCTGTTTTTCATCCAATCTAGTGTTCCATATCAGCTGCAAAATAAAACCCAAAATACACAGTGAAAACATTTGCTTAAAGTGCCAAACACTTTGATCATTTCACTAATGAACTAAATCTAAAGCTTTTGCATAATATACAATGTATATGCAAAGCAGCTGATGCGCGTTCCCGGCAGGAGCAGTTTTCCGGCAAGCAGTCTATTTGCCTCGAAAACAACTCTGTCTGGTTACGTTCCGTTATTATCTCATAGCATGGTGAATGTGCAGGTCACAACTTGTCCATGAGAGCAATTTGGAGTTGTTGGATTGTGTATTTGATGAGTTTGATGAGGGAAACCAAGAAATCCCATGAGCCTCCGTAGCATAGCTCTGAGCAGCTCGCAGCTCGACTTGGTCATTCTAAAAATACCTTGCATCGACAAATAAAGATAACAAACCTACTGCTATGACTGTAGGGGTTATGTCAATGGGACAATTTGCCAAAATGTTGAACTATCCCTTTAAGTGTGACAGTATTGCCCCTTGTGTTTAACAGTAAAGACAATTAAACTTTATATGTGTGTCCGACATCCATCGCTGCTGCGCAAAACTCAGGGTAAGACCACATAAACATGTCCCATTGACTACCATTCATTTTGTCTATAGGAAAAATGAATTTTGAAAGTTGAATTCTGAGAAATGCCCAAGTTGCCCAAGGGCCAGACAAACTAATTTTACTTTGATAGCCCTATAGAACATGTTACTGTATAAAAGTTCAATGTAATCAACATTTCCTTGTCAATTTTTTGGCAGTTAGATTTTCGAAAAATTGCACATTTTTCAAAAATTTCACAAAACTTTGTGTGTTAGGTGGCACCCCTAAATCTCAATGGATTTCCTCAAAACTTTGCAAAAGTCATTTTTATGTTAATTGGAACAAAATGCTTTGCCAGCCAAATTGATATTTTGAAATTAAAATTTCCCATTCAAATTTGATGCACCCTAATATACATTTCTATACAGTGTTGCAAAATGATATTACAGTGATCTGCCGAGAAGAAAATGCAATGTTGGAAGTGAGTGTTATTACATAATGTTAATGTTATAATTGTTGTACTGTTTTGTGTCTTCATTGTATTATGACGTACTGTGTATTTTTTGCATTTCTCTTTAGTCTTGAAGCTCCAGTGAAGAGATTTAATTCAGTGGTGTCTGACTAAAATATCAATACTTCTTCCACTTCCATAAGTAGCTATTTATATACGTATGAGTGGGAAAACCCAAACAAAGTCGTGCGTGGAGCGTCCTCAGTTCTGAGAACGATTACAATGCAGTTTGTGATGTGTGTGGGAAGACTGTGGGACGTTGTGGCAACAACCAGGAGCTTTGTCACGGAGCACAAATGTACTGAGGTTGTGCAGCAGTGGCATGAAGAGGAGGAGCTGCCAGGAGCAGACAGATTTCACTGACTGAGTCCACAGACAGAGTGTAACTATTGGCCAGGTCGGTCGCTGTCACCAACTGTAGGAAAGTGATTCACGTCTGTCTGGGCTTTGGTTTGTGTGTTGACGTTCAGAGAGCGGGAGCTTCCCTCATTCTTAAAACCACAGAATGATCTTTGTTTTAAACTGATATGCCAGCCATCATGTGAAAAAAAATTAGGACACCCTATGAAAGCCTATGTGTGTGTTTTTTTTTAACCATATTTGGATATATGGATATTTAATAGAAATGTTAACAACACACTTAAAACTGAAGAAAATATGTTTTTTTCTATATTGGCTAAACTCACACATACTGTAGGTGCATCACATCAGGCGCACATGATCTGAACATTGTTACCCAGCTTTTTGAAGGAGGTTTGCCCTATTTAATCCTCAGACATTTAGTTTGGTGTGCCTCTGACTGCTGAAGTGGGAGTGAACACCGTAGTGAGATCGAAAGAGCTGTCCAAGGCCTTACTGTAGCAGCTTATGAGTCCGGTAAGGTAGATCTCAAAACTATATGAAATTGCACTGTCTGGAAAATAGGCTACAAATGGAGGACATTCACAACAACTGCCAACATGCCCAGGTCTGGCCATCCAAGCAAGTTCACCCCGAGAGCAGACTGCAAGCTGCTAAAGGAAGTCTCCAATATCATCACGGGACCTACAGCAGGCTCTTGCTACTGTGCATTCCTCTTCAATGAGAAAGAGACTGTACAAGTTTAACTTGGAGGAGTGCAAGAAGGAAACCTTTGTTCTCTAAGAGAAACATGAAGGCCAGAATGAAGTTTGCCAGATAGACTGATGATAGACTTCAAACATCTATATAGATCACATTTACATTTCAAATTCAACAACATCAAATAAGAAGACTAGTCTGAAGTCTTATTTCCCTTCTCTGAACTTATCACATTTTATTTTTTAAATAGGTGTCAGTTTTGCATTGGTGTCATATCTGTATTATTGGTTCATATCAGTAGCATTTTGCATCACATTAGTGCTGAATATGTATCGTATCATGTCATGTTGGTATCCTATCCATATCACATCAGTATTGAATCCATATCTTATCATATCATATTGCATTGTATCGTACCGTACTGTGTCGTGTTGTATCATGTTATCGTATGGTATTGTATTATACTTCATTGTATCATACCGTATATTTTATTGTATTGTATCATATTATATTATATCGTATCGTACGGCATTGTATCATATTGTATCATATCTTATCTTACTGATTTCTTTCATTGGAGAACATGCACTGTAGCAATGTCTGGTAGCTCTGAGTTTTTACTTAACCTTTGCTTTATTTTTGTTATGTTTTTGTCGTTATTTTGTCAACTACTGATGGATTGTTATGTGGGGAGCGGAGTTTGTTCAGGAGAGGAGCTTCTTTCATTGAAACAGAATAAGTCTGGAGGATGCCACCTTGTTGTTGGATCATCCACTTCATAAAACCTAAAATAAATAAAAAAAACTTCATAAAACCTGGATGGACCAAGAAAATGCAGGTGGTGGACAGCTCCTCTCTCTTCGCTGCAGGACGGAGAGACGTAGAAGATCATTTGTAACTACAGCCATCAAGCTTTTAAATTCTTCTGCAAATGGTTGAAGAGCTGCCAGACAGAGATTAATAAAGTAGTTCATATAATGTATCATCTATTTGTACTGTATCGTATCAGTTATACCAGCCTGAGTATTACTTTACTTTACTTAGGACCCCACAGGAAATCACTGGTACAGTTAATCCACTCGTGACAGTGTTGAAGTCATTGTCTGACCTTGCACATTTGGACACACATGACTGATAACGATGTTCCAGATGTGAGTTGTATCAAAACGATTGAGAAACACTGTAAAAGTGATCCAGAGTGACACAGTGCAGGAGTTCTTTCCGAACACCTTAGTCACAGAGGACACAATGTAAAAGTTTTAGTTGGAATTGTGCTGAATGTGAATAATTATATCAAGAGGTTATGAAACTTTTCCCATGGTGAAATTTATTAATTCATTTGGGATGTATAGTCTACGCAAAGGCTCTGACCACAACTTCCTCCTTCCACAACTGACTTGTGCTACTTCCTCCAGGGATGCATGTCACAATCACAGTGACTAAAAATCATATTGGCGTCCTTAAGTCGCGTCCTGACGTGATTGTGACGACCACCAACAGCACAGGACGTCCAACTGCTTAGCTGTGTAAGTTATAGTTATGGTAACCACAAATATAACAATCATGGCAACAAAATTGGTGCCTACCAAACAACGATGCAATTCAATTTAAAGTTAAAACTGAACTCAAACTTGTATTCTGACCTTCAATGGCCTGTTTGTTTGTTATAGGATCATTAATAGCAATGTTTATCACTCTAACAAATAATGATTCCCTACTTAGCTATTAAAGGTTAAAGGTCAGTGGTGTAGAGAGGAAATGGGAGACTTCTTTCTTTACAGGAGGCAAAATATATAAAACCCTAGATTATATACCTATATCAATAAAAAATACAGTTGTTTTTGTCCCTCTTTCCTTTGTTCAGTGTTTCTTTGCTGAGCTGCAGTTAAATCGCATTAACAGAAAGAATTTTTGGATTTGTCCAACTCAGGCTGCTCAAGTTTTTTTCTCTCTCCATTTTTCAAAGATGAAAAAAAAAAAAAACACTTCACTCTCAGGGTTTATTGTTACAGATGGAAAAAAAAAACTTTAAAAATCGCCTTCACAGTTTTCACAGTCCTTTTGTTAGCATTTTTCATATTGGATCTTGATTATATTGCTAAATTCTTTGAATATTTTCTTTAATCTGAAGAAGAATTGACCAATGGACCACATGTTCTGTTGTAAACTGAAAAAGATGAGGTTTTGTCAAGTCTTGCCAAGATGCTTGTGTGACAGTCAGCCTGACTTTAGATGTAGTTTCTCATGCTCAATTTTTTTCTTTCTTACTTTTATCAGTGTTTTTTTTTTTTCTTTCTTTGATGTATTTTGTTTTGTTTTTACAGTGCTTTATGTCCCTGTCTCTGTCGCGCTATCCTCTTATTTTCTTAATGATAGTTATTTTCATCATCTGCTCCCCCGGGCTTCTCAGTGGCACTCACTCACTCACTCACTCACTCACTCACTCCTCCTCCTTCTCCTCCTCTTCCTCCTCCTACTTCTATAAATTACTTGATCCTATCCCGCTGTTGCCACTTCACGGTTAACCCGTTGAACTGTTTTCTTCTCTGAACGACGCAGATGACAAACGTGATGACTGTCAGGAGGAATATACTGCTGCTTTTCTGGTTTGCTGTAGGACTTGTTTCAGGTAAATTGCACAAAGGCCACGCACATGAATGTCGCACATTCTGGTTTGTTTTGATGTTTTTTTTGACTGATTATGGTGGCTGATCTTCCAAAAACTGCAAAAAAGCTCAAGCACAAAGAAGGTGTTCAGCACCTCCGGAGTATCAAAACGACGCCCAGCTGGAGACGAGGTTTTCCACCAGGCAGTCGTTCAGCCACCGGGACAAGGTTTACTATAAATGCGATGAAGAATCCACTCGATCCGAGGGCAGCCCCGGTGTGCGCTGCAAGAACGGAGAGTGGACCCCACTGAGGCTGACATGTCACAGTGAGTACAGGCCTGATGCACTATGTTGTGTTGTGTTTACGTGTAGGTCTGTTGCAGCCCAATGTTATAGACTGTAGTAGGTTACAGTACAAACAGCACCCACATTGTTAGGTTATGTGCAACACACTGCGCTCTCACTCTATGTATGTAGTTACATTATGTTCTGTCCCTATGTAGGCTTTATGTGTCTTATTTTGTGTCCCCATGTAGCCAATGTATACAGGTAATACTCAGAAAATTAGAATATCGTGAAAAAGTTCATTCATTTAAGTAATTCAACTTAAAAGGTGAAATGAATATATTATTTAGACTCATAACAGGCATTGCAAGATATTTCAAGCTTTTATTTGTTAGAATTTTGATTATTATGGCTTACAGCTTATGAAAACCCCAAAATCAGAATTAGAATATCGTGAAAAAGTTCAATGTTGTAGCTCAAATTGTCACAGCCTCGTCAGCCAATTAATCCAAAACACCTGCAAAGGGTTCCTGAGCCTTTAAAAGCTCTCTGTCTGGTTCAGTACAGTTCGCAATCATGGGGAAGTGAATGAACTTTTTCACGATATTCTAATTTTCTGAGTATTACCTGTATTTGTCTATAGTATGTATGTACACTTAAGCCCCAAATTATTATTTATTTATTCATACCCCCCTGTCAAATACAAGGAATTTAACTTCCAGATTAGTATTTCAACTCGGATTTGACATAAATAGGACATGGAGGAAAGCCTGGTGCCATGGCCAGTTCATTTAAGTAAAGTTACATTGTTAAAGATGTTAATTTAAATCACCATGTCCAAAATTATTCATACCCCATACCAGTGACACAGGACAAATAGCCAGGATGTTCTCTTTAAGGGTCTAGAATTATTCTCAATATTTCTGGGTTTTTTTTGACCAGGTTTCTGACTATAAAAGTTGACTTGCTTGTGACATTTAAGTCATGTCAGTCAGATTTGCCATGGCAAAGACCAGAGAGCTGAGGACTTACAGTAAGAGCAGTCATTGTAAATGCCAAAAAGGATACAAAAGGTGCCAAGGATACAAAAAGGTGCCAGTGTCAATGGCACAAAGTATCATCAAGTAGTAGCCTACCACCAAGATGCTGAAAACAATTCAAGGACTTCTACCAAGGCTATTTGTCTCGGTATCACTGGGGTATGATAATTTTGGACATGGTGATTTTTTTGTCAATGTTTAAATATACACTTTTAACAATGTAACTTTACTTAAATAGTACTTTAAATAGCTCTCTTACCAGCTTCTACACATACTTGACTATAGCCTACCTGGTGATCTTTAAGTGGGTGGAGTATAAGTCGCCACTTCATAAACGTGATGAGGCATATTATACTTAATTAGGTAATGCCTGTGTCCGTAAAAGTTTTGAAAAAAAAAATAATAATAATGAGCTTTCCTGTCATATCTAACTGATAATTGGGCAATATCACACAAGAGGGTGTGAACTATGATGGTGTTGATTCATATTCAGTACAGTTACTAGGCAACATAAACGTGTTCCTGACACACCCACAAGCTTACAACTATCTATATGTTACCTCAATTGTGCTGTGAAGTGTCAGGCTTCTTTCATGACCTTCTGCTCTCTTTGTAGTACTTTGTAACCTTGTGTTCTTTTTCTTTTGTTGAACATACATTATTTAATTAAAACATTATTTCTGGAAATGGATTTATCTACAGTATCTAATGCTAGTTAACGTTACAGAACAACCTGTAAATCAGACTGTTGCTGTTGTCAAACAGGCCTCTCGTTCCTCGGGTCAGTGTGATTTCAGCAGACTTGTGAGCTGTGCTGTAACAGGAATGTTTCACTGTGCTCTCTGTGTCCAGTGTATTTACACACTTTCACAGCCGAGTGTTAGTTACAGCCTCCATCCTGCTGACGGCAAACCAAATACATCCAAGTCGTGGGTGTTTGCAGTTTTCATCTGTCCTTGCCAGCTGCTTTATTTTCCATTTTAAATGTATAGATTCACCTACTTAACACTATAAAATATAGTCAATTAACTTCACCTTAAGCCGTTCAAACAGCTAAAATGCTCTCTATACATGTATGTAGTAGTGACCCACTAATGGAAAATGGAGAATCAACATTTACAGGACTCACTTTTCTGCAGTAGATGTTGATAGATTTTACATATCACATACACTAACAAGCCGAATACATTGGAGTACACACAAAATAATGAGTAATAATAAAATCTCCCTGCTGATCAGCCTCTGTAACCTGCTTATTTGGGTCAAAAGGAGCTTTGATACTTCAGTACAGCTGTTAATACTTTTATGTAAGTGAGACTTTGAATGTAGAAGTACTTGTACCGCACTGATTTGTTGCTAATCATCCCCATTATCTGATCACAGAGCGGTCGTCTACCACCGAACCACCGGCCATGAAAAACGGTGAGTTTGCATTTTTTACTGGGCAGCATCTCGGTTCAGTGAAAGAAGCTGGCGAACAGATGTTTGTGTTTGTGTTTGTGTATCTAAACCGACACTGTCCTCTCCTGCAGGTGGATGTAGACCCCCTCAACCCGCCAGTGGCTCTAATGCCAGACTTATAGACATGTACATCACAATGGCGTCTTTTGCTTCTGGTGACATGGTCAAATATCAGTGCCAAGTCGGCTACGTTGTAATCGGTGGCAACAGGTACCGCACTTGCAAGAATGGACAGTGGACGCCACAGTACCTGAAGTGTAAACGTAAGGACTCCCTTTATATATTCACAGTAGCATTTTTTTGTGTAAAGCTTTTATAAATGCTTTTGTACATTACATGCAAAGTATCTGCAGAACTACAGAACTGTTGCAGATCATCAGTTGCCAGGTCCAGTTAACGTTAGTTTTAAAAAGATGATCAAACTGACTCTTTCTGTGAAGCTTGTTGAGGTGTTTTTAATCCTCTCCCACTATATAAACTCAGGCTAAACAAGGCCTCGTATGTGTCATCACATTATGATGATGAAAAAGTCTGCTTTAAACTCAAACTTGCATCATCGTTGTATGATAATACAGTGAAGACTTTTTCATATTAAATCTATTAAACAGCTTTCATTGCTTATTGTGGTGACAGAAAGGAAATGAATGTCTGGGCCTTAGACCTCTGTGGTATAAATGATACAGTAATTACTTGGCATCACCCCTTTTTTGTGGCTTTCACTGCTGACACTTGCACTGTATTTTGTACTTGTATATATGTAATTTTCTTTTTTTCCCCCCTTTTTCCTCAAAAGCAAAATCATGTGGGACTGCAGGCGAGATTCACCACGGCGAGTTCATATATAATGGCAGCGTGTTTGGGGCCACGGCGACAGCTGTCTGTAATGACGGGTAGGACCATGCTACATTCACATGTATATGTTACATCAAGCAATTCTAAGTTCATGGATGTGAACAGTAAATGTGTCTTCTGTGATGTGGAGGAATCTATTGCTCATGTATTTTGTGAATGTAGTGTTGTGTATGATTTTTGGATCGACCTAAGAAATAATTTTTCTAACTTTCTTAGTGTTTCATACCTGTTCACTGAAAGAGATGTTCTTTGGTTATAAATTCAACAGACTTGTTATGAGTAAAATAACAATTACTTCATTCTCTCTTGTAAGTTCTTTATACACAAACACAGATTTCTCAAAACTAAACCGAAGTTTAAGGTGTTTCTACTTGAATTCAACTTTCTCAGAATTATAAACGACATATTTCTGCAGTATTACGACGGCCTAATGAATGTCTGATCTTAATACATTTCAAATGACTTTATACATTTTTGTTAAAATAAAAAAAAACTCTTCTCCTGCACTGTGACTCAAAATGATGCACTCAAGGGCAAGATCTACCTGTTTGTATGTCTAACTGTTCGGAGCCCAAACTGATGACAATTTTCTGTCCTTGTGATAGACAATAAAGCTTTTTGAATTGAATTCTCTATACATCAACAGGTACCGTCTTGTAGGACGAGCAACGAGAAACTGCCTGGATGGCGGCTGGGATGGACGTGTTCCTGCTTGTGAAGGTGCAGCAAACAAACAAACAAAACATTAATCAGGTGAATTTTAATATTTCCTGAGTCTCTTGAGCCATTTTTTTAACACTTATGTCTCTTCCAGCGGTGGAGTGTGAAGAGCCTCCAGCAACAAATGCTGAGATGTTGGACATTCGGGATTTTTACACATACAGCGCTGTGGTTCACTATCGCTGTCGTGCGGGAACGCTTGTTGGACAACAGAGCATCTGGTGCACCAAGAATGGGACATGGAGCTCACCTCCTCCTAAATGCCAAGGAGGTACTACACGTTACAAATGACTCAACAATTCTGACACAACTTTACTTTTCTCAGATACCTCAGTCAGATGTATTTGGTACTGAAAACATTCATGTTACAGCACAGCTCTGAAGTCGCACTAAGTTGTTAACTTTTGGTATTTACAATTTTCATCTAGTTACCTTATTTTTCCAATTTAAATACATACATCAATTCACATCTTTAAGCAGTTCCAACTTTAAAATCCTATCTATACATATATGTAGTAGTGAATGACCCAGTAATGCAGAAGACATTGGAGTACACACAAAATAATGAGTAATATAAAATCTCCCTGTTGATCAGCCTCTGTAACCTGCTTATTTGGGTCAAAAGGAGCTTTGATACTTCAGTACAGCTGATAATACTTTACTTAATTAAGACTATGAATTCAGTTTTAACACATTGTTTTATTGCTATTCATCCCCATTATCTGAGAGGAGGAAAAACTCATGTTTACAATCTCTTATCTTTTCATCAGTGGGAGAGACCACGTGCCCTCATCCTGCAGTGGCCGACTCCGTCCAAACCGGTGGAGAGGTTCCTGCGTACGGGGTGGGATACAGGGTGACCGTCACCTGTCGTCACGGTTTCCAGCTGGACGGAGCTCAGCAGGTCACCTGTGGATCTGATGGCCGGTGGCAGCCTCAGCCCCCTCAGTGCCGGCCCTTACCTGAGGATAAAACTGAGCATAAAACTGAGCAGCCGTCCATCAACGAGCGGCCACCTACCACAGAACAACCACACATCACAGAGCGGCCGTCTACCACCGAACAACCACCCGTCAAAGATGGTGAGTTTGCTTCTTTTTTTTTTTTTTTACAGGGCAGCATCTCAGTTCAGTGAAAGAAGCTGGTGAACAGATGGTTTGTGTCTCTCTCCTGCAGGTGGATGTAGACCCCCTCAACCCGCCAGTGGCTCTAATGCCGGACTTACTGACATGTACATCACAATGACGTCTTTTGCTAATGGTGACATGGTCAAATATCAGTGCCAAGTTGGCTACCTTGCAACCAGTGGCAACAGGTACCGCTGGTGCAAGAATGGACAGTGGTCGCCACAGCACCTGAGATGTAAACGTAAGGACTCCCTTTTATATCTTCACAGTCACTATGCATGTTATGTACAAAAGCTTTTATAAAGCTTTTTACACAAAAATGCATCTGCAGAACAGCAGAAATACTCTTGTGATCAGCAGATCCATCAGTTGCCAGGCCCAGTTAACATTAGCTTTATAAAGATGATCAAGCTGACACCTTCTGTGATGCATGTTGAGGTGTTGAAAACATCTGTTTGACATTTTCCTGTTTTTGTTTTTTTAAATCCTTTCATCCTTTTTATAAACTCAGACTGTGACATCACATCTATGATCATGAAAAAGTCTGCTTTAATCTCAAACTTGCATCATTGTGCAGTGCAGACATTTCATTACTTATTGTGGTGACAGAAAAGGAAATTAATGTCTGGACCTTTGACCTCTTGATACAGTAAATTACTTGTCTTGCCCTTTTTTGTTGAGACTTTCACTGCTGACACTTGTAATTGTTTTGTTTTATTTTTTAAATAAAAATGTCATTCTTTTCTTTTTCCTCCAAAGCAAAATCATGTGGGACTGCAGGCGAGATTCACCACGGCGAGTTCATATATACAGGCAGCGAGTTTGGGGCCACGGCGACAGCTGTCTGTGATGAAGGGTAGGACCATGCTACATTCACATGTATACGTTACATCAGCTTTTCTCCTGCACTGTCATTTAAAATGATGCACTCTATACATCCTGTCATCAGGTACCGTCTTGTAGGACGAGCAACGAGGAACTGCCAGGATGGCGGCTGGGATGGACGTGTTCCTGCTTGTGAAGGTGCAACAAGCAAGCAAACAAACAAAACATTAATCAGGTGGATTTTAAAATTTCCTGAGTCTCTTGAGCCATTTTTTTTTTAACGCTTGTGTCTCTTCCAGCGGTGGAGTGTGAAGATCCTCCAGCAACAAATGCTGAGATGCTGGACATTCGGGAGTTTTACACATACGGTGCTGTGGTTCGCTATCGCTGTGGTTCGGGAACTCTTGTTGGACAACAGAGCATCTGGTGCACCAAGGATGGGACATGGAGCTCACCTCCTCCTAAATGCCAAGGTACTACACGTTACAAAATGATTCAACAATCCTGACACAACTTGTTGTTTTGTTATGACCAGAATAAAATATGTTTCTTCTTCTCATAGTTATGACATGTCCATCTCCAAATGTGGCCAACGCCTACTGGAGGAGCAATCGGCAGTATCAGTACAAAGAAACTATATCAATTGCATGTGATAGGGGCTACACCATGACTGGTCCAAACTTCATCACATGTGAGAGCGATGGCCAGTGGTCCCGTCTCCCCAAATGTAGCCCCAACAGTAAGTGAAGTAACAATTCTTGGTGTAATTTTCCAACATGTGTTTTTACAACACTAACATTACCATTTCTTTCTTTCTTTTTTCTTTTCAGACTACTACTACTACAACAACAATTACGCATCGCGGTATTAAGCTATGATCTGTTCAACAGTAGACAGTGGATGAAGATTAAAGCTAACAGAACTTACACTTTTAAAAGCACCTTTTGAATATTGCACTAATATATTTTTTGTATTTGCTGATAAAGAAAAACGTGTATGAACTTATTATGCAGACATTAAAATTTGTTTGAAATGAAGCTGAAGTACAGTATGTTTATTTTGATAAGCGTTTTGGGCAGTAACAAGTACAAACTTGTTTCATTCAGCTCTGTACATAGTTTTTTTTTTCTCTTTTTACAGTTGATAATGTTACTGTATGTGTATCATCTCTATAGACTAAACGGTGAGTGAACATTTCATGAACAAACAAGCTACAAGAAAATAAGAACACCAATTCCATTCATTTAAAAAGACAATACAAAATCCAGACATTTCTTTACATGAGCAATAACAATTCAAGTGCAAATATCATTATCAACTCTATGATACATCATAGCAAACTCTCGTTAAAAGGCAACAATAAAAATAAAAAAAACGAACAAAAACTTATCAGGTTGCAGGAAAGAAGCAATTTTTTTTTCTCTTTTTTTAAGGGGGGAGGGGCGTGAGGTCATGTGGGCCAAGTTAGCACACTGGGATTGTTGCGTGATGGCATCTACATATAGATATAAATGTAAATAATCTGCGACTGCGTTAAGTGAGATGTGTAGAGAGGAGTTTGAAACTGACATGACTTCTTCATGGCGTGGCCCAGCATTTCCCTCAACTTTGACAACGTGGTCAAATTCCCTTTTAGTCATCCTAAAGCATAGGTACTTGGATACAGAGGCTGGTACGTGATGATCTGTACCATGCCACTTATTCTTGATTTTATTATTTACATAAGTGGGGACAAAACATCCTCTCCGATCTATTCATTAGACATCAGTGAGTCAATTTAGCTTCTTTAGAGGGTTGAATATGCAAGTTAATGGATGGGGGGGTCGTCATTGTCACTTATCCACTGACCATGTAGTCATATGCATATGATTTGACTGCAGTGGTGGTGATCATGACTTTAAAGGAATAGACTCAACATTTTGGGAAATTCATGCATTCGCTTGTTTTGAGGTGAACTGGTCGGGCATCTCCCCTCGAAAACCACAACTTCTTGTTTTTTACCCTCTAGATTTTTGTACGATTTAAAACAAACAAGATGACGTGCGTTTCAGAGGTTCACCTGTAACATTTTGGACAGAGCCAGTTTAGCTGTTTCCCTCTATTTTCACACTTTATAGGCAAAGCTAAGCTAACCAGCTGCTGGCTATCACATGAAATGAGAGACGTATACATTTTCTCACCTAAGTCTGGGGAAAGAAGTAAACGAGTGTTTTCCAAGACGTCAAAACTATTTAGAGATCCTAACATTAAGGAAAGCACAATTTTCATCAAACATAAATTATTTTACCCTGTTTTGGTCGCTGTTTTGAGATCAGTTTATTTTTTTCAATACCAAATACTAGTTTATCACCTTTTAACACTTTTTTTTTTGTATTTCTCAACATGTTGTTACATGTTTAAACCTACCCATAGTGACTGATAAATATTTCATACAATGATTCAAAAAGGCTGCAGCTCAAATACATTTCACAACCTTTGTGTCTTAATAGGGTGTAACCAAGATAAAGGTGTGTTATTTCATTCATTGCACCTTGATTATAAAGGTAGGATGATGGACTCTAAATCTAGTGCACAAAACAACTTGACCCGCCCCCTTTTTGAGGCGGTCTTTGGAAGAGCTGTCTTCATTGGGACTGAACCAAACGTTGGTGGAGGGTACGTTGGGGGCACTGGGTGTCTTTGGATTTGAGACAGGTGGAGCAACAATGGCAGAAAGTGATTTTAGGGGAAGGGGGATTCCTGCATAAAAAAAAAATAGGATTAAAGAATTCAACCCTCGTCTAATTTATTTTCATTATTTACAAGATTGAAATAAAAACACAATAAAACTGGTAGTCCACAGACAGGCAATGTGAGATTATCAACTTACTGTGTGAGAACTAACATATTTCAGATTCTGAGCTTTTTCTTTTGTTTTAAACCTATAGACTATTAGTGTGTAGAGTACATCAGAAAGACAATATGAGATTGAAGAATTAAAGTGACCTTTTTAAAAGAAGCAGCAAACATAATGTCCCTCAAAGACATTCTCTCTCTCTCACCGAGACATGTTCCACTAGACATCACATTATCTCATTTCTGTGGCTCTCACAAATGTTAGTTTGTTATTCATCTCCCAAATGTTCACTCTGTGTGTGTGTGTTTCTTATACTACTTTTCTTTTTTTTTTTGTTCGCTTCAAGTCGGCTTGAAAAAGAGCAACAGAAATTATCTCAAGGTTGGAAAATGCCGGTACAGTCTAGACAGACGGAACAAAACATAGATTAACTGTTTTAACAGTAAAACTCTTGGAAATTGCTCTAAGAGCTCAAATATAGTAAGGCTTTAAATGACCTGGAACGCAGCTGCAGCGTGAATTTAGCAGCTGCTCCTCCTCGAGGACAGCACACAGACACCGAAGATGAAACCAGGGATACACAACACTTACACAACACTTACAGTCATACTTAATGTAGGAGTTGGAGCAGGAGCTCAGACCGCTCATTTAAGCAAAATACAACAACAAGCTCTATCAAGCTCAAACCGCACACACATAATGTCACTCCTGTCTGAAAGGGGTGTTTCTACTGTTTTGCTTTGTATTTTCTTATGTGTGTGTGTGTGTGGTTTTGTTGCACAACACAATAGAAACCAAACCCACTCACATTCTCTTCATCCCCACTAGATGTTTGAGCTTGGGACTGCAGACCTGTGCTGAATGGAATTTGACACAAAATAATAATAAAAAAAAATGAAAAAAACCTAACACACAAATAATGTTCAGTATTTTTCAGGTCTGCATAGTGTTTATTGTCAAAGCCTATGGAAAATAAGAGAGGGTAAACATGGTAGTATGTTTTGTGTGTTTTTTAAGCCCTGTGAGAGTTGCGGGATGTGGCCTGGGAGGCGGAGGGGGATGTCGGGGGCTCGCGATCCGGTGCGTCGGCAGCTGTGTGGTCTTTTACTTGTATGGTCGCAGGAAAGCTGAGACTTTGCTGCTTATGAGACGTATGAAGGAGCGCGGCAGCATCTCGTTGGACTCCCGAGTGGTGTACTTAAAGTAGTTGTTTGGGTGAGCCAGCACATCGAAAAGAGTCTTAATCAGTTTTTTATCCTGCGGGGAGAACAAAACCATGTGTCAACTACACAATAAAACACACACACACACACACCTTGGTTGTTAATTCCCTGGATTACAGTTGAAGCTATTACACAATAAATCGCACCCATACTGTATGACGACATGGAAGCTTGTCAGTATTAACGTAGCGTCTGACTCACACAATTATGTGTTGGCAACAGTTGTGTTTAGCCCATCAACACCTTTTAAATCACCTCAGTCACCTTTAACAGCACCAACAATAAGTAAAGACCAAAATAAAAAGACATTAAGCCGCTAACCTTGAGGATTTCTTGATGGTTTTCTGAGGCGTAGAGTCTCCCATCTCGCACTATGTCCTCTACGAGCTGTTCGTAGTCCTCTGAATTCAACAGACACAAAACATGACACAATTACTAGTCACTTAATGACATGCTGAAAAACAGGTCATGCCTAACCACAGCAGGCTTAGCAGGTAAAATAATGTAATACATAGGTGAGGCCTTAAAAAAATATAGACTGGAAACTCTTTGACTCACATACTTGTCACGTAATGGAAACATATGGGTGTTTATTGTTAACAGATAAGTAACATTAAAGTCTTCGCTTAGTCTCTGTCATTTCAGACATTTAATTATTTATCCAGGTTTTCCTTAGAAGGTTAAAATCATTTAACCACCGATTTTTTCTCTTTCATTGTCTTTCTTTGTGCCTCATTATAATGTCGGTGGACAACATTTTGTTTATGATGCTGCCTTGCTCAACAACAGCCATTGTCCTTGTTACTCTGGGTAAACCACACACTAAGAACTTCTGTGAAAGAAGCTGTGGATTATTCATGATAATTCACTGAGACACGATTAGGAAAGATAAGATGTTAAAACGAGCTAAACTGATAATAACTTGGAGGCAAAAAATACTGCAGTAATGGAAAATACGTGTTTGAGATTATTTAAAGCAGAAGTAAGCGATCCGGTCGTTTTGGCTAATGCTGCGTTCCAGGCAGGCTTTTGAAACCGTAAATTACAACTTCAAGTCACGACTTACGACTTTGTAGCGTTCCAGGCAACCCACTCGTGTTTTTCTGACCTGTTTTACCTGTGAAAGTCACTATAACGGCCACTCGTAACTTCTGACCCGTGAACTCGTACCAGATCGAACTGGTACGACTTCACAGGTTGGAAATAAACGAGTTACGGGCTGCCCTGAACGCACCATAACGTCTTGTCAGCCGATGGAGTTAGCAGCCCCCGCCCTCGTCATGGATCTATTGGTCCTCGTCCCTACGTCACCACATTCAGGCGCATCCCTTGGCTGCACCGGGCTGCACACACAGCCCTTCATGCCGTTCTCTCTCCTCATTGGATAAAACTTGTAGGATACGAGAAAAGTTTTCTCCTCGGCTCAGAGCAGAGCAGAGGGACTGAGAGACCCGTGTTTCGGTCCAAACACTCTATGTAAGTGATTGCTGTGGGAAGATATAACTATTTAAGACTTATATTAACACAAAAATATTGCTTACTTCTGCTTTAAGTGTAACAATGACATCCATTGTCCACCAGGGGGCACTGACAAGTTATTTTTGTCAACAGCAAAATGTCTTTGTCACAACTCTTAAAACAAAAATGGATGTGAAAAGACAACCAACTAATATGCTGTTGTTTCTGTTTTAGAGTCGAGTCTCAAATGTTGCATCATCGATATTACGGGAGATCATAATATTATTATTTAAAACCTTCAACACATTCTCTTCTCTGCTGTGTTGCAGTGGAGACATAAATCTCAGAGATAAATATCTCAAAACCTGGGAAAATAAAACCAGATTTATCTACATATGGTCTCTGCCTCACTAGAATAAAGGGAAAGTTTCACACTTGACAGAGAAACACAGGTCACTGGAGCCATAAGCGTTAATGATACATTGAATTTCACTTTATTTCCTATTTAGGTGGCTTCAGTTTCAAAATAATTTTTTGGGGGGGGTCCGGGGGCTGTCCCTCAATGTCCACTTTTACATTGAACTTTTCTGGAGCTTTCAACCACATCTCACGGTCTTCCTTAGCAGATGTATGGAGTTTGCTTAAATTAGCTTTTCTATAGTTTTACCCCACCACAACATGTGATTGAAAGCTCTGGAAAAAGCTTGAAAGTTGAGCTTTAGTTCAGATATTTGAGTCAAATGTGCTTATCTAATGAAACCATGGAAATCTTGTTGCTTGTCTGTGTGATCAGTAATATTAGTTACACTGCAAGATCTAAAAGGTATCATAAAAAAGTGACATAGCCACATATTAAGGTGATTAGAAAATTCCGGACAATCAGATTTTATTAACACTGCAGTTCATAATAAAAACTAGCTGCTGTGATAAATGAGTGTGTGACGTACCATCATAAGTAACGTAGGGGATCTGAAAGCCCCTGGCGCTGTTGGCCTCATTGGACTTGAAGTTGATCCAGAGACGTCTGGAGCGAGCTGTGAAGGCGATCGGCCGCTCGTACGTCTGACAGGTCTCGTAGGTGGTGATGGACGTGGCCGACCCTTTGGAGGGCACAGAGAGGGCGACAGTGACTAAAGCAGGTTCCCAGAATAGTTTTCTTTCACGGCGCAATTACCAACGTAAAAACAATGAATCCCAATAAAGCGTCAAGCGGAAGGAAAAGGCACTCACAGTTCTTCCTCATAACCAACACATCTCCACACTCATCCTCTGAGGGCAGGAAAATCTCCGGCACCACGATTAGGATCTTGCGCTTGCTGGGTGGGTTGATGTTCCAAATACACTCCACATTAGCAGGGTAATTACCGGGATAGTTAGGTGACTCAATGTAACCCATGAACTCACCCATCTCTCCACCACATTGCCTATCTAGACATACACAAACAAAACTAATTAGGTTCCTGCTTATGTTTAAAAAACAAACAAAACAAAAACGTGACCCAACATAACAAATCAGTCTCGCTCAGACTCACTCTTGCACTGAGAGACGCTGGTGGCACCATCAAAGTCAGTGGTGGTGTTCCCAGGGCAGGTGATACAGTAGTTCTGTCTAAACTCGGTCTGATAGGTCCCCACTGGGCAGCGGATACACCGGTGGACGGTCGTGTTGTAGTAGTGACCTGGAGAGCACTGAACTGCAGGGGAAGATACAGGAAACATGTTAGTAGTGTGAGAGATTTTTTTTACCAGTTTTTGAGTTATATATAATCCTCCCTGTGCAAAAAGAGCTGGAGCTGACCTTTGACCTCACAGTCATGGAAGGAGCTGGCTCCCTCCCGCTTGGTGCTCAGTCCTCCACCACAGGGGAAACACAGCGTGCGTCCCAAATCTGGCTGGTAGGCGCCCTGAGGACACGGCTGACACGGTTTGAACCCGTCGCTGGAGAAGGAGCCGGTTGGACACTGACCTGGATTTGATTTTAAGAAAAAGAAAAAGAGTAAGCAGCTTTACTTAAAGCAGAAGTACAGTAAGCGATCCGGTCGTTTTGGCTAACTTCCTGTCAGCCGATGGAGTTAGCAGTCCCTGACCTCGTCCCTACGTCACCACATTCACGTGCATCCCTTGGCTGCACACACAGAGAGGACCGCCCCTTTATGCCGTTCTCTCTCCTCATTGGATAAAGGTTGTAGGATACAAGGAAAGTTTTCTCCTCGGCTTACAGCAGAGCAGAGTGACTGACAGACCTGTGTTTCAGACCAAACACTCTATGTAAGTGATTGCTGTCGGAAGATAGAACTATTTAAGACTTAGATTAACACAAATATTCCGCTTACTTCTGCTTTAACCCTCCTGTTGTCTTTCTGGGTCAAATTGACCCAATTTGTTCCCTTCCTCCATCCTTCCTTTCTCCCTTCCTTTATCTATTTTCTTTTCTTTTACTTTTATTTGCTCTTGCTTTATGCCTTGCCTTGCCTTGCCTTGCCTTCCTTCTTTACACAATCCTTTTCCCCTTCCTTCCTTCCTTCCCTTCATCCTTACTTCTTCTTTCTTGTCAATTGGATCCTTTTGATCCAATTGACCCACCATCTTTCTTTCCTCCCTTCTTCCGTCCTTCTTCCTTCCTTGAACAAATCTGTCCCTCCATCTTTCTGTCCTTCCTTTTCCCCTTCCTTCTTTCCACAATCCTTTTTTCCTCCCTCCCTCCCTCCCTTCCTTCCTTCTTCCTTCCTTTTTGACCCAATCTGTTCCTGCCCTCCATCTATCTTTCCTTCCCTTTTCCCTTCCTTCTTTCCTCCCATCTTTCCCTTTGTCCTACCTTCTTTCCTTCCTTCTTTCCCTTTGTCCTTCCTTCCTTCCTACTTTTCCTTTGTCCTTCCTGCCTTCATTCCTTCCTTGACCCAGGTGGACAACAGGAGGGTTAAAAGACAGAACCCCTTCACTGGACCTGAAAAACAATTACATACATGTCTACTATTTGTCCTGTACCTGCGCAGGAGGAGATGTTTCGTGCCCCGACTGCCCCGTGACCGTCGCTGCCGGGGCAGAGGTCACAGGCCAGCTGCCCCTCCTTCTCCTGGAAGGTCCCAGGTGGACACTGGACGCAGCGCTCCTGCTCACCGTGGTAGTAAGACCCCGGCAAACATCTGACTGAGAGAAGATCCACAACGGCTCCAGTCAGAGGTGACACACATGACAACGTGAATCCATGGATTATAAAAGTATACATGCAAACCTTGAAATCAGTTAAAGGGATAGTTCAACATTTTGGCAATTTGGCCCATTGCCATAATCCCTTTAGTTTTTAGGAGTAGGTTTGTGACCTTTAATTGTCGGTGCAAGCTATTTTTAGAACGGCGGAGCAGAACGTTACGAGAAAGTTTTTTGGTAAGCAGTCTCTGCATTTACCTCTAAAACAACTCTGTCTTGTGACGTTCTGTTATTATCTCATAGCGTTGGTGAATGTGCAGGTCACAACTTGTCCACCAGAGCGTTTTGGAGTTGTTGGATTGTGTATTTGATGAGAGAAACCAAGAAATCCCATTAGCCTCCGTACTGTAGCTCTGAGCAGCTCGCAGCTCGGCTCCGCCATTCTAATAATAGCTTGCACTGACAATTAAAGATAACAAACCTACTCCTAAGACTAAAGGGATTATGGCAATGGGCCAATTTGGGCCATAATATCTATCTTCTTAAACGTCAATGTTCAGTCTTTGGTGACACTGTCAGAAATTTACAACTTTACTCATACGTCTATTTTTCGTGTCAGAGTTAAAGGTGATGTTGTACTTGACTGCATTTTATTCAGAGGTGTTTAAAATATGCACCCGACTCTGACTTCAGTGCCAAAACATATTGTATAATTTAATTAACATTTCCAAGACAGCGTCCTTAAAAGCCGAACATGTTTTGCATAAAAATAGACTTTAATGGCAGAACAGCTGTCTGAGACTTAATAAACTTAACGCTGAGGGAACAATTCACCTCCCATGACCCTGTGTTACAGACTACAACAGTGTGCCGTTTGATTTTAAATCCAATTCCCAGTCCCGGTCTGACTCTCTCGTGGTCCTGCTCTCTGCTCTTACCACATCGCCCGCTGTCCCTCTCCCAGCCCGGCCCACAGTTCTCCTGAATGGGAGCAGCCTGGGGGAGTTTCTGCGCCACCTCGTACTCCAGACCGGCCACTCGGATCAGGAAGCGCTCCTGGTTGATGGACTTCTTCAGAGCCTTGATGTACGTCTTCACCTGCTTCTCCATGCGCTGTCTCAGGCAGCTCAGATTGCAACTGCCTGGTTATGGGTGAATAAATAAAGACAACATTTTTAGAGAATCTGTTGCAGATTGGAAAAAGTCTTAAAAAGGTTTAAGACAGGCAGTAAATCTGTTGGCAGTTCTGACCTGTGGTGTCTCCAGGTTTGACCTCGGCTTCCAGCTCCAGAGTTATGCGTGTTACCTCTTTGTTGGAAGGGTTACGAGCGCGTCGGCCTTTGGCTTTCTTGGAGGAGTCACATTTGAGGTTGACAAATGTTACGAGGCAGTTGCTGCAGGGCTGCCCCCCTCCTGCACACATGATATCACACAGTCTGTGAGGTGATACTGTTACAAACTATAATAAGGTTTGAGAGTTAGTCTATAAGTTCATGGACTGTAGGACTAACTGCAACTAATGATTGTTTTTATCATTGATTCATCTCCTGAGTATTTTCTTTATTGATCAACTAATTGTCTTGTCCAAAAAATGTCAGAATAAGTTTGAAAAATGCTAAATTAATAATCAACCAAATACAATATCTTGAGGAAAAGTTGTCAATCACCTGTTTCAGCTCTAAAATCATAGATAACAGCACACAGAAGCAATCTCAAACAAAAAACAACAAAACACAAAGAGCCACTGACCCGGTCCCAGCATCCGTCCCCTGTCCTCCGTCCTGCCCGTCAATTTCGGGTGAAGGTGACATTTGGCGTTTTTGATCTTGAACGAAGCCGTCTGCTTCACTGGAGGGGCCAAAGTCTCTACACACAAACACAGCAACAGTGGGTAGAGGCACAGTGACACATCACAACAGCAGCAATCACAGCCGACACACACACACACACACGAACGAGCTGACAGATTGTTGATAAGAGTCTGGAGGGCAGCGAACCTATGCAGCCCTGACTGCTGCTGGAGTTGAGCCTGGAAGGAGACTTTCCTCTGAGGATGGGGATGCCACAGCTGACTGAGTAGCTGTTGTCAGACTCTGCAGAAGAGATCACAAATAAAGAAAATAAGTTTGTAAAATCGGTCTGCTGTGTGGTATTTTACGACGATTTGACTCTCACTGGGAGGGACGTACCTGCCAGATAGTGAGCTTTAGATGCACAGGTAAGAGAGCAGCTCTCTTTCTTGCCCGTCTTGCTGCAGGTCAGAGTGGCTTTAGGTGCGATCAGTCCAGGAGGACATCTCACAAGCTCTGAGGGGGGAAAACAAAGTGATTGAATCAAGCAGTGTTGATGAAAAAAGCTGATAAAGAGGCAGAAAAACACACCGGTATAAAGAGACTGAGGGTGTGATTCAGTGTGTCCGCCACAGGGGGGCAGTGCTGCTACATACCAATACAGTCTTTCCTGTTCCAGTGCAGCTTGAATCCTGGTGGACAGGTACACTCGTAGCTGCCCAGACTGTTGATGCATCCAAATTTACAGCCCCCACGATTTATACTGCATTCATCAATATCTGTTAACACACATACACACACACAGACACGTTTTCACATACACATTTAGCGCACATGCAAAGATGACATCAGAAACCCAGAGAAAACGCTTTGTCCAAGAAACAATCTGGAGTTCATTTTTGTCGAATAACATAAAAGAGAAACAGACTGATTGAGAAAGAGCACCAGCTGTGAATGAGTGAGGAGTTCCTGTGAGGTCAGTTCAATTCATCCTGTCAACGAGTCACATTTGGGGAAGATTAATGTGTTTGCGTGTAAACAGAAGTGATTCCTCGTTTTGATGTCGCCACATTCGATTTCACGGTCAAAACTTCTCCGCTCTTCGGTGAGGGAGCCTTTGTGGTGAGCAATAAATTATAATCACCTTTTCAAACACATGCTGAGCTCGAAACCGCTAAAAAGCATCCGGGATCCAGATGCAGGCCAGGGCTGGCTGCCATCGACGCCAGACACTGAATTAGTTTTAGTGAGCGGCGGGGACCGTGGATGCGCCAGGCCGCGGACAAGTGGCAGAGACGCCGGGGACGAGGCAGCAGCAGAGATAATGACAGTGATTGATGATCTGGCCTGCTGATATGAGATGCTCTTCCTTGTCTCATTCAATTATTCACCCTGAATAAAAACAGTCTGCGCGCCTCTGCACTCCCGCAAGAAGATGATGACTTCATCAACACAACAGCAGCGCTCTGTCGCTGACTTGCCGGAGCTGCTTGGAAATGTTGTGTGAGACGAGACGCGCTGCTGCTGCTGCTTATCCTCTGCATCAAAGCACACAATTTAAAGGACAAAGAACTCTAATGAATATCTGATGCAAGTGGAGCTCGTCTGCCAGCAACTGTTGTTTTAACTTATTCGTGCATCTCCTACTTCAAAACTGAGCCGAGGAGATGGATTCTGACCTTTCTCCTGGTCTCAAAGCACTTTTTTTTCCTTTTTATCTATTCTCTTTACAGGAACAGAGCAAGAGAAGAGCCAAGAAAGAAAAGGAAACAACAGAAGAGAAAAAAAAGAGACAATTTGACATTTAGACTCAACAATTTGCTTTGTGTCATGGAGAGGAATTTCAGGGTGGGTGGGAGGAGTTCGGGGAAATGCTGCCATCTTTAAATTCTTATCAATTGTGTTCACTTACTCAACAATATCTGCAACGTCCAGCCCAAAGTGGAAATGTTTCCTCTTTATTTTTTACAATTTTAGTTTAACTTTAACCGTTTATATCAACTTTAACTCTGTTGCATCTGACTTCTGCCTCTCTCTCTCTCTTAGGTCTCTATGCAGACAGTGCCAAAGGAATAACAATCCTGCTGGAGGTCACTTCTGGCCGGATCATGTGACGTAAATTCAAAAATACTTACAAAGTATTTAGTTGCGACTGCTCTGAGTCTATTTTCTTACCAGATAAGCAAGAAATGTGCAGATTGTTTTGTTAGCTGAGAGGGAGAATGGCTGGGTATACTCTCACTTGGGAGGAATGTTGACAGGCCTCGGCACAATGCTTGACAGCGGGTCACTGACCTAATTGGGTTTGTTTAGGGTGAGTCTATTGTTAAACACTGAACACAGCTCTCTGGCTTGTTTGACAGCTATATTTTGGCTGATAAACCACACGGGGAACAACGTAACCTTGGATATGGCCAGGAGTGAGGAAAGTGCAACGGGGGGAGAGCCATTCATCTCCAGGGTTATCTAACATTTCCGACAGCGCCGATGAAAAGCGTGGGGAAATCATTCATCACCGGCTCTTTCAACAATGGTATAGAGAATCTTTTTAACGCCTGACCATCTCCTCCTCTCAGCAGCTCCGTGAGGCGGCAGCAGCGGCGGCAGCGGCCAGATCACAGTCCACCATGTGAGTAAAAGCCTCATAAATCCAATTCTGGTGCTTTTATTCCCTGAGCTGACAGCTAATACAGCTACCTACTGTAGAACAGATCCTATATGACCTTACAAGGGTTTAAAAGGTGCTGTTACCTTTTTTTTTTTATTACAGTGCGACAGTAATGACACAGACAGGAAACATCCCATACATGTGCTCTTTACCGCCGTCTAATCGGAGCCACATTCCTGATTCTACATTCTGTTGCAACATTCCTGATCAATAAACCTGTCAAACTACAGACCAAACCAAAAAAAAAAAAAAACACTGAACAAATCACTGCAGCAGAGCTATGTATTTCAAGTGCATACGCTGTCTCTCGCTGTCTCCCACAACTACTGTGAGGCCCTGAGGTGCTGGAGACAGCAGCAGATCCTAACTGGTGATACACACTCCATCAAAGGGCTGCCGCAACATCCTGATGTGCTCTCTGGCGGGCCTCTCGCTGCCTGCCAGGCAGATCTGACGCGCCCCCACACATCTCCCCCTGACACCAAAAGTCTGTTTCTGCTATTTGTTCCGGGCCAGAGTACAGTAGGTACCTGCTAATGTTTGATGGACATGGTCATAGTGCACCTTGAAGGGCCATCGCTGTGGGTTTTCATGTTTTAGTCCATTAACCACAACACAAATCGCCTACACTTTACATTACTGCCAAGTGTAGCGTAAGTTCTCAGATTGATTTCCTGCCTTCGGGGCAGCCACCTGTTCCAGCTCATTTCAGTGCATTTGAAAATCCACTTGCGGAGACTTAAAACGGGCATGAGATATGTAATCCATCAGAGCGAGCATTTGGTTACATCTCTAGTTTTCATCCAAGAATGCAGATGCATGCAGATACTCCTCCGAGTCGAAGACAACAACTGACAACAGCACTGACTGGGTGAAATATAATGGTTGAGTTGTTAGTTTCTTGAACTGAACAGGTCACTGTTCAGTCTCTGATGTCAGAATTGAAATAGCTTTTCAAAGAATCACTCAATATCCACTTTCATAATGATAATAATATTATAAGAATGATAATGGATGTTAATGGTAAAATAGCCTATAAACACAGCTGAGGCTGATGGCAATGTCCTGAGTTTTGGACATAAACCAAAAGACTCAGGAGCGATTGACCTGCTGGAGCTAGAGGAGAAAAAAAAGTAAAGTGAGTTATTAAAATTCACCCTGAGGGGGTAAAATGTATTAAAGCAATAATAAGTACGGTAAATGTCTCAACACAGTGGCTGAGACATTTCATTCAAAGTCACAAATGCCAATGTTAAACACTTAGTCAAAGTTATCCTGACTCATTCTCCTCGGAAATGTCTTGGCAAGCCGTTTAATATTAGACTACTCTTTCTTTCTTTCTTTCTTTCTTTCTTTCTTTCTTTCTTTCTTTCTTTCTTTCTTTCTTTCTTTCTTTCTTTCTTTCTTTCTTTCTTATGTAATTTGATGAGGTCAGGTTTACTTCATCAGCACGCTCTCTCCTTAAATAAAATACTGCATACAACCTACTTGTAATGTTTTATTTGTGTGAGTACATAAAATAAATAAAAAAATCTAAATTTTAAAACACTTCTGGGAGATTGGATTACATAGCACCTCTCCACCATCACCCTCATCATCATCATCATCATCAATGTTCATGCTGCAGAGCAGCTCCAGAGACTTGAAGAACGAATGCCAAGACACAGCGATGCTGTTCTGGCAGCACATGGTGGCCCAACACTTCACTAAGACACTTAATGATGCTTTTTCTTTGAATGTATCTGTTTCTTCACTAGTGCAGCGCTTTATACAAGCTGTCAATTAAAATTCAAATTAACTTTAGTAATCTGTTTCTAGTGCACTTGTGCTTTTCCTGCAAAACATACAACATCATGCATGACATGACTAATGGAGGGTTAGCAAAGAGTTGTGGGCTGCAGAGAAGGAGGAAGAAGAGTGATGGAGAGGGGAGGGGGAGGGGGCGGTTGTCTCACCTCCGCAGTGTGCCAGGCCGTAGAGGACGTAGCCTTTGTGACAGAGACACTGGAAACTGCCGGCAGAGTTGACACAGAAGTGGTCACAGGCTCGGTCAAAAGAGCATTCGTCGATGTCTGTGAGAGACAGAAAGACATGTGGTTAGAAACCTCTCAAACTGTTCAACAAATGACAGAAGAAAAAGGGGAAAAAAAAGATTTTTCAATTTTCAAAAAAAAAAAGCCGTTGTCATGGCATATTTTCCTGTTTTCATTTTTGTGTTGCATTCATTGTCATGAATTGCAATGGGTCAAATCACATGTCACCACCACCACCACCACCACCACCACCACAACAACAACAACAACAACAACAACAACAACAACAACAAAAGCGTCTCCTGAAAAGACAACATCTTCCATTCGGTGCCTGGTATAGTCATTGACCTCCTGGAGTCATGCAGTTTCCCATTTCGATGCAGTGAAATTGACTTTTCAAGGTATTTTTTGAAATAATAAGTGGCCACAGCAGGAGTCAGAGGAAACTCTCCTACACACAATCTGCCAATCGCTTTCCCTGTCCCTTTCTTAACCACAATATAATGGACCCAGGGAAGATTGGAAAGCCCCCGATCTGACTTCCTACTCTATAATTCTTACCATACAGTGAGAAAAAATTGAAAAAATAATTGAGATAAATATGTCACAGTATGAATGCAGATAAAGAAGAATATGTGTTCAGTCCCTGCTCCTTCTGTCAGCCTCGTCATCACACCTGGAAATCCACATTGCAACAGCTCCATCCTACGTGGCAGCAGCTTGTCTTATCTCACTGAGCTTCTCTGTTCCTCCTTATGTGCATCTGTACTGTATAAGTTACTCAAATGGCAGAGGCTCAAAGTCCATTGATACATGAAACTACAGGATATGAATGACATTTGGTTTTATTGCGATCAAAGTTTCCTTTAATGTCAGCAATAATCTGTGTCAAGCCCAGGCAACGCATGCTGGGAGAAAATGGAGATGTGCTACAACTATGCTAGATGTCTAATTGGCTAATTTTGAGGGGGAAAAAAAGGTTCGGAGGATTTTCCCAGGAATATCATGCTTTCATCCACTACAGCTGAAGCTCCTCTGGGTTATGAGGCAGCGCCAGCCACCATCAAACAGATGACACAGGTATTTCACAGCAATTACAGGAGTTCAGTCAAATAATGGGTTACCTTGAAGAAAACCAAGAAGACAGACTGATAAATGTCTGCGCAAATCTTGCATGCACATATTCACACCAGGAGTAATCCTTTCACAGACAGTGGGAGCTGAACTCTTTGCAGATCAGTAGAAACAGTCATTGAGGTTAATTCTTGGCAAAACACCAAAAACAGACGGGGGAGGAAAAAAAAGTGCCGAGATTAAAAGCTTATTAAGTGATCGGTTTACAGAGAAGCACAAAAGCTCTGGAGGAGAGCCACAGGTTTGATGTTTGAAGGATTGTTTCATTGGTGCATTCAATGAACTCGACAAATCATCTGGACAAATTGAGCCTGTCTTACAAAAAATAAACACAATTTAGGTTGGACATTTTACAAATCAAATACTGTTTCAACTTTTCTGAACCTGATACACCCATTCCAGAGTGAGAGGTCAAAAAAAGCGACCGCAAAAAAGGCTTTAAACTTTTAAAACTCTTTGCTATTTGAGATCCACTGCAGCAGTAGAGCGCAGCCTGAACTGGCACAAGGCGGAGACGAGGCATTGTGTGTGTGAAAGTGATTGTTTCAGGCGCATTAAGTATAAACTACGCAGGGAGCATTTTAAAGTTTAAAAAAAAACCTCTGGGAATTAGGCGTGGTGACCGAGTTTACCCCCCCAAAAGACGCCAGAAGTCGATCTGCAACTTATCATTATATCGTTTTCTGTTGCGCCACACTACAGAGTGGATGTGTGAAGCCATCTGGGACTCCTACAACCCTTATTTACCAAGCATCTAAGGTGAAGTATGCAGTGGGCACAGAGACTGCATCATGAGGTGAAGTACGTGCTGGGGACCATGGAAAGATTAAGTGAGAGCAGTCGTATTGCTGCCCAGCTCCGTCTAAAGACAGAGAGACTAAGATGGAAATCAAAAATCAAGAGTTTCCATCAATTATTTAATCTCTTTTCTCTCATCGCTTCAATCTCCTCCCAAAATAAAATTCTAGGGAGGTAAATGGGTTAGGGTTAACTGGGGTTGATGGGTTTGACTTAAATTAAGAAAAGGCCACTGTTGTTTATACAGAACAGATAAGAGATGTTCCCTCTGGAGAGAAAACATGAGGTCTGATCCACATCTCTCCCTGAGTGCCCTCATGTGGATTAGGAGTGAGAAGGAGATGAAGGAGACTTTGGAGGGTGTTGAGGGTGGAGGAATGCTGACAGGGGCTCAGCAGACAAGTCCCATCCTGACTCATGGGCCATGGTCCACTGACAGCAGGGAAACACCATGACTGTTTAAACCAAGATAAACCCAGAGTTCAGTTTACAAATCTCAACACCTCGCAGAGACAGCAAACGTCTCACTAAAAGTGTCAAACTAAAAACCACCAGCACCTATTATTAATAAAACTACTGTACGCTGATGGTGGTGGTGGTGGTGGTGGTGCAGTTAATGCAGGTGCACTTAATCTCCTGGGTCGCCCCGCTCTGGATTTTTGCTACCCCAGTGAAATGCAGGATGGCCTCGGTGTTCTTTGTATTGTTTATATAAATCCTCTGAAAAACACAGGTACGTCTTAGAAATTTAGGATTTTTCACACATGAGAATCAGGCTGTGAAAACAGATATATACAGTAACATCATCTGAGGCTCTGCAGCAGCACCGAGAAAATAACTTGGATAATGTCATACTGAAGTCACAGGGTTATATTGAACAGGGCTTGGAGAAATTCTTGGTTATTTACCAGTCAGTGAGGATTGCATAAAAGCGGCCGTACAAACTTTAACATTTTTGCATTTCAGCACAAACAGTGTGAGATTGTCTTTATAGGAATGGCACCGATCACCTCAGGGTGTCGGGTCAGAACAGCATTCGGTGTTCAGGTGACAGTGTGAATAAAAGAGAGACGTTGTTGGTTCCAGCTCCAGGATTCAGACAGCTGAGCTTATCTAGTAGTTTGTAAAGACGCGCGTATGTGTGTGTGTGTGTGTGTGTGTGTGTGTGGTTATATCTCGGGACGGACACTCTAAATAAATGTCGATCAGACGTCACCATTTTCCAAGGCAGACAAGATCCAGCTGTCACCTGCTCGTCTCACTCGCTGATGCGTTCAGGAGCGTGGGCACAGCGAGTTCACAAGCAACACAACATGATCAGGTACAGAAGATAGAGAGGAAGAAACACAGATGTAAGGCCTTCTTCATGCATACATTATAAGAATTAAAATAGATGAATATAGATTGATCTTCAATTTAAATTAAAGGTAAATTAAATTATAACTATTCTTTTGCAGATCTTGTACATTTCAGAGATTTACAATGCAACCAGAATTTTTTTTTTTAAAAATAAAAAGCGGGTGCATTTTCATTGAATGTTTATGTTTTAGTGACTCATGATGTTGACCTTTAGTATAACGGGAGGCTTATGCCCATTGATCAGCTATGGACTGGCAGATCTCGCTTATAGATGTCCAGTTTTTTTTTTTTAAAAAAGAAAAAAGATCAGTGTATCCCTGTTATCTTGCTTCGTTGGTTCCTGATTCATCGTTGCATTATGGGAAATGCCGGTTCCCGAGTTTGCCTCACGTATGGATTAAATGTCAGGATATCAGAGCCTCTGCTGCTTTAATATTGAACATTTTTAGTGTCTGTCTCTTGTGAATCTCCCAAAGTTCATGAAAGTGAAACACTAAATCCCTGGATCACCACCTTAATTACAGATTTGCATACTAACATCAGCCGTTAAAAACGCAGCGGCATCAATCAGAGGAGTTTTCATTAAAGGGTAAAGATTAACCTCTACTGAGAGGCGTTCTGCTCTTATTGTGCCCATCTCTCACTCCATGGGTGAGAAAAATGACAGGAATGAGAGAAAGAGGATAAGGAGCAGACCGGTGACTCAGTGGTGAGTGGAGTGTGTGAGCCTGGCAGCACCTCACTCAAAGGGAAGGTGAGCTTTATCACGGCCTTTCTCTCCAGACAAAACACACAACACCAAAAGGACAACACTGTTCCACAGTTGCCCCCCCCCCCCCCGTGCACCCAAACACCACATGGAAGACGTAGTGCCAAAGAAAACAGGCCGTGACTTACATTCCCGCATGCACAGACCAGATTTTCTCACTTATCTGCACTGTTTTAGCAAAATGAACTTTGAATTGTTCGGCTCCGAATAATGAGAGAGTAGCATCCCGACCGAAAATAGATTCAAAGTGACAAGAAAAGTTGCTGCAAAGCACAGTGACATAGTGTATGTTTTCACTGACCACATAGGATGTTTGTGTATTGTGTATAGAGTGGTGTAATTCAGTGCAGCGATTCAAAACCCATCGCACGACATTGATGTGTAACAGGCTGGATATTGATTGACCACATCAATAAAGAAAAGAGAATAATAAAAGAAAAAAAATATATAGCGTGTCATCTGTTTTTCCACCCGGGGAGAGACTGAACTCGGCTCCCCAGTTCTAGTCGGCTGCTCTTCTTTCACCAGATGTTTCTGTAGTGGCTTGATGCTTTCAAGAACCAGAGGTTTTAGAGCCGGAGCTTTAATTCCCCACACCTGTGTTCGGCCATGGCAAACTCTTTATTTGTTCTGCAGCTAGTCCCCCCAGCTCCTGCTGAGTGATGGCTGCCACCAAATATAACAGACAAACAAGCCGGAGAGGCCTGGTTTGGCTTCTCTGCAGTCCAGGGGAGGGGAAGCCTATTTTTGCGTCACTAGAAGAGACATGCACTGGTTTACCATTGTGTGTTAAAATCTATATTTTGCTCTGCTCAACAGGAGGTGCTCTGGGTGGTGCTTTCAGGTGCTTGTCCACAGGAAAAAGTCGCTTTATAAAAAGTGTGAAAAAGGTTCGTCCAATGGGCTTCCTACCTTGACATGTTCGCTCATTGGTCAGCAGCTTGTAGCCTTTCTTACAGCTGCACTCAAAGCTGCCCACCGTGTTCCGACACACGTGGTCGCACCCGCCGTTGTTCATGCGGCACTCGTCGATGTCTGCGGAAACAGAAAAGTCACAAAGAAGACTGAACACGACACGAAATGAAAACTGGAGAGAAAAGGAAAAGTTAAACCTGTAATAGCTGCTTTTGCAGAGCAACATTGGCGTTAATTTTGAGTCATGTGGCTTTTAGCTCGGTTTTTGGTCCCCACACGCACCATTAGCTGCTAAATGCTTAGAGCAGAGAGTAAAATAGGTTTATTACACCTTTTCCTGCCAAAAAAAAAAACAATATTATAAAAACACTGAGAGCTAATCAAAGCCGTGAAGTTGAGCTGTTGCAGTACTTCTGTTTTCTATTGTTAATATAAATATATTGACTCTGGCAGCTTTAACAGAAGTTCATGAGTAGCTATTAAATGTGAACGGAGGGGAAGAACAGAACAGATAGTCAGATTGTCGCGCCAGTGGTGCAGATTAGAATAATCCAAAATAGGATGATTATGTGTTTGGCTGGCATGAGACACTTTCATAAAACGACTATTGGATTTCCTTAACTGGTGCTAAAATCAGCTTGCGTGTCACTGTAATGTGCTGCAGCTCTCACATAATAAAGCCTTTTACCAGTAAGACCTCTAAATCATCACTGTCCATCTCCTTCCGATTACTGTGCACTTTTTATTCCTGTAGCCAATACCCAGTCGGCATATCATGTGTTGGTCCCTGTGTTTGATGGTGCTCTGCCTTGGTAGGTTTGGCAGCGGATCTAATTAAGTCTGAATCATCGTCACAAATGAGGCATCTGTCTCTTGCGGGAATCTTCATCATCTGGTTGAAATAAATGCATCAGAAATGGAATAAAATAATCCCTTCCCTTGCTCCATCTTTGTCTCAGCTCCTCAGAAGTGTCTGGCCCGCAGCAAGCCGCTGTCGTCTGGTGCCAGTGCTGCCAGGATCTGTTTTCCTCTTCCCTCCTCTCAAACCAAACTAATGTAAGCCAACGCACTTTCATCTGAGCTTTTAGTGTGACATTATACGAGCTGTAGAAAGCACACAGATTCCTACCCCTGCTCGTCTGAAAACAGATTGTCCTCAATCTCCTACAAAGTCAGCTACCCCATGAAAGTCAGTAGTGCCTTTGTTTCCTCTCCTAATATAATTCTCAGCATGGTTTGGAATTGATTTTATGAGACGTAATACAGTATAGAAAAGTTGCTACAGTGCACACAGGTTGCTTGAGTTGAGGATGAGCTGCCAACATTAAGAACGGAAGAAGATGGTGATGCAGTGGAAAAAAACTGTCAAGAAAACCAAATTATTCTGCTGACAAAGCATCAAGTTGGTGCTACTGGGACACAGTATACAGAGTGCAGGTAACACACTGTAGTAAGCACCTGCGGGTGTGAAACAATAATAATATTATCTACAAAGTGAAAATCAAACTGGAAGGTTGGCGAGGCTGATAGTGTGGATGCTGGCAGCAGAGTAAACTCTTGATGGTAATATTTGTGCATATGGATCCAGGGTAGCCTGGCAACGCCACGAGCCTGGAGTTAAATCTGGCGACAGCTGGACATGCACAGGTTGAACGCTGCTTGTGAACGGTCGGTGAACGTTGATGCTTTACCTTTGCAGGTCTTGCGGTCCGGCTGTAGAGTGAAGCCAACGGGACAGCTGCAGCGGACTCCTGTCACTGAATCATGACATGTGCTATCGCAGCCGCCATTGTTCACTGCACAGGTCTCTGCAGGGGAGCAAAGCACTCACAGTCAAGACAGAAAATAAAAAATAAAAACCCTGGAAAAATATGCAGTAGATGCTGTCTTGACCTAGTTTTTTTTTTTTTTCTCCCACTCGAAAAACAGCTTACATGCATGCTGGTATGATGTAAAAATTAGAAGACACACTATAATATACAGCATTCCCCCTTTTTGGTGTCAACAGGAGACAGAAATAAGAAGCACAGCAGGGTTTCAGGTGTTCAGTGGTGGGGAGGGATGAAGAGGGAATAAAGACAGAAAACAGGAATAAATGCAGCAGCTGAGTGAGATTAACACAGAGGGAATGGAAAAGGTGTTTGTGAATAATGAAAGGAGACAGAAATATTATAACACAGCCAAATATAGAGATTTAAATGTGTTCTCTCTGTGTGTGTGTGTGTAAAGAGATGTAAGTGTGTGCATGTTTGCTTCTCTTTGGTCAAGGTGAATTACGACCTCCAAAAGTCCTCGGCACTGTGGGACATCTGTCTCCCCTCCGTCATGAGGGTGGAGGTTTGACTTCCAGACAGATGCAGACAAAACCACCACTTTTTTCCTACTGGTTTTGACAAAAACCTTCCAGGCATTTTGGGGATAAAAAAGCAATTTCAGCTACCTGGCCTCTGTGTTGGCTGGACTGATTTGAAAAGAGGGAGGTAGTCAGTCGAGATAGGATGACGGAGGTCTCTTCTCTAGACAGTGACAAATTTCACAGAGACTTTCATTTGAAGCAAACAGTACGGGAGAAATTCGCTCTTCTTAACGTCGGAGAGGCCCGATGTCTGTGGTAATAGTTTTGCCAGCTTTATAGACAGCCTGACACACTTCAGAATAAAACACAAAAACAAACAAACCAGGAAATAAACCTTTTGTGACCTGAAACAATCACTTTAACTTGCTGTAACGCAATTGGTCACCGGCACAAGCTCATCATTTGTGTCGAATGGCCGGCTGGCGGCTCAGCTGAGTCAAAGTCTTCATACTGGCAGGGAGATAGCAGCTCACACGTGGCACTAAAGAGGGAATGCAGCTGCACTATCTCTTTTTTTTTCTTCATAGACAGCGAGGATCCCTTTGGGGAAACACCTAATCCTCTTCACTTAAATCTAAAACTGCACTGCCTGCAGCAGCCATAATGAAACTTTCTAAAGCTCCTTCCCTCAAATAAAATAAAAAAAAACTCCACTGTAGTTTGGAATTATGTATCAAAGGAAAACAGGTGCTTACTGTGATGTAATGTAATGTTTTATAGCCGTTTCATAGACAACAGCTCAAAACAGTTCAGTGGATGTTGTTGTTGCCACAGGCTGAACATGATGCATCAATATACTGGGATGGATTTTCAAGTAAATGCAAATACAGAGTTTAAATAAATAACTAAGCCAACGCTGTAAATGTTGCTATAAAGTTCGTCTTGGGTTACATGACGCATGCTGTGACCTCCCTTTACAAGCTACTTTATATTGTCCACTAGTCTTGGTTGGTTTAAACTTTTGGAAGCTAAAGTTTTCCTGTGTTGTGATTTTTAAGACACATTCCCCCCCGGATAACCTGAATAATTTTGCATTTCTGTCTTTTGCCGAATCTCCTGCAGTTTACAAAAGATGTTTACGAGCAGTGTTGAGAGGGACTGAGCCTTTTTCCCTTCAAAAAGTTGAACACTCAACTCAGAGGAGCACTGGGCAGAGAGAGACAGAGAGAGACAGAGGGAGGGGGTGGTGGTGTTGGTGGGACGGGGGGGTGAGGCTACCGGTTAATACCTCCGTCCCAACCCAGGCTTGAGAGTATGGCACTGTGGGTTCACATAATTGCAAAGTGTGAGCAGAGACAGTTGGCAGACGAGACGATAAGACAGTGTCAGGGCATGCCTCTAAACCGCTTAGTCAGACAGCCATCTCACCAAACTGTAATGATCATGTATTAAGAGAGCAAAGAAATATTTCTGACATTATGGTTTTTGTGAAGACAGGGGAGAGACACACGCTCTGGTATGTGTGTGGGTTTGTGTGTTTTGGATGCAAACCAGCCACATCTAGAGCGCGAACCAGGTCGGACTCTGCAATTACAGTAACAGGAGGGCAGACTTTTGTAAATATTCTCCAGTGTGATGTGTAGGGTGTCGGGGTCTAATGTTCCTGAGCCTGCTACTAGGGTATATACGTTTCATGCAGGGAAGGGTTCAGACAGTGAACATCGTCATTTACCAGAAGCCGAGGGATTTCAGAGCTGCACCACTTACTTGACTTACTTCAGAGCTGTTGACAAGCAACAGTGCAACTTGTCAGCAGCCATTTAGGATGACCGCAAACGAAAAATACGTCAGAGGGAGCGAGTGGACAGAATTCACACGAAGGCACAAGACGGCATTTCTCTGAGTGTTGATCACTGAGAATACATTTGCACTGGTGAAAAAAAAAAGTTTTTTCTGTTTCCTTGACCAAACAGCAAACATGCAGCTGGAGTAAAGTTACACAGGAGGTGCAGAGGTTATCTGCAGGCCTGAGGTGAATGCTCTCTCAATAACATACACTACACACAATGAAGAAAATGAAACCATGAGAAACTGTTTTTTGTGTGTTTGTTTTTTAAATTGTGAACATTGGTTGAACAATGGTTTTTACAGTAACACAGGGAATCAGGAGACGAACCTGATAAACCAGGAGGCAAAATATGTCTCTCGCTTTTAATGTTTCTATTTCTGACGAAAAGAAAAAAAAAAATAAACTAGGGCATAAAATCCTGAAATAGGTCAGGCTTTTATATTGTTGTATGTGGGGAACGCAGCGCTCATGTACATACACTTGTATCAAGTAGTTACTTAAAAACACTACTGTTTTGCCTCTTACCTTGAACAGGCTACTCCTCTGAGAACAAGCCTCCTCCCTCAGTTTCTTACATGGTATAATTAAATCGTAAATCTCTTTGATGTATCAAGGTTTGATACATTCTCGCAGATTTATGAGTTTATTTTTCCTGGCATTTTTGCCTGAGCTGTTAAAACACAACTCATCCTGATAATTGGGCTGAATTGCATTAGTGATATTGTCAAAATGCAAGAAGTTTCAATACTGCCTCCCTCTCCGTCTCCCCCACACACACACTCTTCTCTCTCCTGACTCACTCACATGTGCTCCATCGTTCTCCATTGTTCGTTTTACTGCAAATGTGGTGAAACAAATTACTTTTGGCAACCAAACAGAAAAATAAACTGGACTGGGATGATATTGATTTATTCCCCCCCTGCAACTGATTATTTTCATCGTTTTAGGACACAAGATTACAAGTGTATGAGAAAACAAGTTGAGAGGGATTGTGTGTTTCATCTTTTTGTATGAAGTGGTGTTGAATCATGGACACATTATTGGCTTCCTCACCAAAACTAATAGTCCATGGAGTTTAGGAACACTGTGGTCGAGTGTTTGAAAGAGTGCAAGGCTAATTTCGCTCTCTTCACTTGTATCAAAACACAAATAAAACCCCAAGTCTTTGGTCTGCCTTTCAAAACCTATCACAGTTAAATTGACAGTGTTATGGATTTTTGACAAAGGCAATCAAACTCACACAAGAATCATCAGCCAAATGCAACAAAAAGGGCTTGTTCTGGATGAAAGTTTCCCTGTGCCTGCCCGATATCTTATTATACATTGCAGTATTTTATTATTACCACTGACGTATCGGTGTATAGGCAGCGTTTGTTTTGGAAGTGTCGAGAGGTTGCCACCCCGGGGGTCGGGCCCCCTCCGAAGAGGTCACGAGATAAATCGAGGAGTCGTGAGATGATTAATGGACCAAGGTCAAAAACCACAAATCTATACTTACATATTGGACTTTAAAAAAAAAAATCGAGTCATGTCACTTCTCTGAGACTCTATCATTTATTTAAATGAAACCATGTGAGATATTTCGAGGGGAGATGTCTCTTTGGTGGAGCAGCTAACAACTTCTAACACACACGCTTTTACTGTAAGGCCTCAAAAAAAGACTTTAATCTTTAATAACATATGTTTTTAATGTAAAGCATTAATCTGAATAGAAACTCCAGCTGTCAGGTACATGTGCTGGCGTATTACAGCTATACATCTATACAGTGGAATCCAAAATAAGTGCCATGACACTTTATTTAATTACAGCATTTGAGTAAATGTAATTATTCACTTGGTGGAGGCGGACGACTTTGACAAGTCAAATCTTGACAAAATCAGACACAGTAGATCTATATCTCTTTATATAATGTTGGTGAGGGACTCCCTGTTTGCAGCTGTGTTTTGAAAAGGTGTGGTTTGACTCGGGCAGTGCTTGTTATTGAGAGGGCATTCACAGAAGGAAGAGGAAGGTGGGGTGTGGGGGGTGTGGGGGTCAGAGGTCAAGGGTCAGAAGGATGATGCCCCTGTGGGGAGGGGAAGGCCGTGATCAGTGTCTACTAGCTAGGTTAGCTTCCTCTACTCCCCACACCCACAGACCCCAGAGAGAGGAGTCAGAGGAACATATATTTACCATTGGGGAACAGCTGTGGGGCTGCCGGGGACTGGACACTCCTCTCCCCTGCATGCACGCGCACACCCACACACACGCACGCACGCACACAGTGTAGAAACACCACTTTAGTTCTCCATACACTTGAACCACACGGCAATCGCGTGTTATGTAAATCATGAGCATGAGACAAGAGCTGATCTGACCTTGCTCCTACCCATGATACCTTGCGTGAATTACGGGCACGACTTTTGGTTACTCCTTCCACTGTGGGAGTTAGTAGCACACTACAGGTGTAGTCTTTTTCACGGAGTGATGTGATCGTGCCTCTGCATCCTACAACCATGGGATGGAAGGGCAACCTGGAGAAGTGGCTTTGATACTATGCAGTATCGTACTCAGCTGTACTTTATTGATTCTGTTGCAACTAACAGTGAATTGATGAAAAGCTTAAAGGCTTATTACAACAACTCTTGTAATAAAGTTGGGTGGATTTTACTGAATTCAAAAGCAGGAAGGAAGGAACAATTTCTATTCATTGTCAGTTGTTTAAGCCACATACTGTATGTATACGGACTGTCGAAGTAGCCACAAACACTTTAACACAGGCAGAGTTAATGCAGTGCTATCTATTCCACTTGAGGTTGTCCTCTCATCCCTCAGTGGTAGACAGCAGAGATATGATCACATCATCCTATCTATCATATGATAGGTTGTGTTCAAATACCACTTATCTTCAAAATAGCTGCAGAAACAGAAAAAGAAAGAAAACACCTGTAGTATACCGCTCCTTCATCATAGACAAGAGTAACTGGATGTTCAGCCCCATAAATTCATGCACCGGTATCATGAGGCTAGGAGTAAAGGTGGATAGCTCCGATGTGAGGCGATCATCTCTCCTGAATTAAACACATCATTGTCCATTTCTGCCCACAGGAGGTGAAAATGACATGAGAGAATGACATCATGTTGTTGCAAAAGAAGAATAAAACAAAACCCTGCAGTGATTATTTTTCAAATGCTAACAACAAACTGATGATGACAGAACCTCGTCTTAACTGGAAAGAAGGGTGACATTTCAAGGCAAAAGTGTTACCTGTCGACATGCAGTCATGCAAACGGATATCCCACCATGGTGCAAGGCAAAGTGCAGTGTTGCTGTTTGTATGAGGGATGAAGCTTTCGCTAGTTAGTATGAGCGCTGTGAGCCGGGACAGACGGAGTGAGAGGTGGTTAGTGCTGCAAGCTGAGAGACTGGGGGGAGGAGGGGAGGGGGCAGCCAGATTCTTGTCGTGTGCGTTATGATGTCCTTTATGATCAGATCACTTCAGAGCTTATCTTGTTAGATTTGTATGTCTGTGGCCCAGCAATGTGTCATTAAAAGCTACTTTCTTTTCACCCAATGTTTCATTTTTATTCACTTTTTTTTCAATTGAATAGCTTTTAATTTAACAAATTCCACATCAAAGATTTTCAGAGAGATTTTACTGAATGTAGCTCTATGTATAATAATAATAATAATAATACATAGACTGTGTACATTCACCCATGATACAGCTGAGGAGAAGGGCTGGGTATTATTAGGTAAGAACACTGACAAAATCAAAAGGGCCTTTTTAAAGTAGTAAGAACCTTCTTGTTTATTCCTGCACAATTTCCATTTCAAAATAAAATTCACTTTCAAGCACTGGACCTCACACACATACTCTCTGGTCAGAGGTCAGGGCTTGTTTTTGGTGCCGGATGAGGAAGGTTACAGTATGTAGATGCTCGACTCTCAACTCTGACAATAATGTCTCAACCCTGCAAAGCATGCACAGTTTACATCAACTGCCAACGTGTCCCAGTCCCGACATGCAGCATCCGCAAAGAACGCTTGACAGCGGCAAGAGGACAGTGAGATACCTCTGAAGACACCAGTGTGAATGCGCAGACCACCCGAAATGAGAGCGGCGTGTTTATGTTATGGGCATATGCATGTAGACTACATGTGTTTACATGCATGTGATGCATGCATGCTGGATATGTATTGTATGTTTGTGTGGTTGTTTGTATAGCTTTCTGTTTGTATTATATAATGCATCTCTTGCTCTCTGTGTGTGTGTGTGTGTGTGTGTGTGTGTGTGTCTAGCACAGTGTGGCCAACTCTTCAGATGATTGAACTCCTGAGCATGTCGGCATCTGCCTGCTATTTGTGAATGTTTATGATTTGCTGTGCTAACAGCATGAATGCTTCCACATGATGGCTGCTCCTTCCTGATATCTTCACTCGCTCGATACAAAGACATTATATGCAAAAATCAACCTAATGTATTATTTAGGGCTTCTGTTCAAAAATATATATACATATATATCTGACTTCTAAAGTTTGAGTCTATGATTGAACAAATATCTCTTCAAAAAAAAAAAAAAAAAAAGCGGACGTGTGTTTGCATGTGTATGTCTGAGAGAGGACAGTCCATGTGTGGCGGCAGTACGAGCCCTCCTCACATTAACATTCTCACCTGCAGTTTGCACAGTATCAACAGAGGTGAGACAGGAAGGATAAAGAAGCAACACTTCCAACCGGAGCAGCATATGGTGTATTATTACAAAATGCATGACCAAGCCTGGATGAGGAGACACCACAAAATGAATGGAAATGCTGCAGAATGCATATGAAACACCCCGCGAGATGAATTGAAGGGTGAAGCTCCGGCATACTGAACGAGCCCCGGCAGACTAACGACAAAGCCACTGACGAGCCCCGAAAGCTGTTTGGTAATCATGTGCTATGTTCCTTTTGGAAGAGCTATGCAGAGACTCAATGAATCATAAAGGTTTTCTAAATCAATAGTGAGGCTTAACAGGAAGGTGTTTTCACTTTGTCTGGTTGCTATGGATACCCTCCACACTCTATACATCAGTACTATTTCCGATTACGGCGGCTCAGGGGTTATCACCGCTACGTTCTATACAGACAGCACGTAAAAATACAACAACCCCGGCGAGCCGTTTCCATCTTGTTTGTGACATTTAAGACTATCTGAAACTTAATTTAGAATTGGAATATGATTTCTTAGCTCGAGAGGCGATTTGTTTTAAGCTTTAGAATAAATAAGAGTGAGATTTCTTTCTCTAGAGCAGAGGTAGCGGTTGCATTTTGTAGCAAGTCGTATCTATCAAAAACAATAATAACTCTTTGCCACAGGGTTAAGCTTGTTGTATTTAAATCTGGCACAATACCAATCCTGTGTCTCCCTCTCCTCCTCCTCACTGAGGCTTCATCCTATGCAGCTTTTGAAGTGTTATTTTAAAAACAACAGTTTCCGCAGACACTATTTCATTTTTGTTATGGTGGAAACCCCTCAGAGTTTAAATCCTAGCGCGGCGGTGGTGACTTAGTGAAGGTCTTCCAGCGTTCTTGTCACTCACTTTCCCATCAGTGGTTCATTTGGCAGGTTGTTTGTTTTATTGGGGTTTTATTAGCTAATAGAGTGTCTGGGAGATGGAGCGCCCCAGTGTCGACTGCAGAGCAGCCCTTCCCCTTCACCACTGTAACCCCAGACTCTGTGGGGGGAAATCAGAGATTTTAACTGGCTGACTGCTTCCTAATCTGGCACACCAAATGTACATTTGCTCTGCCTTGAGAATAAGACAGGCTAAGACATATAATTTGGATGCGGTCAACTTTGTGGTGTCCCCCTGGCCTAGCAGGGCACAGCAATAATGACAGGTTGGCTGACCAGACCTTGACATAGGTCTGGCTCTCATCAGGGCTGTGGTAATAAAGGGGATCCAGAAACACTGAGCTAATCAGCCACTGCCCTAACCAAACTCTCAAAGTTAACAGCCACCGAAACCAAGCCACCGCCTCGCCAGTCTGCTCTGCAGGCGGAGCTCCTAATTCTATCGCTGTGTTTGTCTTCCTGACGATAAAAAAAAAAACACGTCCTACACAACTCAAGCTGAAGCTGCACGGCATACCCCAAGCTCTCTGGATTGCACAGTACTGGCTAAATTGGTTTAAATGGGTTTGTGCTGTAAATAGAAAACTATTAATTACATTATTAATGACGGGTAAAGTAAAAGGCCTGTTTGTGCATTTCTGCATGGCTAAACGCAATCTGTACACATTTACAAGGACCTGTGCATTGACTCTTCCGTGCCTGCAGGTCTCTCACTTGATGGAAAACTGCCCTTCAGAGCAGTTCGATATGCCCGAGTAGCTGAATGATTTTTACTCAACTTAAGTCAACTGAGGCAAACACTGATAAATGCCAGTGGAAGGTTAGGGCAGGTGTGTGAGTTAATCCCCAATGGGGAAGCAGTGGGAGGAATTGACCCAAGGGGCTAATAGAAGGTGTGTATCTGACTGCATGAAGTTGACTGAGAGACAAGAGGGAAAGGGAAGAGCTGTTGCATCGAGAGGAGGAGGAAGAGCAGGAGGAGGAGGAGGAAGGAGGAAGAGAAGGGAAAAGCCAAAGCAGATGCAGTGACTGAGAGGTTACTGGAGCAGCAGCAGCAGCAGCAGCGGCAGCAGCAGCAGCAGCAGAGGGGAAAGCACAGTGGGTGGTAGCCTTTTGTCCTTGTATGTCACAGATCAAGAGAAAAGGCTGAGGCGAACAGCTACTGTAACAAGGCCTGTTTTTTTTTTCAGCTTGCATTTTATCACTATAAACCTCATTTCAGAGTTAATTGAATTTGCTGTTGGAAATCTGGTGCTGAGTTAATCATTTCTGCTTCTACATTTTCTCATTCCAAAGCTTTTTTTTTTTACTTCTTGCCCTTGGTGTTTGTATCGGGGGTGAGATGACTCACCTACACATGTCTTTCCATCGCTGTGGAGGACGAACTTCATGTGGCACGAACACTTGGGGCCGTGGTCTGTCTCCTCGCAGATGTGCTGGCATCCCCCGTTACCGTAGTTACACGTCACTATCAAAAAGGACACATAAATAACATAAACTGTACGCGCAGGTTGATAAATAAATAAAAAAAACACTTTCCACAGCATCACTTGTGCATTTTTTTACGCCTTCTGTTTGAAAACGGGCAGCAGGGAGGCGACAGGAAATGAGGATAGAGAGATATATATCAAAGGTGACCAGCTGGGATCTTAAGATGATACACGCTCTTTCTCCGGCTGGCCGTCGGCTCTATGACGTAAATACTGCGGGCTCAATTCAGATTTCATTCAGTTGTCCTTCACAGGGCTTCAATGAGACACACTATCCATTTGAGTTCTCAAGTGATTGGATAAAAAAAGAAAAGAAGGAAAATCACAATTCAAGTCTTTACACCTACACACACCTACGGACACCAGTGTCAGCAAAATTATCATTTAGAATTAAAGGCTATTGAAGGCAATTAGACCTCTAGACATCTTTCAACATTTTTATTGCTTATTAACCAGCGCATGCAACAAGTCTTGGATTAAGGTTAAAAGCCGTGTACAATGGTATGAAAAAAAAATTATGCTATGATTTACATATTCAACACCTCAAGTGGTGAATCTATGTTGGTCCTATTAATCACTGCCATGGCTTTAATTATGCATTACTCGCTGTGATAAATCTTTTTATCCTTGTAAATGAAGAATCACAGCAGAGTTGCGGAGGATTTTGAGAGGTCATATTTCTAAACTCTCCAACAGTGGATGAGGTGGCCTTGAGCAGGAGGCTGAACCTACTCACTCACTCACTCTGAGGAGTATGATCTCTGCTCTAAGTCTGTGTGTTTATATGTGTGCAATTCATGTGTGTGTGTGTGTGTGTGTCTTTGCAAATCTTTAAGTGCAAATACATTGATATGCTGGCGGGTGAGGGAAGCATTAACCTTGGCACTTTAAACACACCTGTGATGACAGAGTGAAAAAGAGCACGAGCCTTCCACCGCCATCCTGTCTGCACCATACCATCCCGGTGCCTTTTGCCCTTTTCCTGGGCTGTCACTGAAAAACTATAGAATAACACTTCTCCAATCCTTATCCAAACACAGACAAATCCCCCATCAGCCCTGGCCCCAGCTCTGACAGGATGATCTCCGTTGCACAGCAACAGGAAGTGTGCGCTGTCCATCAGAGCAGTCCCCTTCGAGTAACCTCCACACTTGCCCTGGTTGTGTAAATGATCCCCCCCCCCCTCCTCTTATTTGATAAACATGTTTTTCTTTACATGGACTTTTCAGAAGATTAGTCTCGGCTTGGTAACGTAATGTAAATGTCAGTAACCTACTTCAAATCTGTTGGAAGGCATTTGTGGAATGAGCGTAATTATCCATCATCGACAGGATTGCAACCCCGATCACCTTTTCATGAGGAGTCTATGAATCCTCCCTGGATGTGTGTGTATGTGTGTGTGTGTGTGTGTGTGTGTATGTGTGAGTCTCACTGTTGTTGAGAGGACTTACATTTGCAGTCCTTCATGTTACGGGTGAGCTGGAATCCAGGTCGGCACTCGCAGGAGATGCCACCCTTCTGCGTTTCCCTGCAGATGTGTGCACAGCCATGGTTCTTGTCCATGCAGGTGGGTCCCTCCTTTGTGCCCTCTCCTTGCACTGTGAAGGAAACAGCAGAGTTGATCTCAGTGTTAGCCAAGCTTTCCTCCTTCTTCTTTTATTCTTTTTTTTACTGAAAGACCATTCAGCAAACTAAGCCTGGGTTTTAAAATAGATATTACAGAGCTGGCAGGAGGAGTAAAAAGGGAAAAAAAAGCCTGTTCTGCATCCTGACCCTCAGTCACATACGTATATGCCTACTGCTGGTGACTGACATGCCCTGTACCCCTTCACAAAGATTCAAGCACTTGTTGGAACACGCTCCCTTTGCTTGAGCCTATAAAAAGGAGGCTGCCTGCAGAAAGGATAAAACTCCCAGCAGGAGCTGATCCCGTAGATTTTAATTGAGGTAATCCCCCATAAAGAAAAGAAAACACTGAAAAAAAATTAACTCCTTGTTTAAATTCTCCCTGCTGAGACGGAGTTCAAAAGGGAATGAATGCACTAAAAAAAACGACTTTTCTCGAGTCATCAAGAAAATCTGAAAGGAAATGAAGTTGTTATTGGTTTAAAAAGAAAAAAAAGAAAAAGCTTTTTAATTATTAAAAGCTTTACTAAACAAGGCTCGGAAAAGATGCATAATTTCTTTGAGGTATAAATGCTTGATGAAGAGGTACAACAGATTCCCAGCATGCACTTGACTTGAGACCCACGTGTCATGAATTATAACACAAATGGACGCGGGGCTCCCGCTGCCTTGCTCTGCGCTGTAATAACACTGCTGCCTTCGCGGAGGGAGACTGATATTTGACTTATTCATTGTGAAAACCCTGCCACCACTACAGATGCAGTGACAAACCCCAGCTCTCCGACTCATTAAAAACCAAACAGATCACTTTTTCCCCTTCCTCTCTCTTCTCTCTTCCGGCGAACAGGGAGGCAATGTGCAGGAAGACATCTCCATTAATGTCTCATTAAATCTGTGATCACACTGAAGGGTGTTTGGAGGTCTAACTTTCTTAATTAGCCAACTATTTTTGCTGTAAATTTAAGCATCTGCATGTGTGCGTGGAAGTGTCAACACCTACTAAAGCTCATCTCACCTTGTGCACTCTTCCTCTCTAAAGTCCAAATGTAGAGTGCCAGTCTTGACAACCGTTTGCTGTCATACAGTTTCTATGTAGTCGCCCCGAGGGCTGCACGCCGAGAAACAATCTCAGCTTGACAGAGGCAGGTTTTTACATCATTCTGTCCTTAATTACTTTTTTTTTTTTTTCATACGTTAACTCCTGCCACTATAACCCTCCTTTAATTATGCCCTCTTGTTTTCCACATGTTTTGCCAGAAAACGCAACCTGCCGTTGTTGTATGTATTTCCACTCATGGCTGACGTCAGGAATCTATTTTGAGTTTCTCTGTACTTGGATGAGCTGACAATGTGTGACAGACAATTCTGACCTTTTGGTTAATTAAAGGCTCTCTATCACTTTAACAAGTGTCACAAGGTCACGCAACCATCTCACACGTCCCCTGCCTGAGCTGTTGTCGTTCTTGAAGAAACGGCGCGCTGCTAGATGGAGAACTGCAGCAGCAGCAGCAGCGGCGGCGGCGGTCTTCTCTACAACTCGAACAATGGGCCAGCTCCTCGGCAATAAAGGTAAAAGGAAAAGAAAAAAAGGCACGATGCAACTTAGTGAAGTGGCCATGAATGAGCATCAGCAGAGCAGCTGCTTTATTTAAAGTGCTGAAAAATTCACGGCGAGCCATGTGGATATTTAAGTAGGATGTGGAATTCAGTGGTTCCCTTTTCTTGGCTTCGCATCCATCTGAGGCCAACACAAGAAACAGACATCTATGAATGTAACAGGGGATTGAATTTCTAACTACATAACCCCAGCGGACTAAAGATTACTTACTGAGGTAGTATTATGCATCCCAGAACTCACTTCACTCCACCTTCATTTTTATGCAGCCCCTCTGGCCGAATGCTACAGACCCATCCATCAATAACATGTCGAGCTGGGGCCAGAACCTGGGCCTTCATGTCTCCGAGGACCAATAAAAGCCAAAGTGTTGACACAATGGCCCTTTTCTCCGGGCCAGGCTCAGCTATCATCCACTGAGTGTAGCTCCCCTCTAACCGGCTGCCAAAGGCCTCCAGTTTTTATCATTACTAAATGTTGGGAAGCAGAAAGAAAAACATCCATTCATGAGGAGGTGGAGAAGAAAATCTAGATCATATATGCCACTATCCACTAGAATAATCTGCTGACCCATAAAACATAACTCTATAAGTAGAAACTAATAAAAAACTATCACAGACCACTTTATGGGCAGAGAACTGGACAGGAAATAGAGTCCGAAGTCTTGGGATTGAGGAGGAGTCGTTTTCAAATAGCTACCGAGGGACAAAACCAGAGTGGATGTAAGGTTTTCACACGGACGGTCGTCATCAAAACTGCTGCGCTTGTGGTAAAAAAAGGGAACACTGCAATTAACCAGGAAAACAAGTGGGAGTGTTCCCACTGTGAGGCAGCCACAGCTTTATCCTCCGAGGACAGGTCGTGACCTCGGTGCCTAACACAAAAAAGGTGAAGCCAATAAATCTCTGGCTTTACTTACACAGTCTAGGTAATAGTGAGTGTTGTAACAAAATATACTGATATTTTGGATGCTAGACGAGGACCAAGGGAGTAACCTCGTGTCTGAGCGGTAAGGAAGAATGTGTCATAACATCTCATTTTTCTTACTGAGCTCTCCCCTTTAAAGAAAAAAAAAAAAAACAGGTGAAAGAGCTGACTGAGGAACTAGGTTTAAGGATACGGCATAAAGCACATACAGTCCAGCTCTTATTGCACCTTTTCTTACCTCAGTTCAGTTCAGTTCAGTTTTATTCATGTCCCGAGGGAAATTGGATTTGCAGCAAGCATTACAGACACAAGACAAAAAAGACAGCATCCAAGACATCAACATACATTAAAAAATAGTACGAGTAATAGAAACATACTACTAATAATAAATTACTGTTGATAATAATAATAATAATAATAATAGCATACATAATACATAATGCTCTGCGCAAGTGAGAATGCAAAAGTCTACACAGTGCATTAAAGTGCATAGTGCTGCAAGAATTGGAAATAAAAATAAAAATAAAATAAGATAAACAACACTTAATACCCAAGTGCATTTAAGTGCAGAGGCCTGAGAGAATAACCAAGCCTAGCCCAAGAGATTAAGCCTGTCTATAGCAGCAGGGATAAAGGAGACCCTGGCACGCCGCGTTCTGGTCTTGGGCATCCTAAAACGGCGTCCAGATGGAAGGAGGTCAAACTCCTTATAAAGTGGGTGGTCAGGACAGTCAATAATAAGTTTAGCTTTGGTCCATATTCGCTTGAGATAGATGTCCTGAAGCTGGGCTTGCTGCACCCCGATCACCTTGCTTGCCACTTTGGTAAGCCTTGCTAGCCTGTTTTTGTTGGACAGGGTGAGAAATCCAAACCAGGCCACACAACAATAAGTAAGAACAGACTCGATAAAACATTGATAGGATAAGGTCATTAAGATATTGCAGACTTTGAATGAATTCAATTTTCTTAAAAAGAACAGGCGCTGCTGAACCTTTTTACATACTACATCTGTATTTGCTTCAAGACTCAGCTTATTGTCGATGAGAGTCCCTAAATATTTATATTCTGATACAATCTCAACCTCTTTGTCCTGAATGATTGTCCGAGGAGTGATAGGTTGGGATTTTCGGAAATCAATAAGCATGTCTTTTGTTTTTAGCACATTGATTGACAAGAAGAAATCATTGCACCATGTTATAAAATCATCTACCACAGTACCATGCTCAGTTTCACTGTCCTTTAAAAGACTTATTATGACAGAGTCATCAGCGAACTTCAGGATATGCCTGTTCTCATATGTACTCCTACAGGAGTTTGTGTACAGAATAAAAAGCAGTGAGGACAGGACACAGCCCTGTGGGGAACCCGTTGAAGACAATAACTTAGATGATAACACACCATTGACTCTCACACATTGTGATCGATCTAACAAAAAGTCCAGTAACCAGCCAACAAGATTTGGGTTCAGATTAAAATGCAAAGTAAGTTTCTCTGCAAGAAGATAGGGCTGGATGGTATTGAATGCCGACGAAAAGTCGACAAACAACAATAATAAAAGTTGAACATTAAGCACTTTTGCAGTGACATGTATCCGTCCAGAATGCTCTCTGCTGTCTTTTCCATTCTCGGGTTGTTTATGCTTTCCATGGCTCCACGCTGAAGAAGAAAAAAAAAAAAAGAGGAGTGAAATGAGCAGCCTCAACAAGGCCTCCGGGAGCTGGAGAAAATCAGTGCTCACGCAGCAGACCAAACAGTAGCACTTGGGAGTTGGTGGGGAAGAGTTACTTCCTTGACCGGCTGGCTGCCCCGTCGCTCTGCTTGACCATCTGCGTCGCAGCTACCTAAAAGAAATATCAGCATCATCCTCTGGGGATATACGTAGCGACTTCCTATAAGTTGTTTTCTCTTACTCCTGAAGCAGAATCAATTTGTGTGTCTGTCATTGAGTCAGTGCAGCTTCCACTTAATATGTGGGATCAGCTTGGGCGCCTGCAGGACACGGCATCAAGTGCAGGTCACATCACACAGCGGCTTTTCCTGAAAAGCAGCAGGTCATGACGACAGAAGAAAACAAAACAAGGCAACTTAAAGATTTACTGATGATGGCAACTCCTGCAGGGCGAGTTAGTCTAAATGGTCGGTCCCTTGGAGAGACTGATTGGAGCTGAAATCACTGTTTAAGGCGGTGGCTTGTAATTTAAAAGCCGCGGCGGTGTGAGGTACGAATGCACAGGTTGTTTCTCCGCTCTGCTCTTGCACAACCAGCTCAGATCTCACTACACTGAGAGAGTCTACTAAACACAAGCAATGTTCTCACACACAACAAAACATCTGTATTTTGAGAAATAAATATATATCTTCCTTGACCACCTGTTGTGCACAGAAGCTACAGGCTCTGTAAGACTTCCTCCTGAGGTAAAAGCTGCCAACCAAAAAAAAAAAAAACCCCACAAACAACAGTAAAGTTTCCATAGCTTTAACATGACATGAGGAACTGTGCAAAAGAAAGAAAAGTTAACATAGGTGCTCCGGCTAAGATGCCGACTCCTGTGATCCTCAGACAAAAGATCCACGGGGGCCACAAGTTCTTCACCACGGCACTGTGAGCTCTCTTAAACCTGAGAACCATGAAGTGGAGAGACTGAAACAATGGGGCTGAAGTAGTGGAAGGCATGCCAAGGGTTTATAGTCTGTTCTGAGAGCTTGGGGGGGGCAGTGAAAAGAGGTGCTCATGGTCCAGGCTGAGCTGCTGTCATACGTCTCAGAGGGGGAGACGGTCCCCTCTCTTTGCTCGCTCGACACTGGCTGGAGAACATTAAGCAGCTAGCTAGTGTTAGTTGGTTACAAACTGAAAAGAAGGGGCCTAAGCATGGAGCCACCACACTATTAAAGCAACATTCCTTCCTCTTAGATAATGGGCCCTTAAAAGTTTTAATAGGAGGATAAAAATGTCAGCGCATGGAAAGGAGAATGGGAAAAGGAGCTGAACCGGATTGGGTTGGGCTGAGCTGCGACGCAGATGGTCAAGCAGAGCGACGGGGCAGCCAGCCGGTCAAGGAAGTAACTCTTCCCCACCAACTCCCAAGTGCTACTGTTTGGTCTGCTGCGTGAGCACTGATTTTCTCCAGCTCCCGGAGGCCTTGTTGAGGCTGCTCATTTCACTCCTCTTTTTTTTTTTTTCTTCTTCAGCGTGGAGCCATGGAAAGCATAAACAACCCGAGAATGGAAAAGACAGCAGAGAGCATTCTGGACGGATACATGTCACTGCAAAAGTGCTTAATGTTCAACTTTTATTACGATATTGTGCTGAAACCAACCACAAACATTTCGCCCATGCTCTGCTCCAAACTCGACCAGTTTAAGTGACATACTTGAAGAATATGGTGGAGCGGAAAAGGCTCTGGAGAGTCTCCTATGTTCTCAAGTGTGCTTGCATTGATGTATATATTAATGTATGCATTGACACAGGTTTATTTGCATAATGTATGCGTGTTGCACGCGCATTGCTGAGCGTCTGCCCATCTGTGTCACCGACAGTCGTGCAGCACCTGCTGGGGACGTTGCCACTCTCCCCTTCACTCCTCTCATTCTATCAAGGTCACCTCAACATGCTGTCCCAGAGGAGCCAGGCATCCTCCCAGCAGAACAGACAACACAGCGGCAGAGCACAGGCTGCTGGCTTTCTTTAATATCCAGATACAAAAGATAGGAGATACAGTATGTTATTACAGAGCCGCATTCTTTCCAAAAATCAAAAGGGAGAGGCAAGTGAAGAAGGCGTCTGTCTCTGCAGAGCTCAGTCTGGCCCTCTGGTTAAAGCCATGACAGCCAAGTGTTAGTGGAAAAACCCCACTGGCACTCAGGCAGTCCGCAGCAGCATGCTGGGCTGGCCAGCTAAGAGATGGCCTTCAACAAACCCACGAGCAAAAGGGATGCCCATCTCAAATGAGGTACGGAGAATTCAGTGGCAAGGCAGCCAACATTTGCTAAAGCCCAAGCCACTGATGTATATTTGTTCAAGGGTGGGGGTGAGAGGGGGTGAGTGGGGGGTGGGGGCATGAGGCCTGTGAAAGTCTGGACAAAGAGGGAGGATGAGGGGAGATAATGTAGGAAAGAGACAGGGAGGAAAAAGAGGAGGACAGAGGGAGGGGTGGGCACGGGAAAGACAAGGGGGACATGAAAGTGTCCTGTGTGTCCTCGTCTCTGCTGCTGGACTTAGGGGAGAGACTTAATAGGTAGCAATGGAAGCACGAGGCGTTCCTCTCGCTCCACTTCCCTAGAATAGGAAAAGAGCCTGGTTATACGGTTGGGCTGCAGAGCAATGGAGCAGCGACTTCTGCACTTGTAAAAACAGTTCTGTGGCCAATGCAGAGACAAGCAGGCAGGCAGGCCTGCTGAGACCTACCAAGGGGAACATGTAAGAACCAGGTCGGCTCCTGCAGACTGGGAAAACCACACGTCACAGGACAAGAACATGCATTCAAATACAAATAGTTAGACTATATTTGACTTTGCAATATTAAACACTGGATCATCGGAGTGATGGAAACTGGCCCGTTAGCAGCGCATGACTTCATGAAGCTAAAATGTGCTACGGTCTGCTAAATGGATACTACATTATAAGAAAGGAGGATTTTTTAGCCATTCGTGATAAGGAAAAAAAAAAACAATAAAACAGGGTTCAGTGACCCCGTGCCTGATTTCATACAGAAGGAATGTCAAGGCTGCAGAGCAAATCTAACTGAGAATGTGATGCAGCCATTTATTATGGATTTGATCACATTTATTGGAAAATTCCTCGCACTGCTGCAGCTCTAGCCGGCATCCTGAAGTCGACACGCCACGGTCTGCATCTAAATGTCATAATAGAACGTGTCTGAATGTGCCTCCAGCAGGATTAAGTTGAAAATTATTGAGTTGTGTGCTTGCGTGAGGCTGTGTGTGTGTCAGTGGGGTGTGTGTGTGTGTGTGGTTACGTCCATCATGTCCACTGCGTTCATATTTGAAATTGAGGGAGAGAGATTGAGAGAGACAGAGCAGAGATTAGCTGTACGAGGGGTAACAACCCCTTTGGGAAACTAATGAAAGTTGTAAACACAGGAAGAGGTTTTCATTGACAAAGTAAACATTTCCTGGAAAGACAAGGCCTACTGTACAGAAGAGAGCTCCACTTACATCCTCGGCCAGGTGGCTGATAAAGAGAAATAAGGCAGATTTTTACAGGAAATTGTTATATTACTTTACTATAACATTGCAATAGGTAATATGATAAATATAAGCAACATGATCTGAAGTTTGAACATATCGTGGTGTAGCAGCCTATTATATAAGTCTTCTATAGACCAGTTTATCCATAAGGAAAATAGTGAAAATATAGTGAAGTGAGGCTGACATTAACTTGCTGGTTCATGAATATATATATATAAAGATAAAAAAAGTTCAAATTCTCAAAAAAGAGAAGCTGAAAACATCATGTTTGTCATTCATGCTCAAAACCATTGATCCGATTATGCCAATAGTTGCTGATTAACTAAGTGATCGATGTGCCATTTCCACACGTCAACATTTGACTTTAGTTGCTTTCTGTATGATAGATTTCCTTCTAGTCTGACTTCTTCACTTAATTTATATTCGCTGGTTTGTAATTTGCACTTTGTGGACTTGAGTGCGCTGCAGCCTATCAACAGATTTGCGCCTGCAGTGAAAGGTGACACTGAGGCCTCGGGGCTCAGGTAATCAAAGTTCTCTGCAATGAGCTTCAGACGGTTATGTAATCGACAGACGACAGACGGGTGTGAACTTTCAGGCTCCTCGCTGATATCCACAGTTTTCCTCACGGAGTTACACCTCCGTCTTTACCTCCGCGCTGTGGTCATGACTCATATCAGTGACTTCTACGCAGCTCACGGTTCCACTTTCAGATCAAACAATTACACTCGGTGTCGTCTGAGCTGAAGACAAAATGACTGAATACTTAAGTTTGCATACGTGACTTACGTAACAGCCCGTCAGTGCACACTTAAGGTAATTGCCCTACCGGATATTCAGAAATGTAGAGGACTAAAATTATGGACGTGTGGGTTGACTGGGCCTGAAATATCTGAATTCCACTGCGCTGGATCCCGTCTCGCACACATACGTTCCTGTTATCCTCCTATATAAAAGAGACAATAAATCAAACGCAAAGCAGTGGAACCCTTCTTGACCTAAATGGCATTCCTATCAACCACTAAGCACCTTGGCTGGCCTTTCAAAGGCTTCATTTCTTGACTGGGAGAAATGTTTGGGGAGAATAAATGAACTGTTACATTTTGGCCAGCTAGACGATGGAGCCTTCATTTGGCCGTAGTTATTCCTGTTCAGGGGGGCCGGGGCAGGTCTAATAAGAGACAGGCCAGCAGCAGCAGACTTGTCATTAGCTGAGAGCCTGGCAGACCCCTGCTGCCTAATTGGCACGGGCTCACTGCTAACAAGGGCTTCCTACCAGCAGGGGAAACAGACTGGTAGCGCCAGGCTCTGCAGTGACCAGCTCTCCGCCGGCCCCGGGAAGACTCACGGTAGTTGCCCAGGGAACACCTGACCCATTAATGAAAGAAATGGAAAGCTGATGTCTTTTTAATGAGAACAATAAAGCTCATGAGCAAACTGCACCCCAGGCTTTGCTCTTTAAGAAGAGACTTGGCAGAATGAATGGAGGGCTGCATTTAAAGCGACTTGGCTGGCAGATTAGATCAGTTTTAATTTTCTCAATGATTTTTCTTTCTTTTCTTTTCTTTTTTTTCTGGAAGGCATCTGAGTATGGTTTTTCAGTAAGTGAGGGGAGCGGTGTTTGCAACAGCTCTGCAGGCTTATTGTCCAATAACCTAGCAAAGCCACTTCCTCACCACTTCCATTTTCTTCCAGACACAGGCTGTAATAAGAGCAGTAATAATAAGCAGATGAGTAGTTGTTCTGTCTCTTAGCCTTTCAAAAAAATAATGATACAATGACAGGGCGGCTATCGGATGAGTGAGGCAAGTTTATGAATTGATGGCCGCTTTAATCTCTCGATCCGAATCGGCCTCATCTGGAAGCAATAAAGACAAAATTAATATGAACGTGGAAGATTAACAGGAACCGAGGGCATTTATCAAGAACAGGAGAGGAAGTGAAAGAGAGACGTGGGGAGTTTGGTGAGAGCGGACCGGTGCTCGCGCTCTGCTCTCGCTCTGCTCTGCCTCCGACACCGCTGATTGTAGTTGTGGTGCTTTTGAAACACATGATCCAGCTTTTCACTCCACTCAAATAACACTGCGTTTATGAAATGTAAACATTGACAGTTCACTAGGCCAGACTGATCTCATAAAGCAGACTTCCAAGATCCTCGGTTCACCATCCAGGGGACTCAAGGAACATCACGGCCTAATGACTCCCAGCATGAGCAGTTATCTTAAAAAAGATGAGGGAAGGGGGGGAATGATGAAGACACACATGGACCCCGCTGTACATGCTGTAAGGGCCCCCAGGAACCACACAGATCTGCAACGCAGTCCCAGTCTGAACTGTTGGAGCTGAGGAATCTGAGGACAGCTGGATAATTACTCCTTGAATAAATGTGCTTTGTGATAGCGATAGCAGCTGTTCATTTTCTCTGATCTGAAGAAATCTACCGAACAAAGCGCAGAGGCTGTGGAGCCATGTACTGTACACACAAATGCATTTTGATGTCTTGTTATTTTCCGATACAAAAACCTAAGAAACTCAAATCTTTTTTTTCCCTCTTCTTCTTTCCCCCTGACATAAATATATAATTTTGTGCAATTTATAAAATACTAGAGTGGATTTGTCACGATCTAAACCGCTGCGCCGCTGTTTTATACACTTGTAAAATTCAGCCACTGAAGAAAATTGCTACAAGGCAGTATGCAAAATTTAGATGACAGCTATGACGTTATGATCGCATGCATGTCCGCGCGGTGCTCCGGCGTCTGATGAGTCAGGCTCAGAGCAGGCTGGCTCTGTACTTTCTTTCTGTCACGTCCCCATCCCACAGGAATGCTCTAAAAACAAAAGGTGTGTCTGCCCGCGGCTACACCTTTAATTGTTTTCTCTGCTCACAGTCCCCCGCAGGCCCTTCTCATACCACGATACCTTAAAACGCTGCCAAGCTCTAGATTGGTTCAATTTAAAAAAAAAAAAAAAAAGAGTGGGTGGAAAACAAAGAGAGATTTATCCCTCTCTTCTTCTTTTTTTATTCCCCTCAGTCTGGAGACACTTACCTTCACTCACCTTTCATTTAGGCCTGTTAGGGCCGATCCCACTCTGACTGTGCATCTGCACTAACTCATCATATTATTCAATAAATGCCTGGACCTGAACAACAACAGGCTTATGTCACATTGAGTAAAATCTAACCTAAAGTGAAATTCACCGACATCAAACTACATGCACGCATAAATCAGAAGTGTGTGTGTGTATGTGTGTGTGTGATTAACCTTTAGGCCTTTGGATGCAGGTATGCTGGTTGTCACTCAGGAGGAATCCTTCTCTGCAGCGGCACTCGTAGCTGCCCATCATGTTGACACAAATCTGTTGGCACCCGCCGTTGCCCTCTGAGCATTCATCCACATCTGCCAGGAGACAGACACACAATTCAAAATTAATAAGATCACTTCAAGACAGAAAAAAAAAATGAAACATGCTACACAGATTACCGCTTGTCTGAAGGTTGTCTGTGGATCAAATCATGACCCATTTAGTGAATAAGTAGCTGTAAATCACAAAAAGCCATAAGGATTATAGAAAGGTTGTTATGTTATGTTTACATTTTAGGTATCTACATGTACTGTTACCTTAAATGTAAACATAACCTGCTGAGTACAGACGATGTAATGATCAGGTCTAGGAAAATAAAGTAAAACCTTTGGACATGGGTGACATTTTTTATAAAACATCTTTTAAACAACACAGAGTCAAAGGAAATGCTAAAACCACCACACATCAACAATTCCTCAGTGTTTATCAGACTCACCATCTTTAGCTCAGTGTGTGTGAGCATGCTAGTATTTGCTAGTAATTAGCATTAAGTGCAAAGTAGAGCTGGAGTCAATACTAGGAATGTCATCAGCACAGCAGGCCTGGTGATGGCACAATATGGGATGTAAGAGGAGGACAGACGTTTCTGAAATACGCTCTGTGGTGCACATGAGCATAAGAAACCAAATTTCACAGCAATCTATCAAATAGTTGTTGAGACATTTGGGTTAAAACCGCCACAAATGTCAACCTCATTGTGGCACTGGAGGAAAAAGTCAGAAGACCACTAAAGTCATTAAGATTCATCCTTTGGGGATTTCATGGCCACCCGGCTTATCGTGTTGTATCATCTTATCATTGTTGAGATACTTCAGTCTGGCTGTGTGGCGGACCAGATGACAAACCTCACCATCAGTAACGACACATGGCTATAAAACAGCTCTATTTAGTTTCTGTAACAAGCAATTGAATTCTTGTGAGAATATAAATTAACATTTGCTCCACCAATTTCTTTTTTCTGTCTGGCAGAAAAAAACTGAAACAGTCCTCATCTTCCCCCTCTGGTATGAAAATTGATTAAGTTTTGAAAATGTATTTCACTTTAAAAAAAACAAAAAAAAAAAACAGAAAAAGATTTTTTACTCACATTAACTCATGTTTTGACTCAGGCCAGGCTGTGTTTGAGGTTGTGGTTTGATTATAAATGTCATGCTAACCAAAAGCACGGGGTGTTTGGATATTATGAAAAGCCGTAGGAGCTTGTCTTAAGCTGTCTGAGAAGGCCATGTCTGTCTTAGTGGTTATCAGACATGGCAGCACACCAGAGTTGCACTGAAAACCTCCAAATGTGTAGCACTAAGCCATAAAAATGCGCATGCAGCACAATCCCCTGGCAAGTGGGAAACCTGATCCACCTGGGTCAGAGTACCTGCTGATGACGAGTGTCTGTCAGCCCCCCTGACGGGAGGAATGCAGGGAGAGGGAGAGGGAGGAAGGAGGATGAGGAAGGCAAGAAGGGAGAGTATGGGATTGGGAGGGTGGGGGTGACAAGCAACCATAGGAATCCACCTCAAATGCGAACGTATCATGAGGCAGAAGATACTGGACTACTTTGGTTGTTGTATATATCCTCATATAGCCTCTGTCTTTCTTTTTATTACTTCATTTTACAATGTCAGATGCTATAAACCCATTTTGGATGTAGGTTTTTTTTCTTCTATTTTCTGAAAAAAAAAAGGTGAAAAAAGTGGAAATAAAATACCGAATGCATACAGAAGCAGAGCATTTACAAAGATGTTGCCCGAGGCCTCGATCTCACAGGGAAAGAAAGAGTAACTGACCACATACAATACATACAACAGCCGCTGACTCCAGGTGTCCTCTCCTAATGACACCAAACTTTTCTTTTTCCAACTCACTCTGTGACTGACTGCACAAACGAAGCAAATGAGCAGCAGTGGAACATCTGGTAATCTTATATATATATAATATGTGTTGATTTTCAAAAATGAAAGATGTTGCACAATGTCATTTTCCTGCTGCCTCTGTATGTTTGCCATGCTGCACACACAGCCTCCAAGCAGCTCCAGCCTCCTCCCCCCCTGTGCGTGACTGTGCTGTGGCTTCCCTCCGGAGACCTGGGCTCTCTGTCCCTCACAACTGACCACACTGGAACCTTATCCATCCCTCTGCTCGATGCATCAATAATCTGCTGTATACACAAGCCTTTTTTTTTTTTTAATAAACCGTCATGCGAAACTAATTTACTGTCTATTTGTCCAGTCTGAGAAGGCCTCTAGATTAAGTTTCCTTTCTGGGGAATTCTCAGCCCAGCAACGTTAGAAGTTTAACTTCACTCTGTCTCTCTCTTGTTTCTTCTTTTTTTTTTCCACACAGAAATTTGGAAAGATGTGGATTCACCTCACCAAATGCACAAACACACACACACACACACTGTGGACGCAAAGTGGCACCTGATTAGACAGAAAGCTCTGGGGTTGATAAGTAGGTCACTGGCAGGTAGCACTCATGACCCTCGTCAGCTTGCCAAGTCCTCTCTCCTGTTCTCACATTCCATTTGCAAAACTGTCTCTTCCCTCTAAAAACAATGTGTCGTGTCAGTTGAGGTCGACCGGGTAAGGCATCACTCTGCAGCCAGTTGAAGAAGCGCACACAGAAAAAAAAAAAAAAAAGTTAATGTTTGGACTTAAAGTCACAGTAAAAGGGAGAACAGGGTATAGGAAAAAAAAATGCTGGTCAGGCTTTCATTCAGCTGTGTGGCTGCTTGCAGGTTGACCTCATGGTCTCATCTCTCTATCATGAAAGTGGCAGCGACAGAGAAGAGACCTTTGAGCTGATGAAAGCTGCCAGCATCCTACAGCTGCACCTTTGCTGATAAACTGTTAACAGGCGCCGAAAAAAAACACAAACTCCACAACTTATGGGAAAACATCCTCACACATGCATAAAGTCAACCCGTCCCTGTCTTTCAGACAAGCACACACACAGATCCGAAAAAATTCGAACATGTAAAAGGCTACACAAATACAACAGTCCTCGACGGAGGCACAAAATACCCATGAGATATACAACCCGCCTCAGAGGACCTCTGGGAATTCTCTTTCCATACCCTCAGCGCATCAATGAAGGTTTCATTTCCTGATTCCTTCATCCCTTCAAATGAGGCGTCGCCTGTCAGTAGATCTCTCCTGTTTAAATAGCTCCCATAATTGCCTGTGTTGTGTGCTGGGCAAGGCTGGCGTCCAAAGCAAATATTTCCAAGCGGAAAGGGGTTCTGGCACGGCCAGGAGAAGTGCTCATGTTATTTGGACTTAAAACATTTTTTAAAAATTCTCTTGAGAGGATGGAAAAAAAAAAAGTCTTAATCAAGTTAAAAGGGCTGCCTCACTTCTGAAAAATGAGACATGTCTCTACTCTATCCCTGCTTTACTCGAGGATACGAAGGCAAAAGGAAGGTTCAAACGGAGAGAGATTAAGAGATTGGTTGTGTTTGCGGAGGCCATGTCCGCTGGTTTCTCAGATAGCCTTGACTGTATATATAACATTTGGCCTTGCGCAGAGCTTTAGAGCCATGTAAACATGGTGGTTGCCTTACAGAAACTCCTGAACACTTATTTTGGAGAAAAGCTAAACTGCTCTCCTTTTTTCGAAAAAAAAAAAAAAAAAGGTTGAGCAACTTTAGGTGCATTTATTGGCCCAGGTTTTTTACTTTTTTTTTTTTTCAGGAAGGAATGAAAAACTCCTGCTGTCTGTCATCAAAGCTGTCCACGCATCAATCCCGCTGCTTGGCTTCTGTCTACGTCAGACAGAACCGTGTCTGTTGTCTAGACAGGCCAGAGACAAAGAGGTGAGTGGACGGACTCTGGCCTCTTTGGGCATTTCATTTACAGGAGTTGAGGAGGCGCGCACTCTTTAATAAGGCAGCAAATCGGAGCCATGTGCAGCGACAGGCAGCAAAACAGCTGGGGAGACGGAGACGGGCAGGGGCCGGCCGTGTTGTTCTGCTAGATGAGCAGGCACCAGCGTGGCTTCACTCAGCATCAGCCAGGAGGGAGTGGCACACTCACAGCCAGCTTCAATTAAAACAAGATCCTTTCTTATTATAAACGGGATTACAGGACGTCCTCTCTCTCTCTCTCTCTCTCTCTCTCTCTCCGGTTCTTCTGGAGTTCAGTGACAGTGACGGTAAATTTCTCCTCTCAACAGCGGCAGGTTTGAATCCATCCAGCCTGAGAGAAGAACAACCTCCCCAGAGGACGCTGAAACCGGCTCTGTGTTAGCAAATGTTCAGCCTGTCAGCTGAGCCTGTATAAAGTGATATACGATAAGATGTGCTGGACTTTCATCTGCAGAACACACACTCTCTTAAATCATGTGTTCAAGTGTGAATGACTGGTGGATTAAAACCTACAGCATTTATCTGTGAAGGATTTATTAGTTCCAGTGCTTCCCGTCGGCCTGACACACTGTGTCTAAAGCAGATATCTGATTCACATCTGCAAAGCAAACAGGAATAAAATCTCTGTTTACTGTAGAATTTCATTGTTAAATCAGCAGCGAGGCTTGATTTTTATGCTATTACATAAACAAAAGCGAATACAACTTTGATTGGACTCAGACTTTTTCAACTTTGGGCCCGTCTCCCAGGTAACCATTTTGGTAAATAAGCACAGACTTCGACTCCGCGTCCAATCTCTCGCTGAGTTCTTTCCTAAATGAAAAACTATGAGCTAAGATCATGCTAACTGGTTCCTCCAAAACAAGTCTGGAAGTATTTTAAAAACAAAACCCCAGGATAAGTGTTTGGGTGGACAGCCGTATGCCAAGGAGACAAGAGGCCCTTTGCTGACGTCTGACGGCTCCCAGTCTGCTGCATGCTTACATCCCTAAACCCAATCTCAGGCTTGAGTTTCCCCCCAAAGCTCTGCCAATGGGCTCAGCTGGAATTGTTCATTTCATGGTGCATGGGACTGAACAATCCAGGAAGAGGTGGAGAGAGAGCGAGGGTGTGTTAATATAGTCTTAAATCCGGCCCTTAAAACTCATCACTCCAGCTCCTCTCTCCTCTGAACTGTGGAGAGACTCCTGGTCCTAAACCAGATCCGTGCATGTCACAACAAAAGCAAAGAGGTGACTGCTCAGTGTGGAGAGCGCAGGCAGGCAGGCAGGCAGGGCGTTTGCATCTGCAGCAGGGAAGTGAGGAGGGGTTAGTGCTAAAGCCCCGGCGGTGTCTGTGCTATCCCGAAAGCCCTCAGGGCAATAATGGGAGAGGAGTTAACCAGATCATCATTGCCTTAACTAAATCCTACATATTCAGGAGTTAAAAGGTGGTAGTTTAAGGCACATCATCCAGGCTGGAATCAAACATTTTCTCCTGAAGTAGAAGGGTGTGGAGGTTAGGTTATCATCGCTGCCTTGGAAGAGCAGCCAATTGCACTTAAAAGGAATTGCATCTAAAAGGCTGCGGAGCGTATCAGCGTGACGCTCTTTGATGACTACTTTTTCCCATCAGAACCTGGTCAATAATACATCAGTCTGAAACCCCCTGTTTGATTAGCCAACCTTGCAACATGACCCCGAAGGACTGCGAGAGCCGAGATGCAGGCGGGCGACGACTCGGAGACTTTGTGGCAGATGACAGATAAAGCTTTATCAGAGATTCTGAGGGGACGCTCTCAACGTGATTGGAAAAAAATAAAAAAATAAATAAAAGAGACGCATCAACTTAAAATTACATCCATTAACAAAATAGTGTTAACTGATGTGACCTTTTCTTAGTTACTACTTCAAAGTTGGTCTTCAAAAGCCCATTTCAAAGCTGTAATGACATTGCTTTTTTGTGTTATAGATCATGTAACGTCTTTGGGGAAGGTTAAAGAAAAAGGGCATTTATTTCCCTATAAATTGCACAGGGAATTGAGCTCTGCTGAATCAATAGAAACCAAATCAAGTGTTGGTCAATAGAAATCAAAGAGACATGGTTTTAAGTGTGCGTGTGTGTGTGTGTGTGTGAGAGAGAGAGAGGAGTGTGTGCGGAGCCTCAAAGCAGTTCTCTGGCAATATGGAGCAACATGTGATGAATGAATGACATTACACGAGCAAACAATGCAATGACAAAAGATGATCTGTTACAGTGCGGTGGCGCTCTGTGGAACATCTGTAATGTCCATTTCATTCCTGCCTTTGTTTCCTTCCGCAGAGTCGCTTTAAAAAACTGCACGAGATTGTGGCATTTCCACTTTATGGGAGCATAAGAAAAATCTTTTTTTTTATGTCTTTTCACTCCAAAATAGAAGTGAAATGTTGTGATTTGTGGTTATAAGGACCGGGAATGTTTGCGCAGATGCTTATGATATTAAGATACTTCAGAGAATTTAACGAACTAGCAATGATAAGAGGGTATTTGGGTTTCTGCCGGACCTCAACCAAAACACATAGGTCATAAATGTGGGGACGGTGGTGCTACAGTGGGGAACTAATAGCCTTCCTGCATCTGGTTTTCATTGTAAAGAGGATGTGTGTTTTGGATTAAATTGACATTGATTCCTCTGTTTTTCCTAAGACTCGAAAAATCCTTTACAGCCGCCCCATGAAAGAGGTGTGGCGGCGATTAAATAGCACCCCTCCCTCACCTCTAGCAGATAATGGTAATGAAAGTTATAAAAGATGTAATCAAGTTCTTATATGCTTCACTTCTTCTCCTCAGTGTGAGTTTTGTGAGGGTACAATAGCTCCCTGCGAGGTAAATTATACAGTGAATGACATCTCACTCTGCGCAGACAGGAGCAGTGTGCTGTGATATTGCATTGCTTCCACCTTGCTGACTTCCCTGACATCGTTGTGGGATTTAGGGGGGCAGACATGGGGAGACCTGAGAAGCCAGAGCGTTCCCCGGCGAGGCAGCGCTGAGGCAGCGTTCTGCTTCACGCTCTGCCGCCTTCTGCCACCGCCCAATGTCATTATGCTGCCAACACATCCAATTACAAGGAGCCGTGTGGCACGTGCGACAGTGTGCAAACAGAAGAAGACATCGACAGGGATGCATGCATGTGCACGAGTCCCCGAGCTGATAGCTCGACATGAGTGCCTACTGGCTAAAGAAACGCCACATGAGAGGCTGAGAGAGCAGGAAGTTACGTTACACACGGAGAATTTATACTGCAACGTTAGCACGGAAGGAATAGGAAATAAAATAAAATAAAATAACAGGAGTTTATGGAAAAACAACATGAGGTAAAAACCAAAGAGAAAGACCTTAAAGATCTCAGACTCTAAACTCAGCGTGAACTTTTGAGGATCAGGTGAATGTCTCCTCCTCCACTGCCTCGGGCACATCTGGTCTATAAGGGGCTCTGAGGGTTTGACCTTGTCTGGGAACCAGCCTCTTTAGGCTCTCTACTCCGGGACCGAGGGGAATAATCTTTTTCTCAGGGGCCAAAAAGGAGCTTAAACCTGGAAGAGGAAGCTGGGCATTAACATGAAACCTTGGCTCTGCCTCTTCCTCTCCTCACTTGTGTTTGTGCTGAGGATTTAGACGGCCAGAGCAGGGTCTCAGGGCACTAGTTGGATTTGTACTTGACAGCTGTATATGTACCATTCAGCGCGGCGTCATCGTGCCTCGTGCGCTGTGCTGAGACTGAAAAAAAATAGTTACTCATTTAATAATTACCTGGATGGATGTCTTTTACAGGAATATACTTCTGAGGCAGATCTGCCCTCTTGCATACAGGTCGTTTGTGGTTTAAAATAAAACAAAACATGGCAGGAGAAGAAAACAGCTCTCTCTTTGATTGTGTGTGTTTCACTATGACAGATTATATCAAAAAGGATCAATGGATGCAAACTCGGTTTGATGCAACAGCAGCAGCCACACAACCATATATCGCGATTACACACCTGCACGCAAGGCAGGAGCTGATCCACGGTGAAGCAAATGATCCACGCACAACTGAACGCTGTTGCTAAATGGCTTGGAAAATAGCGCTGCTTTACACTGATGCGAGGGAGCAAGAGCGAGGAATAAAGAGAGAGCCGAGGGAAGGGGGAAGATGAGAAAGAGACGGGAATACGGCAAGAGTGAAAAGAAAGAGAATCAAAGACACGGGGACACTGACATGTCAGGACAGGTGTCCACTATCGATCTGGAGATGGGAGTGTTTTCCATTCCACTGTAGCTTAATCCCAGCATTACATGCAGCTCATCAAGTGGATGTGGGACTGATAAGAGCGTGTTGCCTTGTGCGCCCGCATGTGAAAAGGCCTTTTCTCAGTGAATCGCTGCTAAGTGCCGATAAGTTTTTCTGTCATCACTTCACATGAATGCGATATCTGCTGTAGCGGAGCCGCCTGTTACTCTCCTCCACGGCGGCAGCAGCAGCAGCAGCAGCAGCAGCAGCAACCAGGGCGAGCTGGATTTCAGTATCAAGTGAAACGCATTCACGCTGGGATTGTAACCAAGAGGGAGATGATTTTTCTGAAGCAGCAGCATGAGCTCTGACTTCGGGGGGGTTTCATAACAAAACAAAAGGAATTTAAAGGTGGGTGGATGGGGGAGAAGGAGCAAGATAGGAAGACGGTGGTGGTGGGGGTGGATGAAGTCTGTGTTTAGCAAGTCCCAACAGCAGGAAGAGCACTGATTTTTACCTCTCATTTCATAACCTTTTAAGTGTAATACGTTCTCTGCGAGCCTAATGTGAATGGCACACTGGTGAAATATTAAACCATGGGAAAGTACCGTCGGCTGATGGCTCACTCCGAGCTCCCAGCTCAGGGTCAAGCTCTTCATAAATTCACCTCTTTTCCTTTAGACTTATTACTAGGTTCTCCTTTTTCCTTTTATGAAAACACATTTGGAGACTACATGTGAAACAAGGAAATAGCTAATATCTGATGCAGCCGGCTAATAAGAGCTCAATTCAGCTCTTAAACATATATTACCATCCATGATGTGACGGGAGACATGTGGAGCGAGGAATTTATGCAGCCACATGGGTTATGTCAGCTTGAGTTTGAATTTTGACACGTGCTGTTTAATGTATGTGTTCTCCTGACAAAAAGCCTTTATATAACAACATTACCCTGCATAATTAACCCAGCTGCGCGTGCACACAAACACACACACATTGCACAGTTAAAAGCATCAACATCACATACTCACCAAGACAATTGTGCCCATCATGAGCCAAGCGGAAGCCATCATAGCATGTGCACCTGTAATTTCCTGGGATGTTAATGCACTCGTGGACGCAGCCGCCGTTGTAGTCAGTTGCACACTCGTCGACATCTGCAGAGAGACGACACACACAAATAATGGGAACGGGTATTTCAGCAACTTGAAAACAATCGATTCAGTCTTTAAAGGAAACGCTGGAGACTGTGTAGGAAATTAATTTCACCAGTGAGTCAGAGGAGACGCTTAATATGACACTTGCATATGCCGATGTTAAGTATGAGGCTATACCAGCAGCTGGTTACCTTAGCTTAGCATAAAGACTGAAAAAAGGAGGAAACACGTACAAAATGCACATACAAACACTTTTTAAGATCACAGATTAACAATATCTTTGTGTTCAGAGACACACAGATCCAATAAACTGAACCGATGCCGGTTGACGTTTCCAGTCTTGATGCTGAATTAAGGAAACCAGACTCTGACTATAACTTCTTAACTTTAAGAGTTGGGAGTGCTATTGATCTTCTCATCTAACCCCATGTCAAACTATTCCTTTTAAACCTGAGCATAGTTAAGCCATTTGGTTCAGTTTTAGAGAAATTAAATCTGTTTTGTTCGGTCTCAAAGGCACAGAGGAGGTAAACAGGGGATCTGACAACAGCTGTGGTAATTAGTAGGTTCACCTCTAGCCTGGGTATAAGCCAGAGCTTCACTTAGATTGTTTTGTGTTTTAAAACATAACGCTGATAGCCAAGATTTTATGCTATATTTATTGTTCTAAATTTGACCACCTTCATGCCAAGACGTTGCTTTTTCCCCCAGGAATTTCATTGTTGGCAGAAAATAAAAGCATGTGAAACAGCACGTTGTCCAGTGTGGGCACTTTTCTACCATGACGCAGAGAGTTAAGTCAGTGGTGAAATAAAATAATGTCATAATTATTATAAATCACATCCCTGGACAATTAAAGGTAAAAAAGGAAATAAATTTGGTAGTGAAAATTAAACTTCTTTATGTGATGTATGTCATCAGAGAGGAATTTCTATTAATTTAGCACTGACATTATTGACATCACTGACATTACAGACTGATTGGCAGCCAAGATACTTAATGAGAAGTCGAAGACGGATGAATCAATCTAACCCTGAAACTTCATCAGTGCTGGTATAGCTGAAACTGAAGAAATGTGACACATGAATGAAGGAGCAGAGGCAGGAGGATACAGAGAGATTGCAGATTGGCATGACAGTCTGAGTGGAGTTGTCTGCTATGGTTATGATGATGGTTGCAGGGCCCATACTGAGGAGACCTAGACAAGGTGGATTGAGAACACAGCGCACTTCCACTCAGCACTTACTGGCCCATTTAGGGCCGATGATCCTGGATGTTCAGCTCCTCTTTGAGGCTGCCTCACTCAGGGCTTAATTGGACTTGACAGCAGAGGGATGGGACTGCAACAAAGAAACACTCTGCTGCTCCCGGCCTCTCTGCTTCCCACACAGCTATGTCATTCCCCCGATCGCAGCGCACAATCACTCATCACTCCCCCTCTCCTCTCTGAACCTGAGCAAGACGCAGCCACGCTAATGTAAACGTGATCCTCTTCCAGTAGCTCTGAAGTTTTGTTCCTATATATATCCACTACTGTGTATGTACTTGTCTTGTGGTCAAGCTTGTGTGTAGAAAAAACTTAAAGGGATAGTTCAACATTTTGGCAAATTGGCCCATTGCCATAATCGCTATAGTCATAGCAGTAGGTTTGTTACCTTTAATTGTCGGCGCAAGCTATTTTTAGAGCGGCGGAGCAGAGCCGCGAGCTGCTCAGAGCTACGCTACGGAGGCTAATGGGATTTCTTGGTTTCCCTCATCAAACTTATCAAATGCACAAAAAAAAAAAACCAAAACGCTCTGGTGGACAAGTTGTGACCTGCACATTCACCACGCTATGAGATAATAACAGAACGTTACCAGACAGAGTTGTTTTAGAGGCAAATTCATGCAAAATCGCTGATGCACGTTGCCTTCGGGGTCAGTTTTTCAGCAAGCAGCCTCTGTATTTGCCTCTAAAACAACTCTGTCTCATAACGTTCTGTTATTATCTCATAGCGTGGTGAATGTGCAGGTCACAACTTGTCCACCAGAGCGTTTTGAAGTTATTGGATTGTGTATTTGATGAGTTTGATGAGGGAAACCAAGAAATCCAACTAGCCTCCGTAGCGTAGCTCTGAGCAGCTGGCGGCTCTGCTTCGCCGTTCTAAAAGTAGCTTACACACCGACAATTAAAGGTAACGAACCTACTGCTATGACTATAGCGATTATGGCAATGGGCCAATTTGCCCAAAATGTAGAACTATCCCTTTAACTATGCAGTAGTAAGAATAACAAATATCTCATAAAACAAATTATGTCAAGCTTTTTCAGTGATGGCCGGTCGCGGGTCGCCATTGTTTCTCTTGTGTAAACTAAATCACAAAAACTGAGAATGAATTGTTTTTTGTTCAGAAGCCAAAGTAAAAGTGCCACCACCCTCCCTAAAAATCACATCATTCATTTGTGAAGCGTCGATAGATAACACATGTTTTAAAAACAATAAACCAATGGTAATAAAAAGCACTGTGAAAAACAATTGGGAGAGTGTGGAAATGAACTCAAATTAAATGTATGAAGCCGTTAGAATGAAAATAAATAATAAAAAAATCAAATGACCTTCAATAAACTTACCTGCACAATGATAAAAACCTGACCAGTGGAGGACGAATGAAGATGGTCCCATCTGGGGACGACATCCTGCTTCCACTCAATACGCCCAGATTATTGGCAACAGCCACACAGAACAAAGCTTTTGAGATCAATCACTAAAAGTTAAAACTCTAATCTGAACCACAGACTGCACAGGCACGAAGGTTGCTGAAGCACGACGGCTCCACACAAGTTGGAAACATGAGAACGTGTTCTTTTTTTTTTTCACTGTCTTCTTCATGCTTCGTGCCATCCCTGTTCAACACTAAAACGTACCAGCCTGGTTGCACACAGGACTTTTTGTGCATGGCTATTATTGCTAATTTCAACAGACAGTCAAACAGCGCTCTCCTCAGCTCAACTGACCACCAGTTACTTAAAACACTTTTGTATTTATTTCTTATTTTATCAGTGTTGCTTTTGAGTCTTTTTTTTTTTTTCAAAACCAAGTATATCAACCTTGAGGAACCATCAGCTGACCTTCAGTTCAATGGAAAGCCAACCTTGCACATATTTTACAACAGATTCAATAAAGCAAACTTTTTATAACCCACAGGCAGAAGGCCATGAAAAACACTCGGTCAAGTAAATGAAAGAATAATAATAGTAAGGAAAGAAATGACATTGTGAAATATGGTTTTGTAATAATACTAATAAAAATTGTGGGATATAATGATCCGGAGGCTTTGGGCACATTGAAACGGCTAGAAAAACAGACTTGTGTCTGACGGTCTACGAGGCCTGCCTCTGGCTGTGGAAATATCCCCGACTGCTTGGCAGGGCCTTTGACTGCCGTTTCAGCCGCTATCTTAATTCTCTCCTCTAACATGTGCAGGAAATTTACTGCTTCATTTCATCTTGTCACAAAGGAGAACTCTGCACCTGGCTCTCCCCTCTCTCTCTCCCCTCTCTCTCCCTCTGTCCACCGCTCACTCTCATCTCTCCTCCCTCTTCAGGAGAGTCTTAAAGCTAATGAGTTATGTTGAGTGAGACAGAAGCTCTTATCAAGCCTGTCACTGGCCCGGGGGGGGCTTATACATTCACAGAGATACGGCAAATCAACATGAGGAACGTGGCTTTTACTTCAGTGTACTGTAAAAATCCTGCCCCCATGCTCCCACAGAGGGAAACAGAAAGTCTGCGCCTCTAACCACAGGTGAAAATGAGCGCATTAATCCAATCAGACTTTTACCTTCACAATGTTTGCCATCCCCTTTATAGCCCGACTTGCAGATACATTTGTATGACTTCAGGGTGTTCTGGCAGATGGCATCGATGCTGCAGTTGTCAAGCGCCTCTGCACACTCGTCCACATCTACAAAGAAGGAAAGAGAGAGAGAGAGGGAGGGCGGTTAGTTGATGGAGCTGAAACTGCTTTGATAGCAGTGTCACGTACATACCAGAAATAACAGCTGATTTTCTGAATGTCAAACACCATGTAATTGATTGTGCTAACATTTGACCACTCGGACAAAAAAGACAGAATTCAAAGAGACACAAAGAGACAGAAGTAGAAATGAATACGGAGACTCGTATGAATCATGTAGTTTCACTTGATTAAATTGCTGCCTGCCATTGATCCCAGATGATGAACAGCCTCTTGTTTGTGAACATAAATAAATAACCACTTATTGATTGAGCTGTAGTGACCTTTCACTGATCAACTGGACATGTGGCTCTTAAAAAATGGTCATGTTGTTGATGTGAAAAAATATATAAGAGCCAAAAATAACAAGTATTAAAACAAGAAAGGTTGAACCACAACTGTCTAATCGGACACCTTCGTTGGCTGTTTTCTCTGTGTCCCTTCATTCCCATCATCTCTTTATTTAATTATGAAAAAACTACCAACAGCCTTCATTGGGCTAAAATGAAAACAAGATTACAGCATCAACAAAGTACAACTGAGGATGATTGATTTCGACTGTTTCATTTTGAAAGCATCTCATCAAAACACATCGAACAAATGTTGATAGTGGCACTACAAGCAACTCGAGACAATTCTTACTAAAGGGAACTGAACTTCACGTCAGTCCATACAAGATCTGTAGAAATATTTCAATTATTATAATTCAAAAACATTACTATAATGTGGCACATGACATCACATGCAAATATGATTCATCCTCTTGGTGAGATATTCTAGACTGGAGCAAAGTGACTCTATCTGGCTGACATTGTCATGTTAGCATAGAAAACAAACTGCACCAGCAGCATCCACTGAGCTAATTCTCAGTTTTAACATGTAATGTGCAGCATGAACTTCAACCAGACGAGAATGCCAAATTCCTGACACCTGGCTGGCACTAATCGCCCTGAATATCTGATAGAGCCGGAGATAAAATAGCTCAGTATAAAAGTGAACTGTTGTGAAACCGCTGCACTGAGTTTGAATGATAAAAAGGGGGAGAATGTGAAAAGATAAGAATGCAAATGGATTTAACCAAAAGTATGATCTGGTTTGCCTCATTGGAGCCCCTAATCCCACCGAATCCCAGTTAACTAGCCCAGGTGTTTAGGATTACCCCACTGCACACAGGGGAAGGGCAGCTTAACAAGGTTTACATAGCTTCCAGTATCCACTCTTATCACAAACGCTCTGCAGGAGCCGGCTGATCCCACTGGGAAATGACCTGCAACCTAAACCCCTGAGCTTAGCATATTGCCTATATCTGCCTGTTCCTGGAGGACATGAGGTCTTCTGTGGAAAAAGGAGGACAATGACAGTGCAGAATTCACTATAAAGTTTTTGGGCAAAACTATGTATCACAAGAACCGCATCTAATTCGCCCAAGACAACACCTTCGGGCAAACGCAGTGGAAAACATCACAATAGCAGTTTTATTAATGCTGGTATTACTCCAAGAGGAACACAAAGCTGCCTTTAGTTGGAGAGTCACGTACATAGTATACTCCTCCTCCTGCTGCTATTATGTGAGTTGAACAAAAAGTTTGCAGATGTTCCAGTGATGATGACTGATGACTGTGTGAAAACCATTAATCTGACTCAAGGTTAGGTTAGGTACTGTAGGACTGACAGCCTAGAGCCATGCCACTGGCTCTGAGAGGCTGTACTTTCAACTAAATACTAACATCAATGCTATAGCTCTTCTTGCTCTCAGTGACATTAGAGAGCTGAAGTGAAACCAGAACTCACAGAGTTTTCTCCCAGAATATAATCTCATTGATTTTTAACCAGGACCAAACAGTACAGTATATGCTCCAACGTTGCAGCAACTCTGATACTGTTTGTCCAATATTTCTCTTTTGCCAAGTATCATTTCCCATAATCCTTTAGGCCATCGCAGGTCAAATGTCACAATCTAACAAAGGAGGCAAGTTCAGACAGGCGAACACACTGAATGACATAAACCAAGTTGCAACTATGGATGGATCATAAGAGGTGGATAAGAGACACAAAAGGTGCTGCCTGCCCACTCGCTGCAAATAAAAAGTTAAGTTTTCTGGCCTCCAGGTTTGCTGAGAAAGTTTAACAGATACAGTATTTTATGGATTTAAAATTCGGTGATAAGTGACCTTGTTTGCAGTTGGAGGTGTTACTGTCAAAGGTTTTTTACTGACATCTCCTTTATGCTGGTGGTCAGACAGGTCTACAGTGAAAATCCTTCTTGTTGCACGACCCTGAGTTGTTACACTGCATCATGATTTCTTAATAAAAGTTTTAAGATTTAAGTGCCCAGTACATGTCAGTTTTTCTAATGTATTTTCATATAATACGGGAAGTAAAACCATAGGAATAGGATATTTCAAAATGACGTGACAAAAATGCTGAAATTTACAGAAGCTAGTGGAGCAGAGGTTCAGCCAGATGTGACGTCACAACTCAGCTCTCTAGGTTTAAAATGTAGTATACAATGCATTCCTACTTTGGCATGAAAACATGCAATATTTGTTGTAGCCTATCAGAAGCATTATACATCTTACTGCAATGTAGGTCGACAATGAATGCATGTTCTTAATTTTATGTTAATCCATCCAATAGTTGTCTAAACCGTTCATTAAAGAACTGAAAATGTCAAATTCATGGTGGTGCCGGAGGAAAAATCGGTGGATCACAAAGCATTTTAGTGATGCAGGAGCTCCTCAAACCTCCTATTGATTTATATTATGTGAGGACAATATGAATTCACCTGAGGAACAGTCTGGGACCTTCCTCCTTGCAGTCCGTCTTCCAGCGTAAGAGCAAGACAGGCCGTGTGAGCAAGTGTTTTTCAGCAGAGGACGTATTAATCACAACAAAATATCTGTCTTATTGTCAGGTTTCTTTGTGCCAAGTCTCCGTGGTAATTAATATTCATTATGACAGAAACTCAAAGAATCCTTCTTTTCATCTTGTTATTAATGTTTCCATCTGGAGCATCAGTTCACTTTATCTTTCCAGTCTGCAAGGTTGTCAACTCTCACTCTTTTACTTTGACACACATACACACACACACACACACTCTTGGGCTCACACACTCCCATTTTCCCATCTCTCTAACTCGGCTGCAGTTGGAAACTTCAATTACAATTCAGTGAGTACATCAGTGTAACCTGTTAGCCCTATATGTGCTTACAAATATACACAGATATATGTGTGTACTGCAGAAAAACTGCCACTTATCTATTATTTTCCCTCAGCTCTGTTTTTCTTTCCTCTCTCTCTGTAGAAGATGTTGATGCTGTTGTTGCTTCAGGCTTTTGTTGAGTGCAGAAGCACAGGTCTAGATATTGAGCTGCGAGCATCTTTTATGTTAGTAACTGCCATGTTATGATACATAATAACATCAGTAAAAAAAAGATGACAGAGAGCAGCTTGCTGAGCATTTTGGGATGTAAAAACAAACAAAGCAGCAGACTATGTTTGGTAAAACCGCCTAAACCAGTGACATTATGTGACTAACTGTGCAAAAGCTACTCCCTCCACAAAAGTTTCCTTTGGCAGTTGGAAATTAAAACTAAAACTGCATCTTTGTGCAAATATTCCCGATTACTTCCTTCCTGTAGCACAGACACAGCACAAATAACACTTTACTTACAATGAATATCGACATGTGAAAAATAACTTAACAGCCTCTGTGCAAACTGTTTGTCGACAGCGAGGAACCTATTTCACTGAGATCCGGAAATTAACTGGGAAGCAGAGAGACAAAAAAGAAAAGAAAAAAAGGACATTAATGTCAAATGAACTTATGAGACTTCCACATTCCCATCGCTTCTGGTGTGAGCTCCACGAAATGAAATAAAAACACAAATAAAGAAATCCTGGCCCACAAACTACAATAATCCATGTCTGTCAAAGCATTGTTTAAAAAATTCCGGCCATAAAAATCACTGTGAGTGTTCCAGTGGACACATGGACAACAAAAGCTAAACATACTGGTCTTGTTGGAAACCCAAACTGCCTTTGCCATGGAAATAAACATGTCAGAATCAATAGACCCTTCGCTTCAGTCCTGAGGACGCTCCTCCGAGAGCTCAAAAAAAAAAAAAAAGAAAAAGAAAAAGAAACGCTGCCCTGGTAATTGACTCATGCCCAAGATGAAAAGATTGTGTTTTTCATTGAGTTTCTTTCATTCTTTTGCGTTGAGGAATCACAGTTGTTGGGAACAAGTTAAGGCAGTGGAGGATGAAGCCGACGCTTTGAGACAAGGATGAATAAACAAAGTCAAAACAACAAATCCAAAAGAAGAAAGATGTTGGGCAACGCTCCGATGTTTAAACTGTTTCCTGCGGGGAATGTGTCATTTTGAATATAGCTGCTGCCGCGGCTCTCCTCTGGTTCATGCACTTTACACACACGCTATTTGTGGCATATTAAACCCACAAAGTGCTCGAGTCTGTGTTTAAAGCCACTGGCATTCTTGGAATATCGAATATTGAATTCTTTGATTTTGTTGGATCGAACCAAGTTGCACAGTAATGAAGCATGTTTTCTCTCTCTCTGAAACCAATTTACATGACGCTCTATTCTATGCTCAATAAAACTTTCAATTTTGCCCCGTGTCAAACATTTAAATCCCTCAATGAATTGTTGCATGTTCGAGCTAATTTTTCATTTTCGGAGGGTGGAGGCAGGAATGATGCAGGCCTAAGTGGGCATATAAATGGGATTTATTATAATTGTATTAAATGTGCTGGATAAAACGCCCTTATTCCCTCAGAGATGGTGATTAGGAAAGTTACTCTGAAAAGCCATTCGTCCGTTTCTTCCAAAGCAGCACATGTAAGTCAGAGCTGCCAGCTAAGGGCTGCTGGCTGTGGAGGTGAGACCTTGTCAGAGGTGCTTTCCTCCCTGATTTATTGGAAGGCCCTGGGATAAGCAGTGTATTTAGCTGGGCCAGCTCGAGGGGGAGTTTGCAGGAATAAGACTCAGAGGGGAGAGCGCGAGTGTGTGGGAGAAGGTGTGTAGTTCAAACATAGGGTAATGTTTACTTTGAGTGTTGAGACCCTTGCTGTTTGCTTTGCCCCAACCCACCCTCCACCTCCACCTCCTCCCAGCCATCACCTCTCCTTTAGATACAGAAATAGACTTGAGTGGAGCTGGGACACCCATAGGTGTAGCTTTACTCGCACCGCCTGCAGCCAGCTCCAAAATAATTGTCAAAAATATGGACCAAGTGATGCATTCAGTCAGCGAGAGCAATAAAATATTCAGCTGCGTTTTTTTTCCCTCCCCTGACAGAATGAATGGGTGCAACGTTTGAACATCTGCGGTTACGCATTAGAGACAAAACACTCTTTCTTGACAAAGACATTTTCAGATGAAATCCTTCATTCTCATGAGCCCCTTGCGGGAGAGGAGGAAGGGTGCTGGGTTCAATTCCATAAAAAGGTGTTCTTAGGATCACAGTGTTTGTCATAGTGTGTGTAATTACAAAGAAACAAGTATTGTAATTATCCATCTTAGAACTACACTTACACTATACTTAGGGTTGCGGTTGAGCAGGATGGGGTTAAGGTCAGGATAATTACTTTAGGTTGAGAGCAGCAGAGTCTAAACGGCTATACTGTATATATACAAACAGTGACGCCTCCTTCTTGTCTTTTTAACATTAATGATCCGTATCATGTTCAAATTCAAACAACTTCCTTTGTTGAAAAAGCAAAAACAACGAGTCTGGAAATGTTTGCGAATTCACTCTGGATTAATCTGGAGTTGTTCTGGAGCAAATTCTTTCGAAAAATATATTTTTAAAAGAATGACAATTTCCTGTGTTTTTTTGTGAACTGCTGCACAAAAACTGCAGATCTGCAAATTAAAAAAATATGTTGAATCATTTTTTTCTCCCCTCTAATAGTTGATTCATTATGTTTACCGTCATGGAAAAATCCAGATTCTCAAAACCTGCAAATGTTGCAGATAAAAAAAACAAAAAGAACCACACAACACAATTTGCCTACAACCTCACCCAAAAAGTAGGTCCTTGTTCATACACTGGCGGCTTCAAGTTTCCATGTCAGGTTTGTGTAAGTTGCATCCACACTAGTGATGTTACATAATCATACTTGTATGTGTGCACTGCAAACTCCAGATTTAAGGTGAGCACAGAGGAACTTTCCGACTTCAGTATATGGACATGACAAGAGCCCTCTAGTGCCGAGCTCTGCACATGTTTATCATTCTGCACAGTGACACTCAAACATCCAACATTTCAGCAACCCTATATACAATATGTATGTGTACTACACACATTAAAATCAGCTAACTGCATGTGCAGACATCCAGCGCTGTTTATAGTCCACACTAATGTAAAGTGAAGTCAGTCGCTCCTTTAATCTGGGCGCCTGAGAGGAAGTAAGGACGAGGTTGTGGAGAGGACAGGAACTATGGCTGGCTGTCGCAACACTATCGCAGCACACTGTGAAAATGTCATGGACTTGTGTAGGACATGAGACAAGCCACCCAAACCCCACCCTCCCACCCCCTCAAACCCCTCAAAAAAAAAAAAAAGAAAGAAGTGGTTTTGATGAAATGCAGACGTCAACATTAACACAAAATTTAGCATCTCACCCCCTCTCCTGCCCAGATCCTCTAATGAAGGGACACAGTGTTGGCTGTCCAGCGAGGCTCTAAAAAGTTGTGAATAAAAATATCAACTGCTTCCATTCGGGATATTTACACTCATCCTTCACACACTCTAAATGTTTAGGAATCATGACCACTGACTGATGCTGTGCTTTCAAAAACTGTGATCACAACTTCAAAACCCTGGGTCCCTCCCTGCTTATGTCCACCAACCATGAAGCCTCAGATGGATCTGAGGGCGACGGAGAAAATGAACAGGAACATGCAGGCTGAGCTTCAGGAGAGCAACATTATGTTATCATGCCAAAAGACATTAAGGCTTTGCCCTGTTTACCTTCTCCCTGTGCATGCCATTTCTTCAATGCATGTATTACCTAGTCTCTTTTATGCATTAGTTCTGTGAAATAATGAAAGCAATTTGTTGTTTTTACATTAATTAAAGGTGCTTTTTTATGCCAATTCTGCATGTGAATTTCTGTTTATTCATGGAGTTTAGACAAACATCATGATGTCATCAAGGTCATCTTTGGTCAACTTGGCCGGCGGTACAAAACTGGAGCGATCGTTTGCAAAAGGGTGAAGAAGCATTTGTGAGACAAATACTGTCAAATGAAAGATGCTTGTCAATTGCATTTTGGGAAATGAAAAACCCAGAGAGGAAACTGAATGTCACCGACTGGACAAACAAGAGACAGGAGAGAACAAATCCATCACACAGGCAGAACCAGATAAGTGGGAAGCACAGCAGCACAGCAATAACTGTAGTAACCATCAATGAGACTATATTCATTTGTTCCAACCTTGGCTTCAAGGATTCTCACCATTCTTCTTTGATCTATTTCTGCTGAGTCGTCCTGCTTTGAAAAAGCGTAATACTTAATCACAGCAATCTGAAAACCTTTTTATTTCACCTTTATTTTATAAATCAATCATTTGGTCTATAAAATATCAGACGACAGTGAAAAATGCTTCTCACCTTCGGCATTATTTGACTTCATTACCACAGCTCTGATTTAACCTGCAATAATAAGTTTCCATCTACTCATTTTGTGCAAAGTAAATTCTCTGGGCAAGATAAAGTTGTCATTTGTTCAGTCATCCATCACTTCATTTTAATCAAAACCAGTGCCAAAGTCCTGTCTATATTCAACCAAATATTATGTTTTGGTGCACACCAAGAGCCACTGAGCTAGTTTCACCTCAGAGGATTACATAAACTATCCAATCTAGAAATTAAATATATACTTTTTAAATTTACAGTCAATCAAAAGTGGATGTTAGGGAAGCAAGCAGTGATGCTGTGATACTGTTTACTTAGTTTGGTTAAGTTTCCAAGATGTGGCTCAGCATCTTCAGTCCAAAATAATAATGCACTTCATTTTTTTTTTACTCTACGACTGTCTGCTTCTGTATTACGCAAACTCTACATGCGTAACTGGGATGTCCTTATTACAACAGCTCCACTAGCTCAAGCCAACACATACGAGATCTTTGTATTCACTTCTTCGACCTGCAAACGCCTGTGTGAGCCTTTTATAGCGTGTGTGCTTTCCAACAACAGTGACAGTGATGAGCCCGGAGACTGCAGAGTAAAGAGCGCGTGGACTTACCTCATGTCATTTATAAAACATCTCTAGAGGTAGTATCTACCGACTCGAGCGCTGAGAATAAATAAATAATAGCCATTCTCTGTGATTTTGATCATAGACCAACCATCTGGTGCTGTGCCTTTCCTTTAGCATGTGTGGCCTTAATAGACTATGACTCACAGACCTCCGGACCACCTCCAGAAGGAAAACACTTATTACAGTAATTAAGTGAATCATAGAGTAATACTAAGAGAGCACAGAGAGAGACTGACATGACACACTAAGTGTCGGAGGTCTAATTCATACCACTCTGAATAATTGAGCATAACTTGTAACCATTTCCCATTAGGAGCCGAAGTGACAAGCAATTCATTTGTACCTTTCAAGGGAGTTTTCATCTTTCTTGGCATGTGTCCTTCACTGTTAATGACTTCTTGGCCTCATGCAGAATATTTTATATGTGGGAAGGGTGGCACTTAGTCCAGCTGTGTACCTTATATTTATACAACCAGAGCTAACTGACATGACACTCTCCCCTCTGCACACAGCAATTACATTCATTGGTGGTTGCTTTAGCCAGATACAGTACCAACTATAAAGATGGCAACGTAGCAATTACAGCACAAGTGTGATATTTTTAGATGTTTCCTGTCAAACTGAGGTATAAAGTGAATGGTTCTCTGTGTAAGTGGTGAAGCAGGCATTAACTACTAAAGCCCAGAAAAGTGAAGTGCAGCAGGCTGGAAGTGACTGGACATATGCTTCATTTAAAATGCTGAGATGAGCGGTGCGTCAGGCATTGTTCACAAAATATCCAGGTTTAAGATTTACAGATATGGAAAGATAATGAAGATGATTATTTTCCATTATCGAGTACAAATGTATCTATGAATCGTTTCGTCTATGAAATAAAATACAACACAGACTAATACGTCAAACGTCAACTTAAAATCACACTTGACAGAGAAAAGTATCAAATCCTCACATTTAAAAAGGGAAAACCAGCAGCAGTCCTACAGTTTTCCTTCATGTCAAATAAATGGTTGTTGTTTCAGCTATACCATTATGATTATAATTGCACAGCTGCATAAATGTTATGCAGTCATAGTTGACATTACTTTGACTGCTCAACTTGTTGGTCTAAGTGTACCCTGCTGTTAATCAGTGCACCACCACGTCATGTCTGCCAACTCAAAACAGGCCTATATAATTACAAAAATATAATTGTTTTGATATTGTTTATCAAAAGAAAAAAAAGCTCTCATTGGTATAAAGCAATATGAAAAATGCAAATAGCTGGGAACTGGAAGTACAAAATATTAAACTGTGCTGATTATTATTTTCAAAATGAATCAGAGAAATATTAAATTTGCAATATCTTCTTGTTTGTTTATTTGTGTTTTTTCAGTTTTCTATATAAATAAAGTGAAAATCGCTGCGTTTTGGGCTGTTGGTTGAACAAAACAAGGAATTTTAGGATGTGGGCTCTCTTTTTCTATTTGCTATCATTTTATAGAAAATAGCAAAACAATCTGTGGGGCAATCGATAATGAAAATTATTGTTAGTTGCAGCCCATAAATGCCTGTATGATGGATAGTTAGAGTGATTTAATACAAAGGAGACATGAACAGTACTTGCCATTAATCAGCACAATAAGCTATTACAGTCTGCAATAAATATATATCTCTGGAGTTCAGCAGAGGTGATTAAACACCGCAGAGGGTCATATGGTTTTTCCTGTGCCTCTGTCCATTGAGGAAGTCTCAAATTCATCAGTGAAGTCATCTCTCTTTCTACCCAGAATGCATTGGCCGGGGCCCACCACATAAATAACTTGCCTTTTTTCTTTTTTCATCTGGATTCCTTGATGTATCGGGTTGGATTTTTCCATTACTAAGCAGAATAAGAGCATTTCCTTTCACTTCCAGCAGTCTCTAAAGCTGGCGCTCACCATCAGGAATGTAAACACACGCAGTCTGTAAACAAGGCTCTCTCTGACCCCCAACCCCCCTCCGACAACGCTGACCACCGCAGACCAGCCTAATGATGTCCCTCGCTGACCCCCCCAAACTCTCACAGAGAGACGCAGCCCCATTATTCAGCCAAGAGGTCACAGGAGGGAGCGGGGAAGAGGGCGAAAGAGGAGGAACGCTGGTGTGGAGTCAGTCATGGGCTTTAAAAAAAAAAGAAAAAAGAAGTACAGAGCCTGAAGTGACAGTCCCACTGATACGTTTTCCTGAATCACACTAAAACCCAATCAGTGAGTAATGGAAGAGAAAAACAAATGTGGGCTCTGTGGTGGGGGGTTAGAGGATTAATGATCTCAGAGCCACAGCAGCCAGCTGTGGGACAGCACTGAGGCTCCTCAGTGAGCCATCAGTGCTTGTGAAGGGGGCTCTAGAGGTGAGCGCAAGACTGTGGGGTCAGAGTGCCGTCGACACAGACTCCATCCTCCCCCGAAACCAACAGGGATGTTGTCAGCACAGCGCCGCATCTGCACAGAGAACAAAGGCCACTGACAGGGTGAGAGGGAAAGAGAAGGAAGGAAGAGATGGAACTGGGGAGAGAGAGAGTTTTCTAATTTTAACCACAATGCCGCAGTTGAGAGAAGCATCACAGGCCTCATTTGGAACATATTGTTCAGATTAAAGCCTTGATAAATAAACAAGCTGCATACAAGCTCTGCACTCCTTTCTCCTGAGTGTGAGGGTTCGAATGTTTCTCGCTGGACACTGGCGCGGCATAGAAAAGCAGCTGATCCTGGTGTTCTCTGGAAATTTTGGGGGTGATTTAAATTATATCCCCCCACCCCACCCCACCCACCCACCCAATCCTCTGCTGTACTGAAATCTACAGCTCTGTCAGCCCTGCAACCACACTAAATGAGGTGACAAATGGTGGTCACAAGGGCCTCGCTTGCTGCTGATAAAGTGAATTTCTTGCTCGAGGAAGGAGGAAAAAGGTGCCATGACACGGGGATCGCAACAGCTGATGGGGTCCCCCGAGGAGCAGCGCAGAATCTGCAATGTCCACAGGTTGAGGTTTTGTTTGGCTGTGACCTAACATTGGTAGTGCATTCACAATCTGTAAGTCAGTGTATGGTTCAAATGCAGCATATGCAAGCAAATGACTAAGGCAAAAAAAAACAGACCAATGCACATGCACGCACACACACACCACACTGAAATAAACTTCTTCGAGGAGACTTTAAAACAAAAGTTTGACATTTTGGGAATTACAATACAGTCATTTTGGGAAATTTGTTTTCCACTGACAGTTAGGCTATATGAGGAGATTGGTACCATCCGGATGTGTGTCTGTTTTAATATGAGGCTGCTACTGAGTGGTTGGCTAGCTTAGCTTAGCATAAAAACTGGAAAACAGGGGAGAATAGATACCAAAGTAACAAAATCCACTTACAATCATCTCTAAAGCTCTCAAATTAACTTGTGCTATCGTGTGAGTTTATTTCATACAAAAAATGTTTGTTTTTGTAAAAACAAAGGCTTTGTTTTACATGCGGGTTTTAGTGCAGAATTGTGTCTTGGTGAGCCAAAAAAACGTTCACACTGAGACCCATATAAAATTTCAAGTTGTTGCTTTTACATTTTTGCATGTGTTATGTATGATTTTGGCAAACAATGATAATAATATAATAATAATACTGTTTGAGATGCTTGTAGGTGAACGTTGGACTATGTTCAGTCTTGATGAGCTACCCAGACGTTTTCCTGTAGCCAACAAAAAAGTCTTAAGAGTGCTATTGATCTTCTCATGTACCCTCTGTCCAACTATTCCTTTTAAACATGAGCATAGTTAAGCCATTTGGTTCAGTTTTAGAGAAATTAAATCTGTTTTGTTCGGTCTCAAAAGCACTTAGGAGGTAAACAGGGATCTGACAACAGCTGTGGTAATTAGTAGGTTCACCTCTTACTGATGTAGCTTGGGTATAAGCCAGAGCTTCACTTATGTTTTTGTTTTGTTTTTAAAGCACAATACAGATAGCCAACATTTTGTGCCATATTTAATATCCTACAATTTGACCACTTTCATGCCAAGACGTTGCTTTTTCCCCTTGGAATTTTATTTTTGGCAGAAAATAAAAGCATCTGCAACAGCACTTTGTCCAGTGTGGGCACCTTTCTACCATCATGCAGAAAAAGAAGTCAGAGGTGCAATCTTTAAAAGGGTACTTCTAGCACCTCTCAAACTCACCACATAACTTGTTAGAGCGTGCTTGTTGAATCTTTGCAAAAACAAAGGAGTAAAAATGACACTTTGACATGTCAGAGGGCTATATAACACTGTTTCTTGGCATTGACCCCAGGAAATGACTGGTTGGATTAAACAAAATAAGATATATGCTAATTAGCGAACTTTAAAGTTGCTTGTAGGCAATTTTTTTAAACATTTGACGGAGCCAAGCAAGCTGCTTTTCTCTGTTTCCAGTTTTGGGGGCTAAGCTAAGCTAACCAGCTGCTGTCTGTAGCCCTGAGTTTAGCAGACAGATTTAACAGTGACATCAGTCTCACTGAACTTTCTGTTCGCTAGAAAGTGAATAAGTGTTCTTCCCAACATGTTGAACGCTTCCTTTACATTAATGCTGGAAACCCTTTTTTATGTGATGGTGATAAATACTTAATTTCCTAAATGGAAATGTGGCAGTAAAACTTTATCCTCTAACCTTGCAATTTTCCAAACAATCATTTGGAAAGTGCACTTATTGAAATTCTTGTTTTCGAGACCTTGAGTGGGAAGTCAGATTTTTTTTTTTTAAGGCCAGAATCTTTGACACTCTGTTGCAGAGAGGAAAATGTCTTGGTTATACATTCCAGCGGCCAGGATGAAAGTGAGCAACTGTCCAGAACGAAGGCCCACTGAATCGCCTTGGGTCACAGCTTGTACCAGACAGTTTTAACTTTACATGCGCCTGTAAACATGGTGCTCAATCTGTATGTAGTTGCAGCCTGCCTGCCCTACAAATGAGCTGAAGTGTTTGTATAAAGCTGCAGCTTGGCCACACTGAAGCCATGGAATTAAAAAAAAAAGAAAACAGCACAAGGTAGGCTACAATAAGCCAGAGTCATCCTGTTTTTAAAGGATTCTCCATTTATACTGGAGCCTCATTTTGAGAAGTGAAATAACTACAGTCTGCTAAGTGCAGTCATTAATATCCAGTCTAAAATCACTCATCGCAGTCATCCGCATTCACTTGTCCTCACAACACACCCACAGATCAAAGTCATCTTCGTGATTCATACCACATTGCTCTTGGACAGAATTGTTATCAAGTGTTTTCACCACTCAAGTAATGCCAAGATAATAATCTCTCTGCTCTCTCGGCTGCTCTGTAACAACATGTACAGTGGTTCTCGAGCAGCACTTGTCAGGCAGATGCTTTCTGAGTGCGTCTGCTGAGTGGTAAAGTGAAGCTGGATTGATCCCCTCCACCCACTCATCAACTGGTGACCGAGGGCTAGCCCGAGGCACGACCTGCCTCAGACACTCTGATCATAACGAGAACACAACTAGCTGACACCGCATGCCTGCTGCAGAGACGGAAAAGACAAACTGAGACAAGCTCGACTCTTATCGCAGGAGGGTACTTTTGTGTAGGGAGGAGGAGGGTGGGTGGGTGGGTGGGTTGGGTGTGGAGCATTAACAGGTTAGGAGCTCATCTGGTTTGATTGTGCTTACATAGTGAGAAGTAGATAGGGGAAAATTAATGGAAGACCTGTCACTGGGGTCAGGAAGTGCTTCAGTCCGCCATCTCACTGCCCAAAGTGAGTGACAGAGCATCCGGAGGACACAAGTCTTCCTTTTTTCCTGGTTGACCTGAATGTATCCTGCATTTGCCCACTGTTGAAAATCAGTTTGCAAAAAAAAAATTAAAAAAAATTGAGCTCTGGTACCTTTGCAGACAAATAGGGGCTTTTGCGTCTGCTTGTGTAAAGCACATCCAGTCTCTGAGGGGTTAAGTGCAGCAGCTCTACAAATACCACTGCAGGAGCTTGTCAGGACTCAGGGGCAACACTGAAACCACACAGCCTGAGAAACGAGAGCGAGGGTGATGAAAGCGGTGTCAAAATGTTAAAGTGAGATGACTGGCCATTTTCACAGAGGACAGTAGCTGCCAGTCTTTTTTTTTCACCCCTCCGTCGTTCCCTTAAACAGAAAATGCTCATAAGTTCAAGGCCAAAGGGATAGACAGAAATAAAAAGGCCCATTTACATGGTTCTTTTATGTGGCTTCACATACGGTTTCAAAGAACTGTCCAAATTACCGCAGACACAGCCCATACACTCCCTCATTGTCCCAATTATGCGCACACATACACTGACCTTTGCATGCTTGCACAGACCTGCAGCATATCCAGCCTTCTATCAAGTAACAAAAGTGGGCTGCAGAGGACTGCAGAAAGTGGTGAAAGGGGGCAGAGGGGAGCTGTGCACATCTTTTATGTTGCAAAAAATATAAATAGCATATTGGCTGACAGGGAGCGCTCTGACACGGTGGGTGTAATGCAGTCGTTGCTTATGGCTGACAGAGAAAAAGCACAGCTACTTCATTAAGTGCAAAGGAAAGGAAGCGGGGACAAAGCAAACAAAGCAAAGAGTTGGGTGAAAAAGGAAAGGGGTGAGTGGGGTGTTGGGGGTGGGTGCAAGAGGGATTTCTTCTTTCCTTCCATCTCGCTCATAGAGAAGACTCAGGCAGCATCTCTAGGTAAGCCTCCCCGTCACTTGGGCCTCATATTGCCAGGGCTGCTCGGTTCCCACAGTGTGCCCGGGCCTGGGTCTGGCCTTCCTCCCCGCTCAGGCAGCCCTGCGTCTTTAGACCCCCAGGCCCCGGAGCAGAGGTTACACCAACACAGCCAGCCACGGCAGCATGTCAGCCCCACACCAACCGTTGCCTTGGTGCCGCTGCATTAGCGAAGAGCTCCTGACTCTCTCTGTTCGAGGGGAGAGAGTGATTTGCCATGACGTCTATGGCTCCCCTCTTTCCTTTCCTTCTTCTTTTCCTCGCTTGTTGCTGCTCGCTCGCTCGCTAAGAAACCTCCTCTCTCACTGTCTGTCTCTGCACCCTTAATCTCTGCCGTTTCCCCGCTCTCATTTTTCCCTTCTTTGTCATTCTCTCCACCACATCCTCAAACCTTCCCTCCCTCATTCCACTGCTCTTTCACTTTTTTTTTTCCTATAGTAATGACTGATGCCTGAAACTCAGTGCCTTGATTAGACTGACATTGATGAAAGACAAAGACTCTTGTCGGCAACATCTGCGTTGAATAAATATTGAGCTGACAAATTGTGCAGTTTTTTTTTTTTTTCTAGTCGCTGTTCATCTCTCTGTTTCTGCATTTTTCAAAATTGTTTCCAGCTTGCAGACTTGTCAGTGCCACAGACTTGCCACCAACATCAAACACTATATTTATTTTCAGTTAGGCACAAAATATGCTCACAAATAACTTCACAGCCAAACACAGATAATGTGTCATTGCAGGGGCTGCTAGTCTCACACTGATAAACAGGAACTGGTGGAGAAGCCTATCAAGTGGTGGTCGTCCGGCGTTTCGCTGTGTGACCAACAAACAGGTGCATGCCACTGCAGGGCGACTCTCATACAGAAGCATTCCACACTACAAGGAAGTGTGTAATCGATGTTGTGGAAAATAAAGTGAGAAAAAAGTAGTTCTAATTGCAAAATGTAAATATTGAGTTTTCCCACAAGTGGGGGCAGACCACCCAGGATGCAAAATAGTCACCCACCCCCTTTCTCTTTTTGCCTTGTCGACCGCCCTAGAGATGTCTTTTTGTGTGTGCAAAACATCACCAACCACAATCAACACTCACACAGAAACCATGATGTGTCTTTGCATGCAAATACTTCTGGCAGCTCTGGCTTGGCATTTTGTATTGTGGGAAAATTAAGTGATGAAAACCTGGAGGAGAAGTCTGAGTGGATCAGAAATGGAGTGAATAACACACCGTGTCTGTCTCGTTCCTGTAAGGTGCCAGAGGTTGGTTTTTTTTTTCTTTTCTTTTTCTTTTTTTTTGATTCAGACTGCCCTTGTCTGGTCTGAATAATTTCTCACAAGACAAGGGAGCAAGAGGGCAGCGGGCTGGGCAGGACGGCACTGTAGCTGCAGTGTCTGACAGACACAGGCTCCTCCATGTGTGTGTTACAGGCTGGTGTCAAATACTTGTCTGGACTGTGACAAATGCCTCCTGGTAGTCTCACTACAATTACCTGCAGGATTAGCTATGAAACATAACTGTTCACCTGCTGATGCTGTTTGAAGATCAAAGAAGACTGTTTTTTTTTTTCCTTTCTGACAACAGCAAGGTCTCAGTGAAACTTAATAAAAGCCTCATTAATGTTTCCTTTTCTCTCCTGCCTTGGCAAGGTTGCAGCAATATAAAGGAACACAGCACACTGACACAAGACAAGCAGCAATTACAAGGTTGTAAAATTAGGGCACTGATGAATCAATAGAAGGCAGTTGATTGAATAAAACTACGTATAATTGATGAACTCAAGTCAATAAAAACTTCACTTTTGCCCTAAAACACTCTGCTCTTAACTTGGAGTAACACAAATTAAGTCAAAATCCATTTATTTAGGCAACTGATCTCAATTTCTGTAAGTATCTTCTTTCCCAAACGCATCCAATAAATCCATTAATGAGGCACCAGGCAGGCAAGCAAAAAAAAAAAAAACAGCACATTCACAGCCACTATGAGTAAAATCAAAGCTATCTGGAGGTGAAAACTTACCTTGAGTGGTTTTACTTCCTGAAGCTGACTGTTGGACAAAGACGACCAGGCAGAAACCTACAAATCCCAGGCTCGCGCGTATCAAAGCGTGCATATACATGTTAACTTTCACTGTAGTTCAACACCAGCACTTTCTAAGGTCTGCGATGCGCAAGAGCACATACGAGGGTGTGCGTGTGGTATAAAGGTCTCTTGTTATTCCCTCTGAGCACCCGCTGACAGGATCCTGTGCGATCCCCCTTCTTTCTTTTCTTTTTTTTTTCCTCTTTGCGCCTGCTTATTTGAGTTTCAAGTGATCGGGGTAGAGGATAGCCCGACTACGCGGAGCGGAGGCAGGCGTTTTTGTTATCATGTTTCGAGCCAGACCAATGTCAATTTAAGAAAGGGAGGGAGAGAGAGAGAGAGAGAGAGGGCGAGAGAGAGAGAGAGAGAGAGAGAGAGAGAGAGAGAGAGAGAGAGAGAGAGAGAGAGAGAGATGGAGTGGAGCGGCGGGGTCTGAAGGGGGAGGAGAGAAGAGGAAGCCGCGCCGCGCTCCGGACTCCTCCGCTGCTCCCTCTCTCCCTTCACAGGCTTTAGCGTCCTCCTTATTATTTTTAAACTGCAGGGATTCGCACACGCACATACACACACACAAACACACACACAGGTGCCACTTGGACAAAAGCTGGGACCCTATGGGCTATGGCACGGTGCGTCTGGACTCGTGCGTTCACCTGGCCGCTGCCACCTGCCTGCATGCGCCAACACGTCGGCGTGTGGCAGAGGTAATGACTGAAGAGAGAGAGAGACAGACAGACAGACAGAAGGGCGGGTGGATTTATAAATGTCTCAAATGGAAAAAGTAATAGCCTGGAGATTGCATTTTGTTCCTACTCCAGCAGACTGTGTAAGAGCTCCACCAGTCCAACTAACAGACCAATAAACGCCTATTTTCATAGGGTCAGAGGTGCAAGCATTGATGTTGCTGCACCTCACGGGATGGATGATTAATCCAAAAAGTAGTTCATCTAGAGAATATTGATATTTATAAGACAAAGCCAAATCAAGACAGGAGCCTTTTTTTTTTTTTACTGAACTATTTAATTGGGGGGAAAAATAGGACTAAGATTGACAGTGAAAGTTCAGCAGACAGAGCTAAGGACTAAATTGCAAAACACATTTGAAAATAGAGAATGAAAAACTACAGTTTTATTTTATACATCAACTGATTTCCCTGCGTATCATCCTTATTCCAAGGTCAATTGAGGGCCCTAAGCAATTTCATATTCCTGCTATAACTGGAGCCGCCTCTGCATGAAGAACTGAAATCTAAATGAACGTGTGACTTGTATGAAAATTGCCTAGGCATATGGAGGATTTTTTTTTTTTATCAAAAGCCCTGCTGATATTAAATTATGATGTTGAATGACTAAACTGCAGCAGCTGTTCAAAACACTGTTTGTATGATAACTAACAATCGGTAATTGTTTATGGGAACCCTGATGAAAGCTTTACATAATAAATATCTGGCCCAGGAACCTAAAACAATGCAAATGATCGCTTGTGTCATGTGGTTCCAAAACTATGACCAACACCACATTATCCCTGCAGGAGATTCAGCTCAACTGCCACATTTCCCTCATTGATTTTTGCCTCTGGCGTTGAATCACTAAAGCCTGGCTTGGTGTCAGAAATCAGTCATAATGAGATTTACCCAACTATTTTTGATGCATGTTGTTAAAAAAAACATTTCATGCCAATATTTCCTTAAACTAAATAAAGATGAACCGGCACCAGCATGCTGAAAAGGGGTTTTGAAGTTGAATAGGGGTTAAAGTTTTCACTCCGGCACCATTGGCCGCCCATTCCTGAAAACCACTGATCACGAGGCCCCTGTATGCACACCATTACCCCCAAGACCTGAAGAGGAATGAGGCTTGAGGAGTTACATGAATCAAAACAGACCTCTCTCTCATTACCAGGAGCACAACCCACTGAGCCAATGCGCCACATTTCACTATCACTGGCATTTGTTTTCAGGGAGCACCCTGCAAAAGAATAGCATCTGTAGCTCCACACCTGCTATCTGCTGTGTTATCGCCTAACTTAATCAGCTGTGTTGATGCATTTATGTTTCTATTCCGAACGTACGGGGCAGATTCCACACTATAATTATCACGCCTGCTCCCATGTGTGATTTTTTTTTCTCAATCAAATATATTTAGGGTCTCACAATGAGGCTGATTGGAGATAACAACTCCTCTCACTTCAGACGATGCCGAGAATGTGAACCGCACACACAATGCGTACCGGCTGATGACGGAGAGGGAGGAGAAGGGATCATTTTCCATTATCTTGCATCTTATCCGAACTTTGTCATTACCTGCGCATTAACATCTATGTCTCAAATTGTAACTGCCTTAGATCCAGAGACAGATAACTCATGAAGCATAATATTTTAGATGGTTTCCCCGTGCTACCACATGTTTTACCAGAGACCAGGGGGGCTTCAATAAATAAGAGATTCAGCACAAAGGAATAACCTTCCGAGAATCCCTTCTTGCATCCACGGAGGAAGAAAAAACATGTAAATCCACAGCACAAAGTCAAGCAGTTCAGTGTAATTAAAACAACATCCGTCAGGGATATGGAAATATCCCGTGTCCCTGTGTCCAAATCTCTGGGTAATTGTGAGCACTTGTATAACCAAATGAGCTCAGAGTCACTCGGGGAGTTTGAGAAAGTCAGAACATGGTTGCCACAGAGCCTGAGTACAAGTCACACACTGGAGGATCAGTGCACTTTTTCATGGCAACACGTCATTAAAGACAAAGGGGGCTGTACACGGGGCATCACACCGTGCACCAAACTATGCTATTTTTTACACCAGCAGACACACAAGGGAAGCCCAGGCTATGTTTAATTTATGACACTCCTCGTCACGGAAAAAAGGACTCGGGGTAAGGAATAGTGGCACAGAGAGTGGAAGGTGTTGAAAGAGTAGTGAGGATCTTTCACACACAATAAGTCAAATGAAACCGAATCCCACCCCCTGTTCACAGAGAGCGAATCGGTTTTTCAGCAACATGCTGGTGAGATTTGCTGCAGAGTGACTAACCACAAGCTGCTCTCACTTGTTCTGCATACAGTGAATTCTTATTGGATTTTTCAGAATTTAAAATAAGAGTTTGTTGCATTTTCTTTTTTTCAGTTTTGGGTCCTACTGTAACTCAAAATTAAAAAATGTATACTTCACTAAGCTATTTCTTAAGACAGGTGCGTGGGAGAGGGAAGAGCAGATCTAAAGTTACAAATATTCTCCTGCAGACTGTCTAACTCGCAATATAACGACTCTTTTAGCCCCGACATGTCACCATCTGGATCTTTGTGAAAAATGCATGATGCAAATCAAGAGATAGACCACATTTAACAACTGCGACAACTGTTCCATCTCCACCCACGGTTGTTTGGAAACTCCAAAAGATTTCCACTTCTCAGAAATCAGAGGGCAACAAAATATTTTCAGACAGGTCTTTCAGACTTTGTTGTGACTATACCTGCTTGTAATTTTGACTCAGAGAAATCAAAGTCCAAGACAATGCTCCAACAGCTGTTGCGGTAAGATAAATGCAAGATGGATGCATGTTGGGAGGCGTCTGTGAGAGCCAACACTGTACTATACTGCATGCTAATGAACTACAGAGTTAGAAGCCCTGGAGAGAGCCTAATGTTCTCTTCCAGATGGTCATACACAGGGACACATCACCTAAGCTCCTCATTTACTTTCTTCTAGTTCGACTTTTATGCTCCCCAATTGTCTGAAAGATTTATGTGTGAAAATGCCAAGACTCACAGCTCGGGACCTTTTCCTCTTTCTTCCCTTCTTTCTCCTCTCTGCAGGGGCTTCCTATGCGAGGTTACCGACACCACCGCAGGCCCAGCAGGATCTCTTGGTACTCACCATGCCAGCACCACAGGGGAGCAGAGTGGCTTGCTGAGTTCCACACTTTAGTACAGTCATCCCAGCGAACACTGTGGGTTTGCCCCAGGAATGCCTCCTGACCACAGCCTCAGTCACTGGCACTAACGGAGAGCAGGAGAGAGGGAGAGAGAGGGAGAAGGGAATTACAGTTATCAAGTCGGACGAAACAGAGGTGTCACACACAGCCACTCTAACCGACTTAAGGAGTTATTCTCCCACGTCAGTCAGGTTAGGTTTGGAGAATCTGAAATGAGTGCATCTCCACGTCGAAGTTGTGATGTAGATGTAACATCGCAGGGGTGGAAATGTCACATTAGATAAAAACCTTCTGACGAGTGTTGTGACCACAGCACCCTCAGGCTCTGGGGTTATGAGGGACTGTTTTCTTTGAGTCCCAGTCACATTACCTAAGTCTTTATGCCGCTGCACCACGGAGGTAGACAAGATACGGACGGGCTTGTTAGCTGCATGAGTGAGCGTGTGGGTGCTGGAGGGCATACAGGCCTGTGCACATACAGCATCTGGTGTGTGTGTGTGTGTGTGTGTGTGTGTGTGTGTCTGTGTGCGCACCTGTAATCAAAATGGACCCATCAAGATCAAATGAGAAAAAGAAGGAGACATTGTCCTGTTAAGATCCGAAGTTTAATCTTTTCTGATGAGCCTCTATCATTCAAAGTATCAATCACCATCATGCAACAAAAAGAAAAAATGGATAACAGCACACACGCCAGCACACACACACCCACAGAGGAGAGAGATAATACCCGTATATTTTAAGTAAACCTTTTTGATGACACAGAGCTGGGCCGGGCATGCTTAAACCCCAGCACACTCAGCAGTGGCTCTGTGCCACTTTGTCTCCACTAATCCTCTATGATCAACTCATATCTGGAGAAAGGGACGAGGCTTGTGGCGGCCTCCTTCAGAGACAGACTGTGTGCAAGTAGGTAGGTAAGAAAAAGAACAGGACCCAGGACGGCGGGGAAGTCCCATGAGCTCACCGTCTAGCCTGATAGCGCAGCAGCAACGCCTACCTGCTCTAAGTGCTAACCCCAGGGAGTGTCTCCAACAAGGAGCTTTAGTTCAGGTTCATGTGAATGTCAAAAAATACCAAATATTACAAAAGCTGGAATTTTTCAGGAGTGAAACACCACATTTCAGATCCCATTCAAACCATGTCAGACTCAGCACAAATGATGATTATACTTTAAGGGTCATTGTGACACTGTGATGAGTAAAACCTTCCAGAAAATCGCCCACATTCAGCTCTTACATTCTTTGCTAATACTCTGACCTGAATCACTTCCTCGGGAAGGAACAAGACAAAGCGATTTTGTTTGGAAAGATAAAAACTGCAGCTCAGGACCGAGCTGAGCTCTCCGAGTCACGCTGGTTCAGGCCCGTTCTGACCTCATGAGAGGCACGAAAAAAATCTCTAAATAATGACTTGTTCACTTTGAAAGCAGGATGACTTGTTTCCCATTCAAACGCTGATTTTATGGGACATTTCATGAATCAACAGCTGAACCAAATTCATTTTAATTAGTCAACCAAATTTCATTATTGCAAAGGCAAAATCCAAAAATCTTTCCACATTTTGAAAGACTGAGCTTCAAAAGCACTCGGAAATGTCAGTTGAATAAAATGGGAACTAGATTTAAGTCATTGATTTGGATTTTTTTTTGTTTTGTTTTGTTTAGCATTGTTGGCAGTAAAAGACTCCCTGATGCAAAGTAATTTCCCTTTGGATGAATTCAAAGCAAACTGACTTGATACTCTTTCCCAGCTTTTGTGCGGATGATAATAAAAAAAATATTATATTACTGTTTATTATGAATTAGTGGATGTAAAAGCTCAGAGGATCTACAGCAAATGCAGCCTAATCCTCATTTATGCCCTTTAAAAACAACTGTTATGACCTCATATGATTCATAAATGCGGGTGATAAAAACATAACAGCTTCATAATGAATCATCTTTTAAGGATTAGAGCTCATCAAGACAACATAAAGAGTATTCAACAAAAGACATCTGTTCAACATCAGCTTTGACACGCAGAAAAATGCATCGGGACCACTTTCCATGACTGGATTCAACTCAGTTGTCACATGCAGTAGTAGGAGCAGTATGTGTTTTAAGTCATCACTTTCCTCTGTGAAAAAGCATGTGATGTGGAAAAATATGCATTTGTATGCACAATCTTAAATCCTGCCACAGTCTGGTTACAGCATTAGTGGCTGTGCTGCTTCACCAACATCAATCTAGACTGCCCTCTAGTGGTGGAGCAGGGTCTGAGTCTGTGGGCCCCTCATACACACTGAACCGACTGACCCACCTACCCAAACAACAACCACTATAACTACATGGATATAACTCTCAGTCAGCGCAGTTAAGCCTTAATAATCATTTTGTGAGGTGGACTTTATGACCGTAATTATCATTCTTTGTCTTTGAGTAGAAACATGCAATTAGCTTCTGGACAGCAACTTTTTCTTAGACTATATTTTTTCACATTTTGGGTAGCTGGTCACATTAAAACTATGCCGAATGAAAGATTAGCAAATCATGATCACAATGCATCCATGATTGTAAACAAAACTGTCATTCATTTACTCTGATACTGAAGCAAAACCTAAAAACATCACGATTCCCAGGCGAGTTTCGTTTGTTTTCCTTTTATTGAACTCGGTAAAACTACCTGAATTGTCTCCATGAAGTTGTGCCACCGCCACCACTGCTTCTCCATCCGAGCTGCCGACCAGGTTGATGATGGACAGGCCTGAACAACAGGCCTAAATACAGTAACACAACTTCCACTTTCCTGCACCCCATGCCTGCACCTCACCTAGGTAGCCATCTTTGACTCCCCCTTCGACTCTCCTGCGCCCCCCTGGGGACACCCACCTTACAGTTTGAAAATCTCACATGCACTAAAACCATACATCTTAAAAAAAAAAAAAAAAAATCTGCTTAATAAACCTATCATCTCATAAAGCTGCAGTCCTTTCACCCTGCAGCCCATCACAGATGCCTAACAACTATTTCAAGGCTTCCTTCATCTTGGATTCCATCTCATGCCCTCGTTACTTCTTCACCCCAAGAATGCAGGAAATTAGGGAAAGTATGCAGACTGACATGGTATGTTATTCTAGCAGCTCGTCTATGATGTTCATAGTGAAAGTGACAGGAGCTGTCACTGGGTCCTTGTCAGTCAGGCAGGCCGGCTGGCAGCAGGACAACAGACAGAGCAGGTGGAGAGGAAAGATAGCTCACATACCAACATGCCAGAGCAGCACAAAGCAGCCTGTGTTAGTTGGACACCACGTAGCCGCTTCCTCTTTTCCTGGCTTCACTGTAAAAGACCGTATTTGCAATACAATAAAATAATTACAATGCAACATGCAACTCATTCTTAATCTGATAATAGCTCCTTAGGTCTTGAGAGTAGAATATCTAATCAATCTGTATTCAACTTGTGCTCATGAGCTTTATCTTTTGACTAAAGTATTCAAAACAACATTCAAATAGTTTTTCCACTACTAGGCTCTTGTTTCTACCTCTGACAGATAACTCACTCAGGGGTTTATACTTTCACAGGAAAAACATGTACAAATATCCACAAAAGCATATGAAAATATTCTCTTTATACAAATAGATGTAAATTAGAAAATGGATGACAACACATCGTGATAAGGAATCTTGGGTGTGATCAATACAACAGAAGGCTAAATTAAAAGAAAATAAGGCATGTAGGGCAGGGCTCAAAGAATTACAACAGTGACACCTGATGTGATGCTTTGCACTGATGCCAACACATTGACAGACAACACACCTACACCTTCACTTTGAGAAGTTGCACAATGAAAGAGTAAGAGTTACTATGCTGCTCCACCAGGAAAATGTTTTACTTTTGAATGTGGCAGTCTTCCAGCATCGTCTACAGAGTTATGCTCTTGTCCAAACATGGAAAAATTAGTTGATATAAAAAGTTGTATTCTCTCCAAGTTCTGGGGCTTAGCAACCTGGGTGTAAATACCTTAGAAAAATATCTTTTTAACTTGAGCTTAATTTTCATCAGAGTGGCTGACCTTAACGGCAGATCACAGGAAGGAGCAAATCTATTTGTCTCTTAAAAAAATGCCTGCAGCAGTGATAAAATGCTTTTCAGCTGACAGCCCATCGGCACATAAATGCACCACCAGGAGCAACAGAGGCCTTTCATGATGGTTCAGCCGGCAGGTGAGAAAACAGGTTGCACCAGTTCTCACACCATCGCATCAGATAAAGGAGGGAAGCAGAAGCGTAGCCAGAAAAGAAGGGCCTCTATATGCAATTTGACACGAGGGTATACATCATGTGGCAGCAGAGGAAAACAGATGACATATTAAAAAATGCATATAAGGGACATTTCTTTGTTCAGGCAACATAGGGATAGTTTGTATAGTATATACTCTGAAAAGATTCTTGGAATAAAACTTGTTTAGTCAGCTCATGTACAGGTGACAGACCTGTAGCCTGTGACACAATACGCTGCTGCTATGTAACAAGCTTTTGTGTTTTGACATGTCTCACTACGCAGCCGTGCAATCCACACGTTTCAGATTCTTATCGCCCAGCGGCCACTGAATATTTGCTTTGAGTGTCAGTATGGCATGTTCTCGCAATTCACAACACACCGTCTACATTTTTATGTAATAATCAACAGCATTATATAATGAACCAAATTGCACTGTACAAATAGGTTCAGTGCAAAATTTGGATATATCTAGTGCTTGCTTAAGACAAAAAAAAAAAAAATCAAAGCCAGACTGAAAATTACAGAGGATTTCAGGAAGTAACAGTGTCAACAGTGACCTTTTAAAGTGTATAAAAGGAGAAGTAATAGGGGGAACCAGCCTCACAATTGTGACACTTGTGATACAGAATAACCTATGAAAGTGGACAGTGATTTAGAGGGTTCATACCTGTAGATCACAAGACACATTATAGTGATAAAACAACTCATCGATGTAACAGAGACAGTTTTTTAATCTACAAAAAAACCCCACAGCATCACAGAGAGAGTCAGGAATATCCAAAGAGTCCTCGATTGCCAGCTGAATGAGAAATGACACACTGCACATTTGACTGTTCAGTATCAGTAACAACAAGTAGATGAAAGTGTGTGCATGACAGTATCCACGTCATGTGAGGCAGTCTGTGGTTATAATAGCTTAAATCAGTAAAATGAAACATGCATAAATAATTTGCTCAAGCTGCTTCCCGAAAGGTTTGCAATGTCTTCATCATTTGTTAACATAATAAGGTGTCTGCAGTGAGTCTGTGGTATTTCGATGAGGTCTAAGATGTGGTGTCGAGGCTTTAATCCCTGAGCAGCCCCAGCTTCTTCAGAGCCTCACGCCGGTCCTCTCCGTTTTCTGCCCGAGGACAGATCAGCACACTGATGCCTTGTGATCGAGGCAGCTTATTAGAGTCTCCTGAGTGCTGGAAGGTGTTGTGGGCGAGCGTGGACCTCCGTGAGTTTGCCTCTTGACGTCCGGGCTGCAAATCCTCTGAAAACTCCTTCCTGCTCCCCAGAGAGGCGGGTCGTGGTCGATTGTTACGCAGCTGGCCGGGGCTCAGCTGGTTGCCGACACCGTTATCGGTCTCACTTGCCATAAAGTTTCTTAGACCCAGGCCAGATCGCTCCAGTGTGGCTGATTTGACACCTATGAACTTGGGCGGGGTTAACTTCTTGGTCAGGGTAGGAGGGGTAAGAGGGGGAGTATTCATCTGTGCTTTGACTTTGGCTTCTGAAGCATTTTGCAGAGCAAATGGTTCATTATCTGAGGGCAGAGGCCCGACAGAGTCGCTGAAAGCAGCAGGTGCTGGGAGAATATCAGGAGCTGTAGAAACAGATGATGATGACGACGACACGACAGAAGGTTGTGGAGGGACAAAGGTAGGAGGAGGGCTGTCGACAAATGTGCTAGACGGGGTCAAGGGAGGCGTCTGTGGAGTCGGTGAGCTGGCTGGAGAGTGAGGAGCTCCCCATGATCTTCTAGTCTGGGGAGAAAAGTTAGGGCTCAGAGCAGGACCTGAATCCGCCTCATTGCTTTTAAGCAGGCCAAGCTTACGGAGCGCCTCCATGCGGACCCTCTGGGGATCCAACAACGCCCGGTCACTGCTAGTGGGGACCGACTGCTGGACGTTGCCGTCAGAGCCGGCCACCGATGCCTTGTGGGACTTGAGAATAATGTTGGGAGGAAGCTTCTTGGGCTTAGGGGCCACAGCAGGTGGACTTTTGAGCTCGGCAGTAGCTTCAGCAGCTGGACTTTTGAGCTCAGGAGTAGCTTCAGCAGCTGGACTTTTGAGCTCGGCAGTAGCTTCAGCAGCTGGACTTTTGAGCTCGGCAGTAGCTTCAGCAGCTGGACTTTTGAGCTCGGCAGTAGCTTCAGCAGCTGGACTTTTGAGCTCAGCAGTAGCTTCATCAGCTGGACTTTTGAGCTCGGCAGTAGCTTCAGCAGCTGGACTCAACTGGTGGTCAGAGGTGATGGGTAGAGGACTCAGGGTGGGTGACACTTCAGGTGTCTTTGGAGCTTCCTGGGGGCTCGCAAGAGTTCTCTTCAAAGATGCTCTCTGACGTATCATGTCCAAGTCAATAGTTGGTCCTTGTTTGTATTGAGATATCCCTGCAGGTGGAGGATGGTCTGGGACTGTCTTTGTTTGTGCACGAGGAAGTGGTAGGTCCATGAAGTCCGAGGGGGGAGGGATCAGGTCCAGGTCTATTTCAGAGGCCTCGGCGGATTCATCAGGGCAAAGCTCTGAACTCTTGACGGTCTTTGGTTTGCCGTCTCCATCTGTGGATGCCGACAGCACCTGAGTCTGAGGAGCTGACGGAGGGTGTGATGAGTCAGTGTCAGGAGGTTCGGGTTGAGTCATGACACTCTGTGGTGTTGAGATGAGATCTTTTGTGTCGGCTGCTGAAACAGGGAAGGACTGTGGCTCAGAGGTTTGATTCAGAGGGTGAGGCTCAGCTCGTCCAAACTCATCCGACTTGAAACTGGAAATGTCTAATAAAGAAAAACACAGAGGGTGAAGTGAGTGCGCAATGTATGACACAACCAACAAAGAGATCATGTAGGGCAGAGTGTCAAAGAAGCATACCGTCTACTTTTGGCTCCCCAGTCTTAACTGCCTGCAACCCAGTATCTGATTCATCATTGGATAAGCCGCTGTCCTCCTGCACCTCCAGAGCCTCAATTGTTTCCTCCAGATACATGAGACATGCTCTCTCCTCTGGAGATAAGTGTTCCATACTGTCTTCACTCTGCCAAGAAAAAAAACAAGAAGACACTTTGTAATATATCACATATAAAAAGGCATTTTGACAGAAGGTCTCAACACTTCAGCAATCTCTGTCCTCCATCTAACCCTAAACACGGCGGTGAGAGACACAACAGAAACAATAGGTCAAAGCTGTTTTGTGTTCAAGCAGCAGCGAAGGGATGACTGATCACACCACCACTCCTGTTCCTGTTCCTGACTCCTTCAGTCTAGATTGGCCTGTCAGAAAAATTTATTTCAGGTGCCTGTTAACAGCTTCAGATCTTGTCCCCTCTGGTCATCTTTAAAAAAAAAAAAAAACACTCAACTTTCACTGGAGCAGCCACAAGGCCTCACTCTGAACAAACACAGGAGCATTTCACCTGAAACCGATTCACTTCCTCTAATTGTCTCCCCACTTAACCATCACATATTGACTGTAAATGCCCACGCACACGTCATTACAGTACAACGTGATACGCAAATCTCAGCTCTTTGATTCTCCTCTGCCCGAGTGAGGATGGCACTGTCAAAAAGTAGTGTTGTCTATCAGTATGTTGTGTTAACACAATAAGCAGTCAGTGGGACTGGTGACTGAATTGAGACCCACAGCAGCACTCACACAGCCAGAGTTCATGCTGATTACACTGTCGCAGCTCCCAGCACTGTCCATATTGCTCAAGGAATCCATGGCAACGCCGCCTGGCCACGTGTCACTCTTCGGCATTGCACAAAAGAAGAGGATGAGAGCAGGACTCGGGCCTCACAGTCCTGTTTTAATTGTGTAAATCTCGCCAAGAGTCAATGCGAGGAAGACTCTGAAAGGTCAAGGAGAAAAAAAAAACGAAAGAACAGAATGAAAAGACCAAACTGGAAGCAGACGAAATTTTTTCACAGTTACTGCAGAGCGATGATTCAAAGGATGAGTTTCTACAGCAGGTAAAGATGAGATGGAGCTGTAGACTGAGGCAGAGAGAGGTCACAAAATTAGTCAAGTAACAACAAAACAACACACTATTTGCCATTAGCGTGACAAATTAGCATCATAAATTAAAGATCACAGCTAAATGACCCTCATAATGTCATAACTCTCCTATTTACGTAACAAGGGGTGTTCACTGTGGTGATCTATCAAATATAAGCAGTTAGGCTAATTGCGTCATTAAATAAACTAATGGTTGAATGAGTGAACAGTTTATTTACACATAAAAACGTGGTCTGGATTCAAATGAATAAATCAAAGTGAAGATGGATGTTTGTGAGCGTAATTATAGATCTCCATCATGCGCGCTAATCAAGAATGGATGATTATGAGTTGATTATGAGCTGAAATGAAACCTGAAATTACTATTTTGATAATGCATCAATGCTTGAAAACTGACTCACATCTTAGCTTTTCTCTCTCCTCTACATTAGTGGACTGAGTAATCTAAGGGTATTGATGTTAGTTGGAAAAAATGATTTGCTGACAAAGTAATGGGCATGTTAATGGGTAGTAAAAACACTCATTAGATGCATGCTGCTCTAATATACTTTCCTATCACAACATGATCTGAATTACATTACAACATTATTGATTTTGGGTTAATGGCTTATTGCATCAGCAGCTGCTTTTTGAAGCATTTCACAGGAGGAGAATATGTTGCATCATCGTAGCATAGTCAGGTATTTCTGTACATGATCAGAAGATTTAAGCTTTTATTGGACAGTGTCCAGTCACTGTGATCCTTTTTTTTTCTAAAAAAAAAAAAAAAGGCGAAAAATCCTCATATTTGTTTGTGAATATGCATGACACAGTCACAGACGGCTGAACTGTCGTGTTTTGTTGTAGCACTACGCCGCTTATTTGTGTTTCCTACCTATTATCCTGTGTCAGGCCTGAGGAAAGCCAAGCAAGCCAAAAAAACTCAAGGGATTATTACTGGCTCCTCATCTTCTAAAGGGATACAAGGATGGGGATTTTCAAAATCCTCCCTAAAACACGGATGATTTAGAAACAAATGGAGCAGGAAATTAGTTCACAAGACCTTTTCAGAAAAGGCCACTTCAAGCAAAGTTCTTACCTCGTTACTTTTCCCTTTTAGGTACTCAGAGTGTATTAGTATGTGTCAGAAGCAGCTACCACCAACAAACAATGTTGAGACATGAGGGAATAACACTCGATCAACTGGGGTTCAAACTCTGCCATGGATTTTTGGTTAACTAGGTCACACAAATACAACACGCTACTCAAATACAAAATGTTTTGCAGCCTGTTACACATCAATCCGTCACGTACACACAGCTGCACAATCAGGTTCAGGTGTGTTCGCGGATGCAGAGCAAAAGCTAACTTTATTGTTCTCTTATCTCAGCGAACATTTGGTGAAACATATAAAAGCAACAGAATCAAACTTTCTCACCGTCCGTGAGTCAGTGTCACTGCTTGTGAATTAGCTGCCAAAAAGACACAAGGTTTCTCAGTCCTTGTAAAAATCTGCATGAGGGTCCTCTGAGGATGAAGGCAGAGACACAATAAAGCACACACAGTCCGAATGTCATTTATCTGTGAAATAATCTGTGTTTTGAGAAAAATGAGGGCAGCCACTGATGCTTCTTACAATATCCACTACTGCATGAACAACTAATGACAACGATTTAAAGAGGATGAGCGATCAATCAGTGAAATTTAAAAAAATGCAAGATAAAGAAAAAACAAACACAAAACAGGAGTTTAATTCAGAGTTGTAATCGTTACAGTGAGGTCACGTCAACTATATTTTTTCTCTGTAAATTTGTGGGTTTCAATGATATACTCTGCAGCTTAAGAATAATAGCACATTGTGGACATTTAAGAGACAGATTCAAATATTTTTAGACCAACTTTTTAGGCCAAAAGTGAATAAATACATAATTAATTCTGTTCCTCCCCAGAACGGAGACAGAGAGAGAGAGACGGCTTTGAAAAAGGGCTTTTGGAGATAAGTTCACTGAATGAATAAAGTATGAAAAAGTCAAATAATACATGCACTTTAAAGCCTTTAAATCAAGATGTCTGATCAAAATGTTCTGTGTGATGGTGTTGGATCCTCATTATGTCTACAGTCCTGTGGATTGCCTTCATTACTGTAGGTATATAACGCATGTGGTTTTTCATTAAGACGACATTCATTGCCATAGGATTGTATCAACTATTGCAAAATCAGACTTTACTTTGTTTTGTTGGTCTATTCCAGAGCAGTGGTTACTCAACGTTTTGGCCTGGATCGCCTTAAAATAAAAGGATGTGTGATTTATGAGCACTTCTTTTTCTTTTCAGGTTGTTTCATCAAAAAGAGAGAGCCAATGTTTGACAAGGCAGAAAAGCTAAACTAATAATAAATAAAACACATTTTAAAAAAATGAAATCCCCATTTTCCTAATACAAACTATGGGTACACTCAGAATTTCTACTTGAATTTCCAAGAAACAAGTGTCTGCGTGTTGACACAAGGAAAAAGATGAGAGGTTGAAGCTGTGGCGATAAATAAACGCACAATTCAACTTGGTGAGAGGGAGATTTTTGTGATTCCTCTGGTATATGTTGGAGGTTTTACCCCCAGGCTGGTTAATGTAGTGCACAGTAAAGAGCATTGACATTCTGGCCCGTTGACACAAAGACACACAGCAAGGACAGTCAGTCAGTGGGTAAAAAACCTGATCTCCAACACCTGCATTCACACATGTTTACTGGCAACAAAAGCTGCTCGACAAAGCACCACACAGGTCTCCCATAGAAAACTGAACCGGCTGCTCGTTATCGTTACCTCCCATAGGGCTGCTCTACTCAGATCAGCAGAGCGAGAGACAAATGTCCAAACTTCAGCAGCAACAGCCAACACCTATCAAACCTGAATCTGCAGGGCGGCAGCGGGTGAGCTCACTACACCCAGAGCTGAGTCAGGATTTAATAGTGACAGGAATGTCACTTTGCTTGCTGCCATGTCTTTTCAGACAAACCTCAAATTCAGCCGAGCAGTCTGATGTGATTGGGCGTTCCACTTAGAAGATAAAACCTCCGATCTGGGTCTTTAATGTGTTTACTGTGAGAACAGCTGCACAGTTTGTGAGCCAGCTTTATTACTATACAACCCAGAAATCATAATTTATGGCCAATAATGACAAATTACAGTGTGTTCATAAAGAGGGGTCCAAAAAAATGTGAGGTATGCCGTTCAAGGGCAGCCAATCAGAGACCTGGTTTAATGATTAACAGTAAACAAAAGTTCATGGTGAACACCAGGTTGTGCAACTCACCCTGCTGTGGTGAATAGAAATATTTCATTAATGTTTAGCTTGGCAGTTTGTCCCATTAAAATGACTATTATTGACATTTGTGTGCAAATATTTGTACCTTTTCTGTACTCACAAAATATTGAAAGACTAAACACTCTTCATCTGTGAAGAGTTATGGGCTTCAATTCAACATGAGAAGTGATTAATAATGATTTGTGGACAAAAATATGTCTAACAAATGATTGTTGAGTCTTTTGTTTGGAGCATTTAACCTGTCCATCCATCTCTATCCAACCGTGACTAATGATTACTGACACTGTCTGTGCAAACATGGTCAGTCACACACAATCTCATCATCTGCTCTACAGGGAAGAGAAAAGCCAGGAAACATGTTAAGTTTCCTGACTCACACACACACAGAGAGACTCACACTTGTCTAAACAAGGATTACATTTTAAGAAAAGCACTGATTTGTGTTTTTTAAGTAACTAAACAACCTTTTTCTTCATAACTTGTCACTGCTCTGTATACATGAGATAAACTGAGAGAAACAAGTTCTCTCTTCCAGGAGAATAATTTCCTGATAACTCACCCGGAGACGTTATAGATGACGTCTGGTTCAATGTCACAGCTGCTCGGATTTCAAATAAATAAATGAATATATATTTTAAAGTTGCGTCCAGGGCTCAGTCCATCGTGACGGTGGAACCACAGCCTCAGCTCCCTCCGGCCACTGTTCTTGGAAGTAAAACTACACGACGAGAAGTGACTGTCACTCACTACAGGTGGGAAATAACTTCAGCCAGGTGAGCCAATTGGCTTCAGGGCAGGTTGGCGTGCAGGCCAATCAGCGAGCACCTGACTGTGACGTTTGCAAGGGAGGAGCCAATGTAATAACCGCAGCCTAGTGGGTGCAACCTGCAGATCTATAAGAGATGTATTAGCTATATAAACACATGGCTTATATGTGTCTTACAGTTTATATAGCAGCAGCATGTATTCAGTATATTCAAAAGTGAGGAAATATATCATGTCATATAAATATTCAGACTCCTTGTAAAGTTTTTAAGACTTAGAATAGTGAAACTTTTACATTAATCTTTGAAAACGTACTTATTATCAATGAGCACTCCTATTGGCATGTAGTGTTTTAAACTGAATGTTCAGTTATGTTGTTGGAGGCTCCTGCTCTGAAGCTTCAGGTAGCCTACTTTGTCTGCAGATGCAGAGCACTGGTTGGCATGTTATATTCTTTGCACAGAGTTGACCTGAATTTCTCATGTGCAGAGCAAACTGGCTGAACTGCACACCTGAAAAATGAATGTTTCTTAATGGATAATGTTTCTATCTTCATTAGCCTATTGCCAAGGACAATGAGAACCAGCCACTGAGATTTTTCACAACCCGGTGACTCAAAATTAGGTCTTAATAATGGATTGAATCCTCCTACAGTATAATACTATCTATAAACCATAGTGATAATACAAAACTGTGTTCTGTTTAGTCTAAGAAACACAGATGCAGCGTGGCCTGTTTGTGTTCATTTCCATAGTGTGCAGGCTGGGTGCTTTGAACCCTCAGCACCATTGAGTGATACACGCTGGGGTTTTTTGAACAAAGCAGGTTTGTCTGCCGGTATCAGACTCACAATCAGTATGCAACATGACAATTTGTTTTCCAGGAACAACAGCATACATCTGTGACGTCAGTTGCATATCTATGAAAATGAGCAGATGTGTAGATTGATTATTTACATATCACACACAAACTATCATCATCTGACCTGCTTTTCTGTTAGGGGGTGTTTTTTTTTTAATGTTTTGTCAAATTTCAAAAAAGCAGATATTTCCATTTCAGCAGCAGTCATATCATTGTGTTAAAGATGTGACACATCCACAGTTTTACAGGATTCAAATGTGATTTCATTCCCACCCAGACCTTTATTGTCATTAGTGATGCATAAACTATAGCAATAAGTTAATTTAGATCTTATACATTTAATGGCCCCATTTGACTGTTTTACTATGAAAAGCCTTAGAAATATCTTAAAATAAATTAGATAAAGAAGAATTAGATGCCAAACGTACATAATTATTTTTTTATAACTTTGTGCTGAAATCCAAAGCTCTAAAATGAGACACCAGCAGAAACAAAACGTATTTCTAAATATGTAATTCTTGATTGGAGATGTCCATAGAAAATAGATAAGCTTTTAACATCCATTTATATTCACAAACTTCAGAATTGTTTTGCAATTAGATGAGTTGTTATCGCTGACATATTTCACAGAAGTTGGCATTTAAATTTCAGCTGCGGTCATTTTCATCTGTTGACTCATTTCCCTTTTGACAAGAATGAAAATTAATGTCAATCTGGAGCTGAGGCAGTTTGAAAGAAAAATGCCTAAAATATTTGACTAAATCTCTTGTTTCAACACAAAGTTTTTAATGTCACAGCAGTATGAAAGGTCTTCACAGGATAAAACCTTTAACTATAAGATAATGGTAATAAGTGGGTTTTAATGCAGGAGCAGATTTTCTGTGTGAAAGTGTTGGTGTCACTGCAGTGTCTGGATGTTTGGACTGACAGGAGAAGCTATGATGATGTTTGACTGTGTACCTGGGTCCTCTGTGCTCTTATCTCCTGTTAGGACATTACACCTGCACTGGCTCTGAGAAGTAGCTGTCCACACCTTTGGCAGAGAAATGCTTTAAAAAATGGACGTGAAGGGCGGCAACCAAATATTTCATCCTGGCACATCCGCTGACCTTGACTGCCCTCTGACAAATGGAGCCACTCTGACGGCGTCAAAACACAGTGGCAGCTCGACTGTGATACCTGCAGTAGATCTACAGGGTGTCAGAATGTGACAGGCAATTCTGGCAGAGACGGGGAGGAGGAAAACAAGTTGCATTATGTCATCAAACAAGATGAGTGAAGAGACAAGAGTCGTCATTTCTAATTGCGCCATTTATTAGTTGTACAATTATGAAAAATAATCATAAAAAAGACTGGAAGCCCAAGATTATTTACAATCTTTTTTTTCTGAAGTGAGGTCCCTCTTCTGAGTCGTTGTTTTCTCAAACTTTTTTTTTTTTTTTAAATCACAGGGTATTTATTCACGATATGTTAAAACTTTATAAGACATAGTCCTTTTCTCTCTTTTGACAAACGTCAAAAATTATACGTACATACATACATATACATATATATATACCATATATATATATATAGATATATATATATATATAGTTATCTATAAAAGCAAAAATCATTCAAGTATCAAAATACAGACCGCTAAATTCATGTACAATATCATTCTCATCATTGTTGTCATCAGATTAGTCCCAGAATATCTCTCCTGATCCTCAGCAATGTGCAAAAGCAGAACAGGACCAGGCTGATGGCTGAAGGTGCCGATATCAGCGAGCTGAAGACAGTGTACCATAGAGTTACAGTACTGGCCTGACAACGTACCACATATACAACAGTTAAATCAAAACGACCTAACTACGTACCCAAATACACATCAGCTGACCAAAAAAAGTACCATTAACAGTCAACATACTGGGAGTTAGCTAGGAGAGACATGCTGCACCCTATTGTTCTGTTCTGCAGCTATAAATCTAAAGAAGTACCAGCCTGCATGGCAGGTTTGGTGAATAATCTTGTCTAGATTAACTGAACAAAGAAGCAGGGAAGGAGAGGGAGAGTGTGAGGTGCAGTAAACCACACCTGATCCAGTTCCTGCTTTAGGACACGTCACTGTCCCATAAAACGTTTAAAACATTAAAAAAAAAGAGAGAGAGAGAAAACTTTCAAATCAAATAAAAGCCATCTCCTGTTAACACCACGATAAAACAGTCTTTGTAGTGTCAGTTCCTCTGCCCTTTAAGTTTGGTTAGAGAGTTCCTCCTGTGCAAGATGACATCATTTATCACAGCTATACGTGTGTGTGTGTGTACACTGTGGATGAGAAGCTGATGGTCATCGTGAGACGCTACAATGTTTGGATACAGGACAAATCATCCAGAAAGGACTGTGTACCTACAGTGTGAGGTCTCTAACTGACAGTTTGTACCATTGTATCATAACAAAACAAACAAAAAAAACTGTTCCTCATTTCAGCCACTTCCACTTTAACTACAAGTTCTGCATTGAAACTTGCAGGTACTGTACATCCCCTGAAAGAGTAAACACGAGCTCTGTGTGTGGAGCCAACCATTCATTTCTTAGGAAATGCAGACAGCATAACAAGAACATCTGGATGGGACGAGCATTATTTTCTTTCTGGACAGAAGGCTAAACAGAAGTGTGTGTGGGTTTGTGTGTGTGTGTGTGTGTGAGATGAAGTCGGTGAGGTCAGATGAACCGATGCGTCTCTTTGTCTCCAGGCCGTGTGTTACTGTGGTGAGCTGTGAGCCCGATCCAACTGGTGGCTGCATGGGAAGTGGGTCACTTCTCCAATAATGATTAAAATAAAAAAAGCCCATCCTACCCACCATGCAACAGGGCTCATTCGTGTCCTTTCTTACTGGCTGGGAGTGGCCACAGTGTTCAGCTATAAGGAAGGGACACAGACACACGCACACAAAGCAGGGAGGTTAAAATAAAGTAAAAATAACACTGGACAAATGGACACAAACAGCACAATGGTGACGGATTACTCCCCCCCCCCACACACACACACCTTTCACAATGATTAACCTCTTTTCACTAGCGATAGTGAAATATTAACACAGTGTGATAGGCAAAACAAAAGGCAATGCTGACAGGATGAACAGATGAAGGCATTTGTTTTGAAAAGAGGAAATAAAAGACAAGACAAGAGGAAGATGCACTTATTCTTACACACTCACGGGATTTGGTAAAAAGTGCTTAGTTATATAGTTAGTTCACTCCAGAATAAATCCTGGTGCTCTGATTGAGACACGAGGGAGCACATGCCAGTCTTCTCACAGTTCAGACTGTGTATTTTCCGGAGCAGCGAGGACCACGAACATGCAGGTCCATATCAGCCCCTGCACCCTTTTTTTATTTTTTTTATTTGTTCCCCGTTCTCCCCACTAGGAAATCCTCTAAAATGCTTACTTCATTAGCTCCTAAAGGACCTCATCACAGTGCTAGGATCTTTAGCCTCCTTTGGCTTTGAGCAGACGCTGACAAAGTGAGAAATCTCCATCCCCCCCCCCCTCAGTTAATCCTGCATAACCTCCGCAACACCACAACCTGCATCCATCCCACTGAACACCAACAGTCTGCTAAAGTCCACCTGATGCATAGAATTACAGGAGCAGTTTTCTCAGTTTCCTCAGGAAACATGTCCATCCAGGTACAAGGATGTGTGCAGCGGCTCACTCTCGGGGGGGTGTAAATCAGATTTTCTCAGCACTCAGAGGAGTCACGAGTTGAAAGATCAGAGTGAAAAGCCTCAGAGCGGCCATCGCCTAATAGAGCGGGGAAAGCACCAAGAAAAGAAAAAAAAAGAGAGAGAGAGCTTATCACCGAGAGTAAGTACCAGGATGTTGACTGGGGGGGGCGGGGGCGGGGGGGGAGTATTGTGCACGGAGTTCAGGAAGCATACAAGGTAAACAGAAAGGAGTGTATCAGTGAAGGTGAGCGGCGGGGCTGGTTGTGTGAGTGATACCGGCAAGAAGAGGAAGAGGAGCGGGAGGAGATAAAGAGCGAGGAGGGGGGCACTAGCAGTGGTGTTGTTGTTGTAGCGTCGTTGTTGCTGTTGCTGTTGTAAAAGCAGGACACGAGTGACGGCTGCGGGGCGCTGGGGGGAGGGCGGGGGTCCAGCCCAGAGAGAGCGAGAGTGAGAGAGTGAGAGGCAGAAATCACAGTGAAAGGCACACAGAGAGGGGGGGGGGGGGGGGGGGGGTTCAGAAGAAGGTGGAGGAGGAGGAGGAGGAGGAGGAGGCGGAGGCGGGGGGTCCGCTCAGAATATGGTGGTCTCATACTTAGTGCTTATAGTGCGTTTGGATTCCTTGGGGTCCATGAGCCATGTGGCGCTGCTCTGAGACTGAGCGTCCCCCTCCTGGTCCACCATGTCCCCCTGCAAGGACAAAGAGCAATTATTGGCAATTTATAAACATTTACAATACATTTCTGAGCACACAGTGCAATTATAAGCAGCTCACAGTGTAAATAATGATATCAAAGGGATAGTTCAACATTTTAGCAAATTGGCCCATTGCCGTAATCCCTATAGTTTTGGGAGTAGGTTCGTTACCTTTAATTGTCGGTGCAAGCTATTTTTAGAGCGGCGGAGCTACGCTACAGAGGCTAATGGGATTCCTTGGTTTCCCTCATCAGACTCATCAAATACACAATCCAACAACTCCAAAACGCTCTGGTGGACAAGTTGTGACCTGCACATTCACCACGCTATGAGATAATAACACAACGTTACGAGATGGAGTTGTTTTCGAGGCAAAACTGCCCCCGACTGGAACGCGCATCAGCGGTTTTGCATGAATTTACCTCTAAAACAACTCTGTCTCATAACGTTGTGTTATTATCTCATAGCGTGGTGAATGTGCAGGTCACAACTTGTCCACCAGAGCGTTTTGGAGTTGTTGGATTGTGTATTTGATGAGTTTGATGAGGGAAACCAAGAAATCCCATGAGCCTCCGTAGCGTAGCTCTGAGCAGCTCATGGCTCTGCTCCGCCGTTCTAAAAATAGCTTGCACCAACAATTAAAGGTAACGAACCTACTCCGAAAACTATAGGGATTATGGCAATGGGCCAATTTGCCAGAATGTTGAACTATCCCTTTAAGTGTCTCCACGGGTGACAAATACTGCACATTGCTAAACGCTTACAGCTGCATACAATGACACTGTGGTAAGTGTGTTTGGTTGTTTAGTAGTTCACTTCAACACAGTTCAAATCACATTTGTTATTATGCATTCATTTAGTTTAATTAGTTGGTATTTAAAACATTCTCACATAAAATCTAGTTAGAATTCATTCTCTGTCACAGTCAGAACCAAAGTCCATTTAATATCTTGTTCTGGAGCTCTCAGCTGCATCACATGGTCCTCATCAGCAGATAAGAGCGTGCTCACTTTATATGTTCAAATTAAGTCCTTGTAAAAAGAATTTAATTTATTATCGAGTACCATCTGTCAGCTGGTGTTTCGGGGTATTTAGATTTCTAAGTGTGTGTATGACATTTTTAGGATGTTGCTGTAACTCTCTCTACAGCTCCATAAAAACCAGGAACAGGAAGAGCCTTACTGCGTATTTTTGTCTTACTACCAAACTGTCATTAGAGGGCCCCCAAGTCAAAGTAACATCCAAAGCATTTATCAGCACACTTAGTGTACTGTAGCTTGTATATATATATTTGCACACAACAGTCAAACAAATATTAACGGCAAAATAAATTCACACAGAACATTGCGTTAAAGACGCACAGAGGATTATGGGGGATTTCAAGGCAGCGGGAGGGGAAACAACACACAGGCAGGCAGAGAAAGAGAGAGCTGGAGAAAGGGAGCTGAGTGTGAGAGGATGGAGATGTGACAGGATGAGGAGGAGGCAGCACCTGGGCAGCAGGGCTGGCAGGGTGCAGCGGGAGCAAGGAGGGACGGTGGGTGGTGCAGGTGTAACAGTAACAGCAACGACTGTCAAGAGGAGGAGAGTCCTGGGAGAGATAAACACCGCCAGGAGCAGAGAGGAGGAGAGTCAGACACAGAGAGCGAGAGACAAAAAAAAACAGACAAAACAAAACACAACAGGGAAGAGCACAAACAAAACAGACAGGAGGCGGAGTAGAGAGAGAAAGAAAGAGAGAGAGAGAATTAAAGGGAGAAAAAATCGACACAGATTGTGAGCAGTGTGAGACGGGAGGAGCCCGATCTGTTGAGATGTTGTTGAGCGTGAAGCGGGGAAAAGGGGGCGTCTGTGTCTGTGCTCAGCAAAACTACAACAGATTAAACAAAGGGTGATAATGTACAGTACACATCAAAAAGGTGAGGGGGGAAACAAAAGGAAGACGCTTGCAGACGTTGACAGTGAAACATCCAGCTCTTGTGAGATTCTGCTGAGTTCATTAAGCTGCAGACGGACACGTGCGACCGGTCCCCGAGGTGCAGTTCCCTCATTTATATTCAGCAGGCGCTCGCCTCTTAATGGTTTAATGCTAATGGCCAGATGAACATCAGCACTGTGATCACAATGATGTGAAACACTGCGGACTGATACAAACGCTCTGCTTGTCTAATGTGCTTTGACATTTTGAATCCAAAAAAAGTTAAATATGTGCTTTGATGAAAACACAATTATTGCACTTTTACTCGATGATATAAGATGTGTTTAAGTTTTTCTGGCATAACTTCACCTTCAGTGTCTCTAAGGTGCATGAAGAAGGGAAAAGGTTGTGAGGTATGATGAGCAGTGTGGTTCTTTTTGGCATGAACCAGAAAACACTGATCTCATTGTAAATCTATTGTTAAGTTGTTACATTACAGGTGTTGCTGGAGTTTGGATTTACACCAGTGGACACAGCAGGTGTCATCAACTGAGACAACTGCACCATGTCACACAACACACCCCTTCGGAAGCTGTGGAGTACAGTTATCTCAGGTCTTTTCAGTCTATATCTGTATATATTTTTGTAAATGGTATTATTCACATCGTGCTGACTTAGCTATTAGCAAATCCTATTTGTATTCCCTCCTTTGTGCCCATAGATTTAGATAAAACAAACACCGGATTACTTTGTTGGAAATTGTTCATCCCTAAGAATCTAAAAATATGTGCATCCTATTTGTTTGTTCAGAGTTATGACTCAGCGCCTGAATCTTGCAAACTGCATCCAAATTCAGAGTGGATCACTTTAAAAACACTGTAGTTGTGTGTTTCTGCTGCAGCTCCACATGCCAAACCAGCAGGCAAATAACAACAACCAGCTTCCTGTTGTGCAGTATAAATATAGCATGTTGTGCTGCAGCGTGTTCGCTGTCCGACTCACCGCTGACTTCCGCACGCTGCCTCTCGGTTTTGGTACGGGTCGGCCGGACTTGCCCTCTGTGACCTCCGAACCAGGTCCCGCTGGGAGGTTCTGGTGCTGTTTGGTCCTTTGGGCCTGCAGAGCCAGCTGATAGGCCACCTCGAACGCCTGGCCCAGGGTCAGTATAATCTCATAGGTCAAGTTCTGTACAGAAAGAGGAAGAGTAGGTAGAGCTCATTAATATTCTGGACTTTGATTCTCACAGTTTTGTTATGTGTCAGGAGAACAACACTGCACTCAGTTTGTAGTGAGACACCAAAAAAGAATCCGAGAGAAGTTTCTTTCCCCTAAAACTTCTTCAAAAACAGCCTTGCATAACACGGAGAGGTGGCAGTAATCTCAGTGGAGTGTTGTTCCCCTCAGTACCTGAACTGGATTCATCCGCTGTAGCTTAGTATTAAATCTGCTGCTGCATTCTTTTGTTATTTTCACGACAGTTTCCTAATAGGAACAAACACCATGGACTAAAGACAGAGGATTCAAACTTTATGCTACGTGACTCAGAAAGTTAAAGGGATAGTTCAACATTTTGGCAAATTGGCCCATTGCCATAATCCCTATAGCCTTAGCAGTAGGTTCGTTACCTTTAATTGTCGGTGCAAGCTATTTTTAGAACAGCGGAGCAGAGCCGCGAGCTGCTCAGAGCTACGCTACGGAGGCTCATGGGATTTCTTGGTTTCCCTCCATCAAACTCATCAAATACACAATCCAACAACTCCACAACGCTCTGGTGGACAAGTTGTGACCTGCACATTCACCACGCTATGAGATAATAACAGAATGTTATGAGACAGAGTTGTTTTCGAGGCGACTGCAGAGACTGCTTCTCCTCTCCGCGGGAAGTACATCAGCGGTTTTGCATGAATTTACCTCGAAAACAACTCCATCTTGTAACGTCCCGTTATTATCTCATAGCGTGGTGAATGTGCAGGTCACAACTTGTCCACCAGAGCGTTTTGGAGTTGTTGGATTGTGTATTTGATGAGTTTGATGAGGGAAACCAAGAAATCCCATGAGCCTCCGTAGCGTAGCTCTGAGCAGCTTGCGGGCCTGCTCCGCCGCAGTGGGTAAAGCGGCCGCCCCATGTAGAGGCTACAGTCCTCACCGTAGGCGGCCCCAGTTCGAATCCCGCGTCGGGCAGCCCTTTCCTGCATGTCATTCCCCCTCTCTCTGCCCCCTTTCCTGTCTATCTAAAATATGTGCTATCAAATAAAGGCAAAAAGCCCCCAAAATATACTTAAAATTTTTTTTTAAAACAGCTTGCACCGACAATTAAAGGTAACGAACCTACTCCTAAAACTATAGGGATTATGGCAATGGGCCGATTTGCCAAAATGTTGAACTATCCCTTTAAGAACCATCATTATTACAGGCTCAGAAAACAGAGCTCTGTAATCATCTGCACATCCTGCATATCAGGAATCTGCAGTGACGCCAATATGTCACGGTCGACATCAGCTCTCTGTGACGGCGTCTGGTGACAGCAGCGCAGTGGATACAGTTTCAAATCTCCAGTTCCGGCCTTTTGATAGTTATCAGTCTGCTTTGTTTCAACCCCCCAGCGGAGAACTTACAGAACTACAGCGACCCAGAGGAAACTGTTGTTGCACAGAGAGCTGTCTTTGAATGACCCCGGCTGCATTATGAAGCAGATTAGCAGGATAATCATCGGATCTCTAGGGGGGGGGCACAGCAGATAAGTGAGGTCTCGTTATCATGGCCTGAGACGCTGCGTGTCTACGCGGAGGCAATCAGCCCCAACTGATGCGTGACACCTTGAAGAGATAGGGCAGTCTGGAGATAACGGTGTTGACTGTGCGGCCTGTCACATCTGCTCAGTGTAAGTACAGGAGACGATGCCGGCGGAATCCAAATGGACCCAGGAGGAAAGTTTTCAACGCTCTCCGGAAGTTCTCCTCGCACCTCGTTAGTGTTAAAACTCATCATCATCATCATCATCATCATCATCATTATCATCATCACATCGTGTCAGAGCGAGCTGGCAGCTGACAGTAAGGTCGTCCTTACCACGTCTACTGTGCTGAACACGTGGCAGTAGTGGTGGCTGGTCTGCAGGTCCTTGGTGATGTAGGCGAACGTGCACAGGTCCTCCGGGTCCTGGGCCGCGCAGGAGATGTTTCGGATCTCGTGCTCCGCGATGATGTTCTGCACCGAGAAGAGAGAAGAAGACGAGGCAAAGCGTACGGCTCAGTGACCGGACCACACAGGACTGAAAATGATCGCTTCATCACAGCACGGGAAGAGATTCTTTAGCTTTGTCACACACACTCACACTCACACTCACACACGACTGGAAGCAACAATGCATCATGGAAATATGAGCTGACAGGAAGCAGCCAGTAAAGAGGCATAAATCGAGTTTCACAGGAAAGTGCAGCCGTATAAAAAGGGAAGCGGGCTGAGCTTCCAAGGCAACCTCTCAAAGTCTTTTTTTATTAATGTCAGATGAATAAGGGGGAAGCGGACTCTCTTCCTGTTGAGAGACACCGACATGGATGAGTCTGATGTGTTCAATGACAGTCTGTCTTTGCCTGATGTTCAAAAAATGATTTCTGACTGTGTGACACTTTCACAAACATGAGCTCCCTGTGGACCTGGCGAGCAGCCGGCTCCTTAGTGTTGAAATTTTAAAATGAAACCTTAAAATGTATCTAGCTTTGAATTGAATAGTGTTTTTAGTCATTAGTCGTTTTATTTTTTATGTCCTAAATTATATATTATCCCATTTTACGTTCTCTTTCTTATTGTTTATCCGTTGTTTTATCATTTTATATGGACTTTTATTATATATTTTGTTTTTTTTTGTTTGCTGAAGTTATTATAGTTTCTTGTTAAATCTTTTTTTGTTGTATCTCATCATCATCATCATCTTACTTGATTTGTCCTTTTCTTTATATCTTGACATCTGTAAAGCACTTTGCATTAACCTGTATGCAGTACTAGTCTTCAGTCTACTGATTCATCTTAAAATATTATTGCGTTAAATGTTGTGTTATTTGCACTGTGGTCAGGATTATGGATTATGTACGACATGACAGTGTCCAACCTTATTGGCAGCATCGATGAACTTCACACCCTTGTATGTGATGGAGAGGACGATGGTCGGGACTTTTCTCATTTGTTCTGTGGACCTCTGGAGGATGAAAGAACAGCACAGACAGAGATTGATGGTTCATTATTCGGTGTAATGTCACAGTTTTGTTAATCAAAGCTGGAGAAACAGCTTTTGCAGCGTACCCGCATCTTGGAACAAGCGTCCTGCGTGGACTCGGTACCCCGTAGATCCTTAATGAGCATGGAACCGAGGTACTGCACAGGGAGAGGAAAGAGAAAATCTCAGTGTTGCTGCATATTTTTTAATGACAACAGCATCATTCAGGAAGGAGAGAGAAGTGTGGGTTTACATTGGCTTCGTAAGCACAGGACTCAAAGATGAGTTTCTCAGGTTGGTGATGCCAGTTCTGGACCGGAGCGTACGGCGCTGCCAGACTGGGCGGCCGCAAGGTCAGACGAGGTTCTCTATGCCGTTCTTCGTACCGTTCCTAAAAATGATTATCGTTCAAATTATTATTGTTTTTAATCAAAGATGTCTGGCAGGTGAAAAATACAGTAACTACGCCACAGGGAGAATCCTGCACGATGAACCTGTGAACATACATGAGCTCTGTGTCGTTCACTTCGATATCTTTGGGTAACGTCGTAGTCGGTGTTTGGCACTTTTTTCCTCCCTGACTCTCCGACAGGCAGCAGCGGGTCCATCGAGCGTCCCGTGTAGGACTCCATCTGACTGAGGGGGGACGAGGTCTGGGATCCGGGCAGGTCTTGGCACTAGAGAGGAATTGGTGATTAAATTTAGGAAATTGGTGACATAAACTAACTGAACCAAGTCTGACACAAATGTCAGGTGTTTGAGTATCTCACCCTGATCTGAGACAAACGTGGAGGCTTGACTGGAGGCTCCTCGTAGGGTCTCTCTGCTAAGGACGCAATGATGCGTTTCCTGTGACCTAGTAGGGTGATCTTTAACACCTGGAAAATAAAAGATAGACAATGTGTAGCAGTGATGGAGAGACGGCGGTACAACAATACAAACCAGACAGACACTGCCACAACTTTCTACAACTTGCTACTCAAGTTTTAAACCTCACAGTAAATGAGATTCACCTTGGAAGAGCTCTGACTCAAGAATCTCATTTTAGTCAGTTTGTTTTGTTTCCATAAATAATCTTGTTCTTCTGTGTAAATCTCCAAACAAATAATTGAGTCCTCTTTCATTTCTTTGTCATTATGTATTCAAAACCAAAGTCTTGTATTTTCATGGATGGATGGGTATGTGAATGAATTATTTCTAATGGCTAAATACATAAAACACTGTGCCGCAGTCGGTTACATACATTAAAAAACCAAGGATGAAAACACAGTAAAGCCCGAAGGCTTATTTCCACTGTGCTCCTCCAGACGGAGCCAGTTTGAGTCCAGGTTCCTCAAAGTGCAGCTAAAGTAAACTGTCAAAGTTGCTTCTTATCCTGAATTTTCTTGAACACACTGAGAAACTAATTTCACCCTCCGATACTCCTCACAGTCCCCGCATGCCACTGAGACTCACGTTGACAATCTCCAGTTCCCACAGGTTTTTGACGCAGTCCAGAGTGCGGTAGCCGCTGGCCAGGAAGTTGGGTAAGTACTCATGAAGCCCGAGGTTCTCCAGCCAGGAGGACAGGGAGCTGCTGCCGTCACAGCCCAGAGCCTTCACCTGAGGAGGAAATCATTCAGCGACGCTCTGAGAACTGTAGCACTGCATACCCTGAAAAGTTTTAGCATCTATTTTTGTGGTGTTAAAATGTGGAATAGACTAGATGAGGATATAAAAATGTGCAATAACTTAAAACAATTTAAAAGTAAGTACAAACATACACTCTTGGACAGCTATAAAGAACTTGACAGCTAATAATTACTCTTTTTATTTATAATCATGGTCTTATTTCATATTAAAGCAATATGTTTTTAATCTTCTGAATTGTATGGAACTACAGATGTACTGTATATGACATGAATCACAATGTAAGGGGGGGCTGAACTTGATAAGCTTTGCTTCCTTCAGCCCCTTCTCAAACTTGCACAGTATCATTATTGTTTTGTTTCTTGTTACATAGATTGTTTGTCTTTTGATGTGCTTGTTTGAGACAAATAAAAATCAAATCAAATCAAATCAAATTTGCTGCATTTATAACCAGTTAGTTTTCCTGTTTGACTTAAGGAACTGGCAACAATGATATAGTGCAAGTGTTGGATGTTAATTAAAGGAGGTAACACATTAGAGGTTAAATTTACACCACAACTGTGATGGTGGAAGAAGCTATTTCATCTCTTAATGAGGTACAGGAAGGGAAAATGTAAAAAATACTCCAGTACAAGTGAAAGTCCAATATCCAAAATCAATATCTAATTAATTATATATCTAATTATATAATATATGTCCAATAACTAATCAATTAAGTACAGAGCTGTCACAGGCTAAGCTAAAAATAAAACTACTCACTGAAAAATGCTCCCAGTGACTAATATGTCACATTATTAGATTGTGAATGCTGGAGCAACTAATTACATAAGACTTGTGTTGTTGTAGCTGCTCGAGGTGGAAGTAATTTATGTTAGATATTCATTTTAAAACAAATCTGTAATCATATTTATCAAATAAACATAAGGGAGTAAAATGTACAAAATTTGCAGAATCGTATAGGAGTGCATTTTGTGATCTTGTATCAAAAGGCAACTAATTTTCCGCTGAATTAAACACTGTAGTATGAATCAATGGTTTGTCACCTTAGGTAACGAACGCGCTGCGTGCAGGATCTTCTTTCTGTGGCTCGGGTCTGTGATACCGATCTCTCTCAAGTCCTGGTCCTCCATGACGTTGCTCCCCTGCAGAGGAAAATACAGAAAAATTTGCATTGTTCATCAGGGAGAAGTGAATCAACTTGCAATGCGGTGCCTGGGAAAAGTCTTTAGAAAGAGTGGCACGTGCATGAGAGCACAAATCATCCAATGAGCTCCAGGCAAAAGGCTGATGTGATGTTGTTCTGCAACATAGTATAAAATGTAAAATACTGAGTCAGACTGTAGTACATGATCACATGAATAAATCTGTTATGCTACTTTGATCTTTGAAGATCTAAAATATGCATCCTGTGCTGCAACCTAGTATTGATCACGAGCAATGCAACCGTTGCAGAAAAAAAAAAGATCAATTATTCCTGAGTGACATTTCCAAACTCCTTCCCGGGGTCCAACCTCCAACCAACCTGACTGTACTAAAGCAGCCATGTCGATAACTCCTTAAGTGAGATGTAAGCGCGCGGGGGAGGCAGGGGACAGAGGGGGACGTTTGAGTGATGGTCGGACCCATCTCTGCTTAAACACACCACCACCTTTGAGACCATGTGGCAGGTAATGGATAATAGAGACAGGGTCCATGAATCAATGTCAGATGTGCAGAGTGGTCAACCATATGAGATGGAGGCGAAGAATAACCAGTGGCGCTAAAGCCGACTGTGGCTGCAGGCGATCATGTTGAAGTGTCTCATTAGATAACCTAAAGATCTGACCGTTCAAAACACGATTCCTAAGATAACCAGTGAATAAGAAGCATACATGTGGTCCGCTGTGGGGCGGTGAGCCGTAACCCCTCACTGTGTTACCTCTAACAGATGGGATTTAGTTGCTGACCTCTCGGTAAAGTATCGTGATGCTACATGGGAGCTGCTGCCTCAGGAACAAATTGTGACAGCTCAGGCCCTGTGTGGCTGACTCTTCAATATGAATCTCAAGTTAATCCTATGGTGCTCACCTCTGCACACACACAGAAACTGTCTGTAGGTTAAAAGTGACGGCCTGTTTCTCATGCAGAAGCTGTAGGTGTAAACAAGGCGGAGGACAGGGGAGGAGCAGGCCTGTCAGTAACAGTAACAACTGCAGAGTAATCAGGGTAATGCTGCATGTGGAATCCCAATCACAATCTTGCAGAGTAATGCACCAATATACAGTTTTACACCAACGTTTCATTCAAATAATCTTGTAATGTGTAAGTATTTAATATGAGGATGTTTGGAAAGGAAAGGAAAGGAAAGGAAAGGAAAGGAAAGGAAAGGAACAAAACGAGTGCCTCTCTGTTTGAATAAGTTCTGTTGGTCATAAGTGTTGCTGACCCACATTGCCTCACACTCAGATTTGAGCATCATGACACATCTCTTTTGCTTTTTAATACCTCACACTAAACTGACAACTTAAAGCTCAGTATCTCTGAGCAGCAACATGCTGATCGCTGCCTCTCCAGCTGAGGATTGAAACTATTTGCGGAGCTGGATGGATAATAGCGCTTTCACAGTGCATGCATCATTGCATTACTGTCCCACTGGAGATTAACTGATAAATGGCTCTGTGGGGAGAAATAGAGCTGCAACAGACTGGCTCCACTGTGTTTGCTGCCATTTCCTGGTGTGTTTTCTTCACCGTTTATGGTTAAAAAAAAATGTTTTAGTGCAGCTATTTGAGATTTTCTGTTTGTTTGTTTGTTTTTTTACCATTGCACATACTTATTTTACACAGTTTTTATTAAGATGCAGCTTTTGATGCCAATCACTGAGTTTAAACAGCAGATTTATTTTTCATTAGAGATAAAAGGGACATTATATAATGCTATGTGGGTTTGGGGGGTGGGGTTATATAAGTGCATCAATTAAGGCTGAAATGATTGGACCATCAATCATCTAGTCAATTCCAAAACAATCCATCACCAACGATTTTAATAATAGATTAATTGTTACGGCATTTATCCAGAAGAAAATCAATATATCTGATGACTGTGAGGATTTTTTTTGCCAAAATAACTTTGAATGTGAGATTTTAGATGTGGGATTTTTTTTTTAGGGGTAAGACATTTTTTACAGAAATGAATTATTAATCAATATTAATATTCATATTTTTGCTTTATTGTGGATTGTTGTTGAGGCACAGCAAATAATCTGAAGATGATGAAAATCTAAATAATGAGAAGAACAGTTTCTGTCCTAATTCATATTTTGCTGCCTGAACAAACTGAACATTGGGACTTGAGATATGAACCCTTGAAAACTTCCTTGAACTGCAGCTGAGTTGATCAAATTCTTATATCCTGCCACATAAACATCACATTCACCCCCCCCTACATCTTAATCAGCCATTTATCCTCACACACAGACACTGCAAAACACAAAGAGTGTGACAAACTGTCAGGTAAACTTTAACTAATGTGGTTCCTCTTTTTCTTCACAACAGACTCAGGTCTAAAAGTGAGAATACATTCGCTGGCAGAAAGCTGACATCAGCAAACACAGGTGAAAATAATACATTACAGTACACACAGTAGTGTAAGCTTGGTGTGTTTGTGTCTGTGCTTGTGTGGCCCATCCATCTCTGCCTTCCCCTGTCCTCTCATTAAACCCCCCTTCAGTCACCCAGAGAGCAGCCACAGTCGTCCCTCTGGTTTTAAAAAGCACTCTGAATCCAGGCCAGGAGCTCGCGGGCACGGATCACTCACTCTGACCGTCTAAAGGACAGCTAACCAGCACCACTTAAAGTCATAGTTTGTCCTCCTAAACAGGCTGTTACAAGACCACACATATGGAGTCAAAGCAGTGCCATAAAAAAGAACACATCCATAAAAGAGAAAGACCTTAGATGAGGAAATAAAAGCAAGAATAAATATGGAAATGGAAGTGGGAAAATAAATACTAAAGAATCTTGCTTTAGCTTTCCTCTTAGGGAAATAGGAGAAAAGCAAAAGCAATGGGGCAAATGCATTATTTCTACTCATTCATATACAGTATGTCAACATTATTTTATGTACTTATTAATCCTGTTTATGTTTTCCTATTCTTTTTATGGCCCCTCTATGATCCCATACACACAAGCCTGTGAGGAGAAACTCACAAGAAACTGTGACACAATGTTAATGTTAAAATTAACCATTCTATTCAATCTAACACAGATGTTTTTCGAAATGGACTACACTACATCACCACCATCGGCGCAACAGAAAAAATCAATTAATCCATTCCCAAACCTTGAGTTTTTCTAATGCATGAGGCCATTACTGGGTTTCCAATTTGTCTGCAGGCTTTGGTGAGCATTGACCTGCTCCAGCATAACCACTTTGCATTGATGGCAGAAAGTAGCAGTGAGGACAGTGGAAGGGTTGAGTTTCAAAGATGTTCTGGTGTTTCTCTAACTTTTGTGCAGCTTTCTTGGTTCCATTAAACACAGAATCACCTCCACCGACCCGAAACCTTAAAGTAAATTTGTTCCTCTCTAGGTGGCTCCATGAACACCAGCTTCAAACAGCGTCACACGTCAGAGACACAGTCGCCTCGAATACAAACTAAGTCGGTGCTCTGCTGGCTGACCCCGTCACAGCCGACTTTCACACCCACCAGGAAGCTGCGCTCAGACGCAGAGTGAGGCTGTTTTTGTCTCAACCAGCTCTACGTATACCTGTCAGGACCGGCAGGGACCGGGGGAGAACAGCGTGGCTGCGAGAGAGCTTGTTTCATCAGGACATTTGCTCCTACGAGTCGATAAAAAGCATCTAATTGGTTTCAGAAGAGGCTCGTCTCTGCCTCGGTGCTTGAACACAATACAATCACTGCTGTTATTGATCGGCTCGTGGAGCGAGCCTGCAGGGCAGACGGAGATCACAGCAGTCTGACCGGCAGAGTAAACACTGTTTAATTGGTGATCTCACTGCACATTGGCCACAGTCAACGTGCCATTTTTCATCCAATGTTTTTCAATGTTTTTACACCCATGAGAGGTTGTTTGTTTTTTTTTTTAGCCTGCCGACCATTTTTCAAAGACTCATTCAGTGTAGGTCTAATTTTTGCTGCTCAATTGAAGCTGACTTTTTACATTTGGTGATGAAAATGATACGACCATTAAATGAATGTAGCCTTTTAACTTCATGTCTAATGGAGCAGCTCTGCTGTAGAGGAAATGCCATGGTCATATTAGAGTCTTTCAGAGGAGGTTTCAGTCGGGCATGAATCTCTACAACATCCAGGTGTGTGTATGAGCTGATGCATTGGATCGGTCTGATGCTTATGAGTTTAGATTTGTTGCGTTGTAATAAAATCAGACAGGAATATGTGTCTGCTCACACAGCCAACAATGAAATATGACCTGTTCCTGCTGTATTCACTCTAGTGCACATTAAAGACAATTAGAAAAATTGTGTTAAATGAAAAGGTGACTCATTGTTCAGCTCTCAATTCCAGTCGAGACCAAATTGTGTATTATTTAAAGGGCACCATTAGCTGTTGGAAGGACAGGTTGTTTTAAAGGTTACAGCTTATTTCTGAATCCTCTAGCGGTTTCAGTAAACCAGGTGGTGGTTTGCAAAGCCGCGTTTAAAGACAGAAATATCGCCGGCTCACCGCTTTCACAGGGAATAAAAAAGAAAAAAAAGAAAGAAAACACTCAGGGACTCGGGGATGAGGAGAGTGTGAAGGACTGGAAAAGACAGTGGGGGAGATTAAACCCGGAGAGTAACTTCAGAAGGCTTCACCACAGACTTAAACATGGGTGTCGACACCGGGGTGAGAAGGAAGAGAGGCAATTCTAAGGTTATGTAAAGAAGATTAAAGATTATTCAACCAAGTATCATTGTACGCTGAAATTAGCCAGACATGGTTTGGCACCTGCAGCTACATGATGCTGCTGCAGCAGAGCATGAAATGTTCACTTCACATACATTTCACTGTCGCTGGATGACGTCATTTCTGCTGGTGAAAAGGAAGCAGATGACAAACTGAGACTCTGCAATCAGCTAAAGCTTCATAAGACAAACCCAAGAGGTCCTAAGATACAAGGAAGTAACAAATACCAGGACCTTCATTTCACCTAAGCAGACACCACAATATTCATTTGCATTTGGTTTAATAGCGGCATTTGCGGCCGACCTGTAGAGTCTGTGAACTATTCGTCTTATTTCACTCTGGTTTAGCTGATCGTTGCCGTTGTCAGTCATTGTTTTTTTTGCAACAGCTGCTTTTGATTCAATAATTTCACAGTCTGTGGAAACGCTGGATTGAAACGTTGCTTCTGTTCATCTGCACAGTCACACACTAACACACACAAAAGCGCTGAGGTCATAAACGGGGGGCTGCGTTTGTCGTCGTGCCTCGTAAATCAAAATGACATTGGCAGCAACGCGGGCGAAGTCGTTACATCGAATGCTAATTAGCAGTTAGCAACATTTGACCACACGAGTTTCCAATGGATCTGTCATGAGGCCAAAGTGTTTGATATCTGGCTTCCAACAGCAGAGAAGACGATGTATTTACCATCAATGTACACAACTGGCCGAATCAGTCTTTTAGTACGGCCTTATGTATTTACACCCTGTGTTTAGAAGGTGGTCCAATTGAACAGCTACTGAGATTGCAGTGTGTTACACAGAATTTCCACCTAAAGGCAGCAAGTCACAGTGGGAGTATCTTTAAAATCTAAATTCATCCAGTCGTTCATTTTTCTTCAAATTTAATCAAATCCATTCAAATCAAATCAAATCAGATGTGATGTTTGAATGAGATGAAAACCTGCAGACACTGTGTCACTCTATCTGTTACAGAGGAGTATGACGGAGCTTGATGGAGGAGGAGGAAGAGAGAGTTTTCATCTTGACACATAAGTTGGCTGTCTCATTTCCAACATGGCCACCGGCTCAGACGACCAGCTGGGTCCCTCCTCCTTCTCCTCCCCTCCCCTCCATCACTCTTCATTACCGACGAAAGCAACGGCGCCAGCTCACAGTGGCGTCGCACACCGTGGGGCTCTATAAACTTGTCGGCTTGGCAACAGCATCCCATTGCTCACTGGGACACTCCTCCCTTTCTGGCCGGGCATCAGCTGCCGGCTCACTGACTGTGAGTGAGAGGCCGCGGCGGCAGCGGCAGCAGCCTCCCGATTCAATACACAACCAGGCGTGAGGATATCAAACCTGCTGTAAGCAACAACACATCTGACAGCACAGATCAAACTGTTTGTTACTGTCTCGCTGAACAAACCTGTACGTCTACTAAACATCGATGGATGCTCTGCCTAAAGCTTCTCACGAGAATAAGCTCGAGTAATAAGTGCAATTTTTTATTGAATGTTGTCTAACTATTTTATGATTGTTTTTTATTGTGTTGAGGGTTGAAGAGGTGTCTGACTGGCACACTGCTTTTCATTGCATTGTACAGTACACAGTACCTTGAATGTATATGACAATAAACTAACTAACTAACTAACTAACTAACTAAGAAGAAAGGTTCTTTAACTGAATTCTGTAAAATATGGTGTGATGTTGGGTTATGAGCTGAATCCATCCAGATATAACAATGTTCCTACTGAAACACAAGCCAGGCTCATGATACAGAGGGAGCGGTATCAGCTATCTGAACATCAGATGGAGCTAATGGGATCATCTGCCAGCTAATGGAGGGGAGCATCAATTGGATTAATGCACAAACTGGAGTGAAGCAGGAGAGGAAGAGGCGGTGGAGGAGGCAAGAGGGGAAAAAAGGGTCATAAAAGTGAGACAAGAGTCAGAAAACAAAGTAATAGAAGCAGAGATCAATCCTCACCATGTAGTGCAGGTCGTCGAAGCCGTTGAGGAGAAGCTTGCTCTCGTACTGCGGCAGCCCCACGTGCTCCAGCCAGTCTCCCACGGGCTGGTCCAGCAGCCGGCCTGCAGCACCTGCCGACAGGGGAAAGCGCTTCAGGAGGGAGAAACCTTTCAGCCGGTAGCAGCGGCACTCTGAGGAGGAGACGTGGCATTGCCACATCATTCTCGGCCAGCAGCGCCGAGTGCACCAGCAACAGGAAGGCGGAGGAGACAGTGTCCTCTGTGGACAGGGCGTCAGCTCCCGCGGCGAAGCGGGGGCCGAACCACAGTCACCCAAGACGGATTAAAGACCCCTGATCTCAGGGGCGACGAGGGGAGACGAGGAGGGGATACGAGCTGGTTGACAACCAGCTGATATCAGCAAAACTCTCAGCTGTGACAGTCAGCCAGGAACATGGCAAAAAAAAACACACTTTCAAATCAACACGGTGCTACCTCACATCAGGAGGTAACATTTTCTGTCCAAAAACACAAGCCTGCTGCTGATTTAATTAAGCTCCAGATTTGTCATGAGGAGAAAGTCACAGGAGTCAGAGGAGAGCAGCAGCTCCTAACAGCTTTTCCAGGGGAGGAGATTTGTTTCAGCTGAGAGGGAAGTTCTTTGAAAAACTTGTGGACAGAGGCAGGAAACAGTTAATTATCGAATTAATCTCATTCCTGATTCACAGTGTTCACATGGAGAGCAGCCGGACAGAGAGAAAATGGAGAAGGGGCTAACGCGACTGCAGCGAGCTGAGATTGATCATGAATAAAAGCAGCTGTGACGGCTGTCAGCAGCCCCAGCCTCACCTACAGAGGCAGAGATGAATGTCTCCACTGCTTTGAACAGGTTACTTTTATGTTTTAACTCACTTTCAAAGCAAAGCGCTCACACAGGAATGAATTATTTCTCACTTAAATCAGGTGTAGTTGTCTTTGAGTCTGGATTTGATAACTGAATTCACCACAGTTAACAGAATATATCATTTTTCTGTTCAAGAAAAGAGTTACCAAGTTGCAAACTTACATTAACAAACAAGGTATCATAAGCTGAATTAAAATCAATGTGTAAAATAAACAGCTTAAATATTCATGTTCTTTTCTTGCTCTCATCTCTTCAACTGCTACAAAATCCCGTCCTGTTCCTGAGGAGATTTCCAAACCATGAATCCCATCCTGGTCACTCCAGCTGCTTGAAAATGTGTCAAGTGAAAAAAAAAAAGAAAAAAAAATCCACTCAAAGATCCAATCAGCTACTTCAAAGAGCACTTTGGTAATTGAACTCTTCCGCTGACAAGAGAGTGCAAAAATTGTGCCTCTCCCTCACTCTCTCTCTCTCTCACTCTCAGTTTGCAAGACGTGGTCCAGTCCAGCAAAAAGCAAAAAAAAAAGAAATCTCCTGCAGTCGTCTCCAGGCTGAAGAATGGACCATCTAATCCTACAGATGCCGAGGTGGCGTCCTTCTATTGTCCTGGTTGTTCACAATACTGCTGCCTGCAATTCCTCTCTCCTCCCGTACTCTCTCTCTCTCCCTCTCTCTCTCTCTCTCTCTCCACTCAATGCATGCGCTTCCCCACTCCTCCCTCCCCTCACCCCTCTCCCTCTCTCTCTTTCCCTCTTCCCTCTCCCTCTCTCTCTCTGAAACACTGCAGGTGGCTGCTCTTTGTCAGTGCGAGCTATGGTTTCAGCCACAGACCACCACCACCACCACCACCACCACCCCTCATTAGTCGCATGTGCTTGAGTTTCTGCATCTTCTGTCTGTGTGTGTGTGTCACCCTTTACAAGTCTTTTCTCACACTCCTTATGATCTCCTCCACACTCCACCACCACCACCATCATCTCTTCCCCTCTGATGTACAAGTAGCTCAGTAGCGAAGAGAAAAGTAAAAAAAGTGACTGCAGGCACAGAGCCAATCGGCCAGTGACAACACAGCTCTCCAGTCAACACTGACAAGAGGCAAATCAGAAGATGAGGGGTGTGGGTGTGGGTGTGGGGGGGGCTTCTCACATGTGCATCAAACAGAGAGCCTCTTCTCCTTTGCGAGTCCCTCCGTGGCCTCCTGACAGCAGCACTCTTCATGAGCGTGGCAGCTAAAAGCTTGAGAATCGCATATATACTATATGCAGAGGAGCGGGTTCTTATAGAGCAGACAGATGCAGATGCAGATGCAGGCAGCGATGGGGCGCCAACTACTTTACTGCAGTGGTCTCAGCTTTCCTCAAGTCTACAAAGCAAAATGAGCTCATCCCCCTGACATACGTAGTGGTTAATATTTAAACAGCTCACTCCAGTGCAGGGCATGAAGGAACAAGAGGGGTGGGATGAGAAGACAGATAACTTTTGTGCATAGGAAAAAGTGGATCTGCTGCAAGGCGCAAATGTGTTATAATGTGGCTAAAGCGAATGCTGGATAATGAGGGATAAAGGCTGAAGGGAAAGGAGTGGATTGTTTGGGTTATAGCTACGGTCCCCAGGAGCCGTCTATCAGCCCTGACGACAGGCTCCTCAAAAACCCAAAGGACTAAGAGGAGAGTCGGTGCAGAATCCTTAACACCAAGACATTACAATGCAGAACGCGAGGCGAGATCTAATATTGTGTCTCTCAGGCACTTTGGTCATAAAATAAAGATACAATTGCTAACTTTCAACTTGAGTTTAGAGACCAGTGCTTGACCCGATCGCACCCCGGGTGGCTTAAAAGCACTTCTGGTTTTGTGTCGCACGGCACAGCTCGGAGTCAGCGCCTCAGAAAAAAGGACACAGAGAATGAACCTCTATTTTATTTATGCTATCTGTCAAAAGTTTCAGAACACCACCATTTTTTTCTACTTGTTACTTATAGAAATGTGGAGCAACTCACATCTAGTGAATCACCTTTAATGGTATTTTTAGATAAGTGGTAATAAAAAAGTGGAGGTCAACAGCAGCTGAGACAACGTGTGAATTAATAATGGTCAAATTACAGCTTCAGAAGTAAATCAAGATGAAAATGTATGCCAACACTTCCTTCAGGTGTGAATATTTATGTTGGAACAAACTGTTACTTCAGCCACTGATGCATCATTAGGAAATAACTGTACAGCAGGAAGCAATGCTACATATTTCTATCAGAAGGTTAAGTATAAGGATACAATTATGTTTCTCTTTCATATATACTTCACATGTTCTATTAGTCACTGAGGGAGCAACTGTAGCTCCCCCTGAGTATCAATAAAGTTTTCTGATTCTGTTTCTGAAGACAGACTGGTTGGTCGGGGCTTCATCCTGCAGCAAGATATAACGACCTAGAACGACATAAGACTGAAAAGCAGCACAGTCTCCAGAGTGTCCTGAACTAGACAGAACTGCCTTCCAGTCCAACACAATAATGGGAACTTCTGTGTCGGTGTTGGAACGACTTCTCTGAACAATATTAGATTTCTTCTGTATAGAAAGTGTGTTCGGCTTAGATCAAAGTTCTAATTTCAGAAACACTGAGGATTTAAAGAACAGCTGGAGAAATGGAGGAGTTGTTACACTTCTGACAGGCCGTGCACCTTTCTCTGTGGGTGCTGATGCTGCTCCCTCTCCTCATTTGCTTCATTAAACCAGACCAACTGTCTGCCTGCATTAAATGTTTTACTGTCTTCTGTTGTTGACTGAAGTGCAATCTGTTACCAGATACGTCCCCCATTGTCACCTGTTCGATTTCCCTTGTAAAAAAAAACTTTGTGGATGATTACAATCCAGGTTTACTACAGTACAGAAAGCTGGAGTTCTGTTGGCACCTGAATGCACCACATACTTGGAAAGGCTGTTTAAAGGCTTGGAGGAAATGAATTTCAGTCTAAATCTGCCCACTGAAGACTCCGCCTTTGGCCAAACACAGACATTGGTTTTTTTTTTTTTATGCTCAGGCCTGGTGAGCTCGCAGCAAGATGCTTAGGAGATTAATAATGCAAGAGTAGTGAACCATTTTCCCCTCAAATGTTCAGCTTTCATTGATAATGATAGTAACATTCAATGGAATGAAAAAGGTAATAATGATCATACTCTACCTGGGGTAGCATATTGCTGATCTCTGGAAAAATCGATGCCGGCACCAATCAGTGTCATGATCTTCTCGATCTGCGGACAGGAAGAGAACACAGAGAGGTGAGAGCCTGAAGACGCCATCACATTTTTTTTTTTACCTCCACCTCTCACCAGCAAATGCCCCCATGCCTTAGACAATAAACCACCAGATAATACAGTCACTCTGCAAAGGCAAACGACAGCGCTGAGGGAACCTTCAGCAAGAGAAAAGTCAGTATCAGTGGTTTTATGAAGAAATGTAAATAAATTAGAATAATTTAAATAGCATCTTCTGCAACATGATTGATTGCCTTTATATCTCATTTATGGCCACAGCATTAAAGTCATTTCCATTGTCTCGTATTGGACGACTTACTGGCGCTGGGCTGCAGGCAGCAGACGAGATGCTGCTGCTGCCTGCAGCCAAAACAATGCTAATTTACAAAGACATCCCAGTTTCACAACCAGGCATAAACGATCACAAAGCAAAAGTTTTGTCGGGGCAATCAGAAAGAGCTGAAAGAGAAAAAAGAAAAGAAACAGAAATTGTGTCATGTTAAACTATGTGTGTCATGATGTTTTGCTCCAGTAACACTTGTAACAATTAGCTATTGTTTCAAGGCAGCTGAGGCTCAAAGTACACAGTGAAATACAAAGAGACTGAGGAAAAAAACAAAACAGAGTGACACTTAAACTAAAAAGATTCCCCGACTCCCATGTTATCTCGTCTTATTTCATGCATCTCTACAGGATGCATGTGAACATTACTGAGGTGTTGTCTCCCAGCATGGTCCCCGATGTCTACAAGTCATCTACATGCACACATGCGGACGTTTCCAATCAGAATAATGCATTCATGAGGGCGCCGGAGCAGCAGTGGGTCACCGAGTCGATATTACACCTGTCACACAGAACTGAAACATGGCACCCACCCTTCGACCACTGCAGGGCTGAGCATGCATAGACTCTGGGAGAGAGTGTAGAAAATTGAAGGGGTAGAAACTGACAGTGCTGCTGTCATATCTGTCAGGTGCTGTCACTCCAGCTCTTTTTGTGGATATGGGCATGTTTTGTGGAATGAATAGCTGCCTTTTCTGTGGGGAAATATTTTATCTGAAAACGGTGCCACTGGCTACTGAGCCCAAGTTCTGTCTGCTGCTCTAAAAGCCTTCAGACAGGTTATCAGTCCCCATAAGGCAAAGTGCCATCAGGAGACCTAAGTCTATTTGTTAGGTTCTCGTCATCAATCAGCATATGGATGTTCAGTAAATGGTTTGTAATTAAAAGAGAAACGTCTGTGAGAGGAGGAGGAGAGAGAGAGAAAACTAACTTTGAGGAGTGATGCATCTATTTAAATGGGCTGCTGTCAGACTGGATAGTTAATAGCACCTGAAAGCTTCTAGACTTGCACAGAAAAAGAAATGAATAATCACTGTGATTATGTCATTTCAAAAGGGTTCGTTAAACCTTGAAAGTATCCCAATCTACCTCTACAAAGAATGCCCCAGAAGAACAGAACAGACAAAAAAAATAAAATAAACCCAGGACCAGACCAGGAGGTATTTCTTTTTATGAAGATGAGACGTCTTACTCTGTCAAAGGAACTAGATCTTCGTTGTTTTGCAGAGGCAGGAGTCGTCTGTGTCTGCTGAGAGAGAATCCAGGGATTTTGTGTTGACTTTTTTCTGTTCAGCTGCTGTACCTACACCCTGTGCCAGCTATCCTCTGGCAGGGCTTTGTTTCATACACAGATCCTCTACACAGCCGATACTGAAAACATTCAACGAGTATTTCATATGGAAAGCTGAGTATGTCTTGTGCATAAGCGATGTGTTTGTAATGATTAAAGGGTCGAAGAGTCGGTGGAATGGAAAGATTTTAGAGCAGAAAAGTGATGAAATTAAGACACACTCCGAGCTTCAGTGTACAGTGAAATACGTAACTTTTATATTTTTACCCTAGCTTGTTATTTTCACATTCAACTTTAATTCTCAGCGCTCAAAACACCTCGCTTCTATCAAAGAAAGGGAGGACGGGAGGGTTGTGCGACAAAGGGCAGAGGGAAGATCACATTGTCCATCTGTACACTGTTATGTCTCCATACTGTTGATTAGAGTCCTGCATATTAAACAGATGGTAGATTAGTCACACACACACACTCGACAAATAACCTCCATCTATCAGCGCCACATGTTCGCTATATCACTCATTAAACACGACTGACGGTGGTGAACTGGCAGCACTTCTCCTACCTGAGCAAAGACCCCCAATGACTCAGCAAAAATACATCACTACTGTTTCGTTTCCTTAGATTTGCTCCCCCCCACCGAAATAAAGGAAGAGGTCAATATATTAAAGCTGCAGCTTTTTGTTTTTTAAAAGACAAATAGGTGAGAAGATGATGCTCCCATGTTAGCTACAGCCAGAACCTGGTTAGCTTAGCTTAGCTGGAGATGAGGGAAACAGTTAGTCAGGCCACATCCGAAGGTATAAAAGAAGCATAAAAGCACCTGTGACAGTGTGTGTTGTTTTAATCTGTAGAAAACCTACATTCATTTAATAATTAAGGTTTGTGCCCAGCTATTTCTTGCTTTGGCTGCAAGGCAACCGGTGTTCAGTCGACTCCAGAAAGTCACTGCTACTGGCCAAGAGACTGTCGGACACAGAGTCCTTTGTAAAACCACTCGGTCATTTCAACACTTCTGTTTTTTTCTACTGATTAAATAAATGAAACCAAATTTGTTAATTAGTGATCTCTTGACAAATCCTGGCTAGCCTTTTCCCCTTGTTTCCAGTCTTTATGCTAAGCTAAGCTAAGCTGAGCCAAGTGTCCGTTGGCTGTGGCTTCATATTTACCATATGCTGTATGAGAGTGGTATTGATTTTCCTTATCTAACTCTTGGCAAGTGATCAAGTAAGTGTATTTCCTAAAGTGTCTTTTCTTTTAAGAGTGCTAACAACCCAAACAATATAAATACCACAACTAAAAGGGAATAGAAGGCTTGCTATGAGGAAGCTGAAATTTCTCCAGCAGAGATGTGAAAGATAAAAAAAAACAAAAAACTCCTTTCTGTTCATTGGCTACTGCATGTGCTCTACAGCATGGCATGGACATGTCTTCTGCAATAAATAAGAAAGAGAAGTCTCAATGTGACGTTTTTGTGTTGCATTCATAATGGCATAAATTACTGGGCCTCAGCAGGACAGAGCCATTTAAGAAGCCACTGATGAGCAGTGGCATTAATCAGAGCTCCAATATGTGAAATTACACTCACTCACTGAGCTGTTGTAACTCCTGTGGTAATGAGGGCAGTGGCAGTGCTCTCGTCTCATAAAGTGACCGAGGTGTGTGCTGGAGGGGGGATAATGCTTCTGTCCATGGCATCAGTCCTCAGCAATGAGCAGAGGGGGACCAACAAGGAGCCGTGATCCCGCTCCTCTTTGGCTCTCAGGAGATAAGACCCGCCAACATACTCTTAAATATTGAAACAGAGGTTGTAGTAGCAGGTCCCCCCCGATTTGCTGCATCTGCAAAACCCTCAGGGTGCCTTTGTGAATGACTCGAACTGCAGCGTATAGGAAGAAGAGAAACGACTGGTTGCATCTTAAACACGCTCACACTGCAGGTAAAGACAGCGTGCCAAGCTTTGTCATTTAAACACAATGCAAATGTATGCATGGATGCAATGACAATGAAATACTGTAGCTGCTCTCTGTGGTGGTGTGTTGGCTTCACTTGTCCAGTAGAATGGAGAAAAAAAAAAATACTAGCTGGTCCGGTGAGATTCGGGAGCAGCTACCGTGAAAGGCAGGTGTGATATTGTGTTGGAGCTGGGTAAATATATCCTTATCAGGAGACACGGCCCGGTGATTTCCTCAAGGTAAAACACATCCACAACAAGAAAAAAAGCCTCTGAATTTCATGGTGGAAAACTAAGAAGCTTGGTGCCATGAGAATTAAGGGAGGAGAGAGGGAGGGAGGAATGTGTTTTTGTGCTGCAGGATCCAATCAATACAGAGACCTGAAATGGAGAGGCGTCCATTGTGAGAGGGGCTCAATGTGAACAAGGAGGTACAATGAAGAGGGGTCAGGAGTCGTCGGCAGGGTGGAGGTCAACAGCTGAAGAGCTAGCAGTGATGAGAGATGCTCAGGGCGAGATTAAAGACACATGAACCAATTCATCATGCGTCACACAGCGGGGGCCTGCTGCACCAGGATGAGTGAGGAGAATAACTCCACTGCTGTCTTCCTGGGATTTGAAAGCATAGAGTTTTTTTTTTTTTTTTTGCATTGACAGCTTTGAGAATCTTGAACAATGAGCAACTGAGGCACGGAGAAGAGTGTGGTGGGAGAGCTAAAGCACGCCTGGCAGAGCCGGAGCAGGGTGAAACAAAAGGCTGCCGCAGAGAGAGTGTGCCCAGACCACCGGCTTCAAATTGGCAAGCTGGCACCAAAACAAGGGTTGGAATTAATAAATAAAACTATATGGGCAAGTGAATGGCATCAAGGGGAACACAAACACACCACCACCAACACCACCATCTTGAAAAGGGGGATGCCAACAGCTCAGTGGCACGATGGGACAAAGCACTGTCAGCAGTCCCTCATCAACGTCCTCCTGAAATAGCCCAATGTCACGCTGCTGCTGCTGCTGCTGCTGCTGCTGCTTTAAGGGACAGCGTCTCTTCCAAACAAATTCAAAAACTTTGTCAGCTCATCCCTACAGGAAGTAGGAATACACATCTTCCAATGAAAGGTGAAATAAGTTGAAAGACTTTGTTCAACTCGGAGCAGAAAGGGCTTCATCACTTTTCTCCAGTGATTGAAGCAAGAGGAAGTCAGTAGTGGCTGCATGTCTCTGCCCCCCTGTGGCTGTCCTGTGTTGCCCCCCCCCCCCACCCCCCTGGTGGGGATTAGAGAATAGATTTCCCCTGCCGGCTGCACCAGGCCGTGACACACACACACCCACAGTTTAGTTTGATCTCAGCAGGTCAAATACGTGAGGCTTCTGTCTGTAACAAACTCCAAGGCCAGAACAGAAAAATAAAAGCTACCTCAAATCCACAATGAGTTTCTGAACACGACGACACGAGAAGGCAAAAAAAAGGGAACAAAGACATGCTACGTGAATTGTGGCAGAAAATGCCACAGAGGATTAACTTTTTAAAGAACACACTCCGAAGCAGAAAGACAACCTGAGGAAATGGATGAGACTTTTACCCCCCCCTTCCTCATTCCACAGTGCTGGATTCAGCAAATAAAGCATCACGCTTCAATCAGCACACAACAACCCAACAGGCTTTTACAAGAAATATAATATACACAGTAATGCTAGAGAGCATCAATTATTTTCCCATTCAGTTCATTCATGGCAGGTAGATAAGATTAATGAGGCTCCAGTGGACGTTGCTGCCTGTAAGGGAATCAATACTCACAAAAGCTGGTTTCATAGTGGCTACTGGATCTGAGCAGGGCGAATCGAAAATGAAGTAAAAAAGTGAAGTGGGTCTGTGGATGTCGGGCCTCTCCCTCTCCCTTTCCTTCTCCCTCTCCTTCTCCCTCTCCCTCTGTCTACAGCCCTCTGTCTCCCTTTCTCTCCTCCCATCTGTGGAGCTCAGTTTGCTGGCCCACACAATGTGCCCCCTGGATTGTCATCTTCAGTCTGATCCCGAGGACCAAGACCGACCCGCATTAGCATGCGCTTTACACACCAGCACACACACGCAACAAAACACACATGCACACACACTCAGAGCTCCTTAAATGGAGAGATGCATAGGCCAAGACCTCATGCAAGTCAAACTTTAACTACTTTCCCCCCCACACACACACACTCCTTTCATTTGCTATGCACTTTACAACGGCACTGTGAATATTTCAATCCCAAGCAAGCGCAGGTTTTTATTCCCTGAAAGGACAGAAAAAGAAAAAGATTCTGGGCTCGTGCCTTTTTGGTTTCAGCACAGAACTCCCAGGCATCTGACTCACTATTCAAATGAGAAGAAACAGGCATCCAAGTTCATTAATATTGGCTTCGGCTCCTAAATTGGACAAAAGAAATTGCCTTGTCAAAAACGCCAAATCTCATTTGAGGGAAATCATGCAACCGTTGCCATTACAAGGTGGAGTTAAACCACTGCAACCTGCTTCTGTGTAGCCTCCTTTTTGAGGCAGCAGTGGTTTGAATGTTGTATACTGCAGCTTAGGGCTTGTACATATTATATTCCTTCTAGCTGCTTCGGCTTGAATGTGGAATCTGCTTCTATACAGTGTGACGAGAAGCCGCACTCCAGTCAGATGCAGAGGCATGAAACTCGTCTTATTCTGCAGCAGGATTTTCAAGGACAACTGCATTCTTATTATAATCACCAAACAATATTATATTGTGGCCAACAGACTGGAGAGTAAATAAAAATGCACTCCCATGGGATGGATGAATAATTAAAGAAGAAACATGGTGCTCTTTGCCAGCAGCCTACTTTGAGATTTCAGAGAAGCCTTTAGGCATTCTGATCAAGTTAAAGCTGACCGGTTCACTCGCTACCATACACTGGGATGGTGCACACACAGTGGGTGAATAATGCAACTGGTTCTCATTCACCCTGATAAGATCTTCTTCTTCAGTGAGAAGCCAATACCTGTTCTCCTGGGCGCACTTGTGCAAAGACAGAGACATCTTCTGCTGTGCCTCCTCCTCCTTCTCCTTCTCTGCAGCCTTTTTTCTTTTATGACCAGATCAATTCTCATGCTCGGTCTATTCAGCTCATCTGTGTGGAAGCACAGAGACACCAGAGGAGCTCCAGGATTATTATTACTGGCTGCTGGAGGCAACAGGGAAGAGCAGCAACCTCCACTAACCAAGTAATGTCATGGCTGCCTTAATCCTGTCACGCTCTCAGAGGCCACATCCCTCAGGTGCTGTCTGAGGAGGCGAGGTGTTCGTTAAACTGGGTAATTAGACTGTACAGCGTCCTGCCTGGGACCTGAAAGTTTGAAGGGGGAATTAAAAGATTCAAGCGCACAAGACGTTCCTTTGTTTTGACCTCATTAACCCGGTGACTCCGATGTTCTGCCGAGGCAGGGTGATGATGTCTTCTTAGCAGTGTCATAATAACGTGCCTCTGTGTGCTTTTACACCTGTGGACGTTAGTAATAAATCAAACCACACTTGGATCTGCTTCTGCTTGCGGTAGAGCTGTGAGCTGATAACTTAATCATGTCCATACAAGCTTATAGCAGATGCACAGAAAAGATAAAAATATTCCATAGTTTGTCCACCAGAGAGCACTGAAGTTATTTTTGGGGCAGTTTTGGCCTGTAATTGGAGAAGGACAGTGAGAGATGATGATAGGAAAGTTCGAGAGAGGAGACGACATGGATGACATGCAGCAAAGGGCCAAAGGTCGGACAGGAACCAATGGTCGTCAGGTAAGGACTGAGCCTGAGCGGTATGTGCTCTACCAGACGAGCCAGCGGGGGCCCACTGACATTTTTTAAGTGTTAGATGTTGTGTTAACTATGTATCTGTCACAGCTCTTAGAAACATCCTTGGGTCCAGGGTGGTAGAGGCAGAGTCTGGTTACTGTAGGTACTAACCCTGAAAACAGTATGAAAACTAATTACTAAGAACTGACAGCCTATCATATCTCTTATTTATTTACTTTTTACATTTTTATACATATACTCTCATATGTTACCCTACTAGTCATCAATCAATGCACTTGCACTGTCACTTTATCCATATGCATACTCAGGATCAAATTGTTGATTGTTGAATAACTGAATGTCGGCACTGATTGCGTTACTGTTATTGTCTGTCTTGTTTCTATGTGTGGTTGCACTTTAAGGTATAGCTTTTAATCTCATTGTGCTGTTGTACAATGATTCTGATTCTAAGGGTAAATGTATTGGCTGGTACTACAATTGTATCAAAACTCAAAAATACTGTTTATGGTATTGGTACAAAAAGAAAAACAGAATTGATCAGGGTCTAATCTGTGACATTTGTTTTCTAAATAATTAATCATAAAATTTAAGAAAAAAAAACATGTAAATACAGTACAACAGCTGAATCTCAATACACGCCAACTAAGTGATATTAGGTTTTCCAGCTTTTAAGTAACATTTTACATTTTGGATCGTGTCATTGTTTTGAACTGTGCTCATTAACCAGATGATGAATTCTTGCCATCAGACGCCTGAAATTTTAAATTTAAATTCTTTTCTCTCATCTGTTTTTTTTTTCCAATGCAACCTTGTTAAGAAAATTGCTTTATAAGTAAAAGTTATTATTACACACACACACGCTCGCACACTTGTAGCCTACTACACTATCTAACGCTGTAAACAAACATAATCCAGAGTAGTGGAACAAGTGCGTGCCTACAGTGTGTAGGTATGACATGATGATTACAGAACGGCTCCCTCTGGCCACAATCTGAGCTTTGAGAAATCCTAACAAGCCAGTAGAGTGAGCAGACAGGTCAAAGCATGGTGTTGCTTTGTACTGCACATAATGGAGGTATGTTGTTTACCATGACTGCGCACAGAGAAATGAGGAAGGTCATGACGCCTTTTACTCAAACACAACCTTCAGTTTTCAGTGAACATCTCCCTGGCAGACTCTTGACTCACCTATAAATTGAAGTTATGTTGTTGTTATGTTTGCAAAACATCTGGAAGTGCAGAGGTGGATCAAGGAGAAACAACCTTCCTCTCGGTCGGCACAGACAGAGAATCTCAAAGACAAGGTTGCACCGACTCTACACAGGAATGAGTGAGTCACGCTGCCAAGGTGTTTGTGTGCTTGGCCTTCGGGCAACAAGAGTGTTTTGAACTTTGAGTAGCCTCTGTGAGAATCCCTCCCCTCTCCGTCCCAGTGTTGACGGGACTATTTCCAGACAGAACAAACATCAGGTCAATTTGCTGTCATGCATAAATGCACCTCAAAGACCTTCTCTTCGACTGCAGCCTCTTTGCTGAGGGGCTGGAGTGTGTGACTGTTAACAACCTCCATCGCCGAGCGCACAACTGCGGCAACATCAACATCTGGCACGGTTTATGGCTGCGCGTACTCATCAGACGCTCGCAATAGAGATGAGTAAATGAGCTAATTAGAGAAGCAATCACGCAACGGCGTCCGCTAAGGAGGTCATAAAGACTATACGGCAACGCTAAACACTGCAATAATGGTACATAACTCAGGTTTAGGTGCGTGTTGTGTCATCGTAACACAATTCAGATGTGAGTTTTTTTTTAAAGTGAGTCCTACAAGCAGACCAGGGGCTTGTTTCACAGACAACTGGTGCTTAGATAGAACAAATAGTCAGATTTCATATAGATGTCTGAATTCATCTGTTGCATATAACAGGTTAATTCTTAAGGAACAATGAATTCTGGGAAAATGCATGACTTTTTTCAGTTAAAAAAATGGCTGACTGAGGTACCTCCTCCAACCTCCAACTCTATTTCTGAGAGGGATTCAACTGCAACAATGATATTTCTCTTAGGAAATTCAGAAAGAGAGAGAAACAATAAAAAGTGAAATGAAAAATCTGATTTAGAAAATAATATGGCTCTGGTTTCCAAAACTATTTCCTTTCTCATTTCTCTCTCTATAACAATGTTAACAAACCACAAATTAAGAGCCACGTTCTTCTTGTTTTCTCCCGCACAGGTGTCACTGATCAGCCCGTTACCATGGTAATGTTGGCCATAAACCTGAGCCAGTCCAAGCTGTTTAATATTACAGTCTTATAATGAGCCAGTCTGACTAACAACAGACTCGTCTTCTATGAGCAAAAAAAAAAAAAGAAGACTGGACGTGACGCTGCTTTCTCCACCTCCGTGAGCGTCTCACTCTCCGACCACCTGATCACAAACTTCGAAACCACAGCAACGAAGATATTGACCTGAAAAGTCGCTATTAACGCTGGAGAGACGGGGTCATGTAAAGAAACACCGCGCGGCAATACGATCTCCTGCAGAGAGAAGCATTAGGACATCCATCCTCTCTTCTCTGCATCATCATAGCCACAATGTGCAAAGTTATCTCTCATGGACTATGAGTGCAACACAGTGTAAAAAAAAGAAAAGAAGAGAATACAAACAATATGAGGGAGAATGACTGGTAGATACACTAGACTTGGTGGCTTATGTTAAAACCTAATTGAGAAGCTTATAGAGGATATCATTAATCTAGCCAACAGTAAGAGGATTGTTGTAGGGAAACGGTGAAAGAGCATGAAGAGCAAACTATGTTAATTGCCTCGGCTTGTAATGTACATACCTCTGCTCACTCATTGTTACATATACACTCTGTTCAATCCATGAAGGTCAATATTATGTGTAAAAACAAACCTCACACTGCACATCGTGAAAAACTTTGGGAAAGTGGGGGATTATTTTAGACAGAAAAACTTTGTCTTGAAGCGATCCTATATTTGTTCAGTGGTGTGTTGCGTGTGTTGTGTTTGTATGATGGGCTTCCCCGTCTCCGCAGAGACCCGGGTTTGAGTCTGAAGTCTTTGCAAGCGAGGGAGACGGGAGCTGAAGTGAGACAGATCTGCAGCTTGTATGTTTCTCTCTGAATCTCAATTTCCAAATCTCCGTCTCCTTGTCTCACTCTCTCGGCTTCTCGGGCCGTTTTATCCCCATCGTCTTGTCTTCTCTAATCTCTCTTCTACTGTGGCTCCGCTCAGCTCTTTATCTACATCCCAGACAAAGCATTACAGTGTTGAATGGAAGAGAGGGGGGTATATTTAGTTAAGAATATCCACAGTGATAACAAACACAAAGACTGAATAAATAAAAAATACACCAATTTAAGGCCGAGGGAAAATTCTCCTCCTCTATACAGACTTTTTTTTTTTTTAAAAAGGAGGTTTTGGTGCAATACAGCAAACAGAAAAAGATAAATTTCCTAAATAATGAGCCGCGCAGACTTCAATGCTTTCATTTACATGTGCAAACACATTTTCTCACACAGTCGCTTGCCGTTTGCCGAAGGTCTGCGCTGAAGACAAGGTGGAGCTCAAATTGCACCGTGTCCCCCTCAGGACAACAGGTGGGCTTTGTGTTGACAGAATGGGAACAAGTCTTTGATGGGGTTCACCACAGTCAACAGAGCTGTTTGCAGGTGATACTGAGTTTTTTTCCTTTAATCAGCACCGTAGCTGTGAGCAAACGACTTGTGGCTGCGGCACAAACACAAACTGACTCTGGGCCTGAACAACAGAGGCTTTGAGAGAGAGAGAGAGGGGGACAAAAAAGGAGGAATCTTGTGTTTGGATTCACGCTGGGAATTTCCTGTTGAAATAATAAGCTCTGAACATTTGTGTTTATGTGGAGCGTCCATGAATGAATGTGTTATTGTAGCAGCGTTACATATAATATCCTATGGCTTTTAATGCCAAACTTTTAGAAACAACTCTCATTGAATCTGTAATTGTGTCTCGGATTTGTTTGTTCTGTTACGTACGTTTAATTGCTTTTTGATATTTGGATGAAGAAACTTAAATTTGAATGTTTTAACAGTAAAAGACTGAAGCACCAACAGGTACACACACGCATACAATCAGCACTTTATGTACCAGATCAAAAAAAAAAAGAAAAACACTTACCTCGTCCCATTCTGAGGTGAAAGAGGGAGATTTCTCAAGCCTCTTCTTTCCAGTGCTACAGTTAGAAACGGACCCGCTCCGGTTTCCCAGTCCTCCTTCCTCCTCACTAGGAGGCGACACGAGCAAGTCTGAGTCCGACTTGGAGAGGCTGCGTGCCAGTTTCAGGTCCCCAGGAGGGCGCATCCTCACGCCAGACACTGCCCCGGCCCCGGAGTCCCTGTGCTCCTTGTTCACAGTCGCATAAATCGCCTTCGGGTCACAGTCTGTCAGGATGGCAGCCATGCTGGGACGGCTAGGCGGCGGTGGCGGCGGCGCAGCTGCTGCTACTACTTCCTCTTTTACTTTGGCAGGTTTTCTGGACTCTGGCTGTCCCTGGTTGGGCGGCGCAACACCTGGAAGCCTGAAGGGCTCCTCGCGGCAGTCGAAGACGGGAGAGGATCCGTGCAGGAGGCCGGTGAACTGCTCCGGGACACCTGCTCCCTGATCCTGGCCGGGCTCGGAGTTATCTAGAAAGAAAGAGAGAGAGCAGAAGAAACAAAAATGGACAAAGTCAGCGAAAGAAAAAACGGGTTGTAGTTTGTAAAAAGGCTGGAAAGTGGACTCCTAACTGAGGGGCAGATCCTTGGAGCAGGGCTAATAAGAAACCGCCCACACAAGCCCCTGTAACAGATCTGTAATTGTTTCCTACCAGGAGTGACGGAGAGAAAAAGAGGGAGAGAGCAGATGGAGCAGAGAGAAGGCGTATGTTGGCTGCAGAAATAACAGAATTCCAAACCCAGCTTGCAGCCGGCTGACGACTATCTGCTGGTGCCTGACTGCCTGTATTTTATAACAGGGAGTTGAGGTTAGTCATCTCTGTGACCAGAACACTAAAATATTCTCCCATGTGACCGATTAAGCTTTCACGCAACACAAAAACACACACACAAACAGCTAACGTATGCAAACAAGCAGAGCACACAATGACAAAAAAAAAAATGAAAAAAAAAACTTGGAAATGTCACTGAAAAGGAGTGAAACTTACAGCGGCAGCCTCCTCCAACGAAAACAACTCCTTAATGAGACGGAGGCAAGTGCAATTAAAAACAATTAGATTTTCCTCCTCCCTCTCCCCGGGGGAGTTTCTGCCACCTAAGCCTCTTTTCCACAATCAAATCAGCCACGGCGTGACAGTGCCCGTCGCCGTCGTCAACGCCTTTAGGCTTTGGAGGAGAAAAAAAAGGAAAACACACACACATACACTAGCCTGTGCCCAGTCCTGTACTCATCTTGTGTGTTGTTGTGTGTCTGCTGTGTGACCAGCAGCCCTCTGTGTTTCCTGCCGTCTAATTCTAGACCCTAATGGTGGCTCAGGAATGGAAATTTGAATCTCCCCATCCTCCAGCAGCCAGACTCCTGACAATTAGCCCTGTGACACATGGTGAAGGAGTGTGTATGTGGGCTTTCTCTCTCTCTCTCTCTGTGTGTGTGTGTGTTTGTGTGGGTCTGGACCGTCGTCTCTGCCAGGGTGACAAGGTCAGGGTGTTTGGTGACAGGGGGAATCTGGGGCAGTCACACCGCAGGGGAAAAAAAAAAAAAAAAAGTAGTGACCTGTTGCTACATTTTGTTCGTCCTTCACAAAACAAAAACCGCCTCACGTCCCAACATGTGGCTCGTCGGCGGCGGCCCTCGCTATCTGTCAACCTGCTGTTCAAAGAGTGGCAACATCAAAAGAACATGCAGCGGAGAGGTGGGGAGAGGGGGGGGGCTGTTATCTTACCACTCCACTGTTGGACACGCAAACTCACCAAAAGAAAACGGACTCATTACTGGTTCAGGGACCATTTGCAGTGGAGCAGCAGGAGGAGGAGGAGGAGGAGGAGGAGGAGGGGGGGTGCCAAACAACGCCCTCAACTCCCTATTCACAAGTTGCTGAAGAGTTTTAGAAAATGTGTGAGGGTCTATGTGTGTGTGTGTGTGTGTGTGTGTGTGTGTGTGTGTGTGGGTGTGTTACAAGGGGTGAGTGAGTGTACTGTGCACATATGTCAGGACCGCAGCCAAACACCCACCCACCCACCCTCTCCTTGGCAGCCTGGGAGTGTGAACGCCCAATGAGCACATCAGTTCTCTCACATGGTGTTAACCCTTAGCATGACCACAGGACCCCCCCCACCCCTCACATACACACACACAAACACAAGGAGTGAGGTCACCACAGTAGAGGTGGGATGTGTATTTCATTTGGCGACTGTAAACTCCGTATCTAACTTATGATGTCATCATGTTTGTTTTTGCAGACGCTGCAGTGCCGGTGCTGCTGCTGGCTGTCACACACCATCCACACAGGCCAAAGTCAATATTCAAGCTCGGCCTGTGGAAAGATTTACCTACTTCTTTATTGTATATTCAAAGACAGAGTCAAAGTTGATGAGGAACTAAAAAAAAAGTCTTGTAGTAAAAGTAAACGTTTGCTGTAAATATTACATAACAGATTCTCTATTGCAGAACAACCGTTCTTGTCTTGAAAGCCAGTCTTGTTGACTCAATCAACAAAATACTCATTCAGATTCACGTAAAAGGATGTTATATTATGCAAAATTGTGTAGAAGGTAATCAAATACAGTAAAACTAAAACTAACAGTCTCACTGACGGTTTATTTCATGCTCACTGCTCATAAACACGGAGCCTGTCGTTGGTATTCTTGTCACTAAACAGGTGATTTCTGTCTTTATGTCCTCTACATCCATCTGCTGCAGGTCCTCCGGTGCACTTCAGTTCACAACAGCAACACAAACAACTTCCATCAAACAACCGCTCGAAGTTTTGGTTTGGATCATAGAGACAAAAAAAAAAGAAAAACCAGAACGAATAACAGCAAACTGGAAACGGGTGAAGTGGTGAACGTGCAGGAAGTATAAAATAAGGACAAACATAACTGTGAGCCATGTTTACCCATGTTTATTACTGCCTCCGGAGGATCACAGGATGCTACTACTCGTTAAAAACATCCCATGGAAAAAAAACCTCTATATAGAGTCTATAAAACTCTAAACAGAGGTGGAAATCTGTTGGGAAACACGATCTGCCTGCTGAAGGCAGCAGTGTGTTTGCGACAGATGAGACAAGGCCTTGATATTGCTGACCATTCATATTTCCTCCACCTGCCACCAGTGATGGGAATAACGCCAGTAACGAGTAATCTAACTAATTACTATTTCCACCGTTACCACGCCGTTACCGTTACCGACAATTAAATGAGTCCAATCAGAGGCAGTGTTCAGTTTGTACACAAACCACACACGCACGCAGTTTAGCCTCACACACACAAACTAGCAGAGGGAAGCTGCCGAGTTCGGAGGGAAAGTACAGACACTACTTTAATCTCCTTGAGGTAAAAGCCAAGAACACACACACACTTTCTCTCTGAGCGTCTCCGCCTGCAGACAATATTTGACACATGAAGTAAATACATTGGCCTTTGGTCAGCCCTATATATTATGCTATTAAACTACATCTTTTTATTTAACTAGGCTAGTTAAATCACAGTAGCATATACGGATGTGTTGAACTTACAGGCTTGTTACTAAGTATGTATTAATTATCATGATAAATAAAACTCCATGTTGTCTCTGTGTGGTGTTCAGGGACAGTCAGGACAGTCTGAAGACAGAGTTTATATTAATGCACCGTGACACTGTGGCAGGTCTCTGTACGTCTTCACCACAGATCAGATGTTCAGCTGGAGGAGGAAAACTCAGCTGTTCTCTCCACCGCGACGTGCGCCTGGCGTTTTTTTTTTTTTTTTTTCCATATCAAGCTCCGGTCACGAGTCAAAACGAGCGTTAAATCGCCTATCTCGCGTATCTCGCGTTTGGTCGCGCGTCAGAACTCGAGCGAAAAAAAAGCGTTCCTCGTGTTTGGTGAAATAGACGAAGACGCGATGGTCCCGTCGCCAGAAAAAAATCGCGTGTATTGCGTCGCAAAAAAAAAAAGTCGCGTCTACCGCGTCTCGCGCCTAATCGCGTCTTTGCGTCACGGCCTTTTACACCGCGGACGTAACGAATAAACGGTGACGGTGTGAACGAACAACATAGAACAGGACCAGACGTGGCGTTGTTTCCTCTTTTCACCGACAGCTCCACTCTCCCTTACTTACACTAACTACTGTTATTGTTGAGGCCAGAGAATTGTGGGATTTGTAGTTTTTGACCAATCGCAGGTTGTCCTCTTTCTTTTTGTGATTTTCCCGGTTCACACATGTTTGTTTTTTTTAGGGGCAAATGCGAGTGAAATGCTCGCCCATGGTGGGCATAAGAAAATGTAAGACCTGTCTAAAATTATTTAAGACTTGAACACAATAATTCAACAAATTGAAGACATTTTAAGACCTAAAATTTAGATTTTCACATTTTAGACTTTTTAAGACCCCGCGGATACCCTGTTATTTCATATAAAAGTTTAAGTGCATACATATTTTATGATGCTGTGTATTATATATTATATATTTAAGACCATCTTAGAATTTTCTAATAAATTTAATACTTTTTAAGGCCTTAATTTTAGATACATGAATTTAAGACTTTTTAAGGATCCGCGGATACCCTGAGAAGTAGTGCGCTCGCAGCAGGACAGATAATCAGATGGATAATCGGTAAAGTTAATAATTTCACTTAATGTGGCCATGAATAAATTAATTTCGATGTTTCGCCTGTTATTAAACGCAAATCTTGAATAGGTCTCCGCTGTTTTCACATTTAAAAAGGTCTTTGTTGTCTTTGTACAGAGACAATATGAGATTTGCTTGTAGCCACAGCACTTAAAAAACCCACTGTAACCTATTTTCATAGGCACACCAGCCTCGCTTTCAATAAAACACACACTCGTGTTCCATAATTGCGATCAGTGAAATATATGAAAACAATAAAATACAATTTAAAAATGAGAGAAAAAAAATCCAAATTCTTCGACATATTTAAACTTAAAAAAAAGAAAGAAAAAGTAACGCAATAGTTACTTTCCCTGGTAACTAGTTACTATTATAGTGAAGTAGTGGAGTTACTAACTCAGTTACTTTTTGGGAGAAGTAATTAGTAACTATAACTAATTACTTTTTAAAAGTAACGTTCCCAACACTGCCTGCCACAGAGGCTGCTGAGGCCTGGTCCCCGACTGTCCGAACGGGATCAGACCTGCGATCCAGACCCACATCCGCATTGGACAGCGCTGAAAATTCACGCTCAGCCAGCTGCTCGCCGGGTTAATGGAAAACACAAAAAAAGGAGGAACCATGAATTTAACTTGCTGATGTGCAGAAACAGAAACAACATTTTCACATATGAAAGAAACTTGTGGTATTTGTGGCTTTAGAGAGGGAGAATATTCTGTAGTGTCAGGGTCACTGAGGACAATATGCAAAAAAAAAAAAAAAAGAGGAAGTAAAGGGCCCTGTTTGCTTCAAGAAGTGTTTCACATTTGCCTCCTCACAACATCGGTCGTAACTGTCAAACCCAATCACTTATTTTCTCTGAGTCCTGTGGCAACACGCGCTCCACAAACAAAAGTGCCTCTTCTGTCAAACACCAATTTTAATACATTTTAAACTAATTAAGGTTAATAATCTGAAGGTCATTCAAACAAATCCACTGATTACATCAAGACGTCAGGGTGTGTTTTCTTATAAAAGAAGACTGCACATCGGCTCCTGCCTCTGAGACAGTTTAGAGGCTACTAATTAACATTTAAACCCAATCAGTAAAGGGCTGAGCATCAGCATTAAAGATAACAAGACGAATGTCACAAAAAAACAAACAACAAAAGAAATCCTTTTCACACAGCAGTAAAACCAAGAAACCACAGACTCTGGGTGGGAACGATGCACAAACTGCTTCAAGTCAAACAAGCTCACGTTTGAAAGAAATGTGAAGTTGGATTTCACGCTGTCGCAGTTCTCTTTCCCACAGGGAGAAAATAGTTAAACACACAGTCCAAGCCGGTGGGAAAAAAAAAAGAAACTGTTCCTCCTGTAAACAGCGCCATTAAATCAGTCGCCTGCCATGCTGCTGAAACATACTCTAAATATAATCGTTCAATAAAGATATCCATGTGTGTGTGTGTGTGTGTGTGTGTCGGCAGGAACCCAGAGGCCGCGCTCCTCCTCACCTCCGCTGCATGCTTGACTGGATGACGTGGCATATCCAGCTTTAAGTGGGGATGTGGATATGAGATAGGAGCGTCACAATCTGATCAAGAATTCTGTTTCATATTGGCAATGAAATGAGTCTTGCCCACTTGCCAGGGAATGTCAATCAGGCTGCTCCCGACAAGCCAGATCCGCTCTGCTGCTTGAGAATGCCAATCATGCATTCCCTGGCAGCGCTAATCCAAGCCAGCCCATCTCATCCTGCAAACGCAAACGCATTTCTCCCATTTCACTGACATGCTTAGCCTGTGATTTTCAAGTCTGATGTGTCCGGTCGGTCTTTCCCTTTCCCCCTCGCTGCGTTGCCAGCAGCTGCTGTTGGTCCTTATTAGGTTGCTAAAATGCGAGGACAGCGCCAAACAAACTCACCTCCCGGTGCCCGTTGGCCCGCCCGCCCAGGAGGGTGCAGGCTGTCTTTCGTCTTGCTGGGGGCTCTGAGGTCATTCGGGGCAGTGGGTTTACGCTTTAAGCGGGACAGAAAAAAAGAAAAGAAAGAGACTTCAATCACACCTCCCAAACAGTTTTCTATGTTGGCACACAGTCCTATTAACATCCCCCCCTTAGCCAATTAATAACCCAGGCTAATTATCCAGCCGGCCTAACATGAAACGAAGATGTTATCCCTCTGATTTCCTGCCTCACAGTGACGGTGGCAGGTTTGCCTTCATCAGCCATAATGTGACTGTGCTCAGAAGCTGTAGATTAGAGCACAGAGGACACTATGCTGCTCATTTATTATGATTAGGCAGCTGAAGTGCACACAGATAATCCAGTAGCAGCTTGAAATAAAAGATGTGAGCAGATATTGTGGGCAGCAGGTGCAGCTGAGGGCGGGTGGCAGCCGTAATAAAAGCTGCTAAATGTACGATAAATATGAAAAGGCAATAAAATAAGAGATGATGGGCCAATAAATAGATGGGGTCTCTTCACAAAGACACCCAGTTATGAAGGCCAGTTTAAGGCAGCCCTCTTCCTTCTGTTGACATATGACTCCATCTCTGACTGCAAGGGGACAATCATCTTTATTATATGATTTTCTGTGGTCATATGCTCATGCTTAAAAGGATAGTTCAACATTTTGGCAAACTGGACCATTGCCATAATCCCTATAGTCTTAGCAGTAGGTTTATTACCTTTATTTGTCGGTGCAAGCTATTTTTAGAACGGCGGAGCAGAGCCGTGAGCTGCTCAGAGCTACGCTACATGGGATTTCTTGGTTTCCCTCATCAAACTCATCAAATACACAATCCAACAACTCCAAAATGCTCTGGTGGACAAGTTGTGACCTGCACATTCACCACACTATGAGATAATAACAGAACGTTACGAGACAGAGTTGTTTTCTAGGTAAATTCATGCAAAACAGCTGATGCTCATTGCCTTCAGGGACAGTTTTTTCAACAAGCAGTCTCTGCATTTACCTCTAAAACAACTCAGTCTCGTAACGTTCTGTTATTATCTCATAGCGTGGTGAATGTGCAGGTCACAACTTGTCCACCAGAGCATTTTGGAGTTGTTGGATTGTGTATTGATGAGTTTGTTGAGGGAAACCAAGAAATCCCATGAGCCTCCGTAGTGTAGCTCTGAGTTCTAAAAATAGCTTGCACCGACAAATAAAGGTAATGAACCTATTGCTATGGCTATAGGGATTATGGCAGTGAAAAAAAAAAATGTTGAACTATCCCTTTAAGATATGCAATTCAATCTCATATGCAATTCTCATCTGAGAAACAGTTTAAACTCAGTCCCTATTGTTTGATGAATGCACAAAGACGTAAAGAAAATGATAAATACCTGAGGTAGGACACTGTTGGAAGACTGTATAGTGGTATTCTCATCTAAAGAGACGTAAAGAAGACATGAGAGTTAGGACAGATTTAATCATCTTTAAAGTTACAGATGGCTCTTATTGTCAGGAGAGACATTACGCTGAGGAAATGTGAAAGTGATATAGAATTAAAAAATCATGAATTATGCACAGCGACATTATCGGACTACAAGTCAGATGGAGTCCAGATTAATCTCCCTCTCTGTTTTAACAGCGCTGACTACGCCGACATGATGGAGCAGTTTTAAAACACACAGAATACCATTCATTTCCTTTTCATCATCATTTATCCACATAGCGGAGGCACGATGATGACATCAGCGATTAAACTCCAACCCTTCAGCTTCACTGGCGTTTTCTACTGGTGCTGGAGGAGCTGACTAAGCCGGGAGGCCCGAGGGGATGGTTTTAAAACATCTATATCAACAGCTCCAGATCAAAATGGTCTTCTAATTTAATCCAATTTAATCCAATTACACGCGGTGCCATTCACCAGCCACGGTGAGGAGGGTCTGCCTATGTACGGCACGCACAGTCGTTCGTGTTGAGCGTGTGCGCAGCCTCTCCTACTGATCGGAATGGAAGTGTTTTCAGGGTTGTGTTGTACTCAGTGAAGTATTTTGGGAAAAGGAAACTAGTCTCTGCAAAACAAGAAATACTGGAAATACACACTTTCTCATGTAGTTGCTTCCTCCGTTTCAAGGAGAGTGTAAAAACCCTGGATTTACCTTTATGTGAGTGGTGCTCCTGGCTGGGCGGTGGGACTTTGGTCTGTGCAGTCAGCAACAGCTCATATGTGTGATCCTCCTCCTCCTCCACCGGCTCTCCCCTCTCATCAATACTGCTGTTAGTGTACAAGGCCTGCAGGGACAGACAGGAAGAAAACAGTGGCAAGGAGACTAATGAAAATCTAGATAAAGCAAATCGAGTTTCCTTCACTTAAGAAGACTGAAAACTGAAACTGAAAACACTTCCTAAATGCGTCTTCCATGGTTTCAGACCAGACGGATTCTCTGATTTTTGTCGTCGCTGCTCTTCCACTTCACTTCTCCTTCCTTTTTTCTTGCCTGCACCCCCTGCCACGCTCAGATGAATATTTATTAGGAAGTCATTTGATCTGAGAGTCAGCCGTGAAGAGAGCAGCCATGAAAGGGGGTCTCCCAGTGACAGATAAATATTCTAACAGCCGCTGTGTCATTGTACTAACAAACTGTATCCAAGCAGAAAAAAACATTATTTCAAATGCAGTCGTTTTGTTTTTCAAGAACTTCTACAAACTGTACATGTGAGTATGTGCTGCATCAGACAGCAGCTGATTGTTAGATCCTCACCTCTGAGCTCACCTCCTCTTCATGACCAGGACCAGGATGTGAAGAGTGCACCAGGCGATCTTTCTGTAAATTATAAAGAATACAGGATCTAGTACATTTTTATCATCACTTCGCTGCAAGATCAAAGTGAGGAAATGCAATGCAAACCCACTCTGAAGCACAAGAAGTGTTAACGCTGGAGGGCTTTTGTAGGCCAGTCATGCGGTGAGAGGACCACTACCACCCTCTAGTGGGAGTCCAGCATCTCATATCCCATAAAACCCTGTGATGAGCTGTGTGTTCGTGTGTGTGAGGCTGCGTTTCAGTTAAACTACCACTGACCTTGCCAGCTTCACTGTCCGGCCGCCCAGAGTCTCTGTCAGAGGACTTGCCGCTGGTGAGGCTGTCCAGAGAGTGGCAGGAGGTGGCTTCAAACAGAGCCTCGTATGGGCTCTCTTCCTCGGGCCCCGGGGCCAGCCCCGAGATCAACTCGCTCATCTTCTCCAGATCACCTAGAACACAGGCTGAAATGTTAACTACTGCAGAAACTTCCTTTTTGCATCTGCTACTATAATAGCCATAAAAAAACAAAACTTTTTAGAGTTGGGACATCTTGCTCAGTCTCACCCTTCTTCCGCGGGCTGGGGCTCTCCTGAGGCGGAGGGATCGGTGGAGGGGGAAGGTCAATGTCAGGGGGTTTTCCAGTCATGTGACCTATAATAGATAAACAGGAGATCATGAAACACATTACAAACTGAAGTCAAATTAACTAAATCCTTCACAATAAAGGTTATGGGCCGAGAGTGAGGAGCCATTTTCAGCTGACACTACTTCAACCGACTTCCTTTTCTAGTCGGTGCATTTTCAGATTTATAGTTTATTATTGTGGTTTTATGGGAATGGAAGCTGTATATTTTAAAGATACTGTGCATGAAAAAGCCAGACGCTATAAACAAACTCTCAATTTCATGCTCTCTGTTGGAACCATGTTAAACTGCTTTGTCCCTAGCAAATAGAAAAACAATCACAGCTGCCCATTCTGAACTGGAGAGGAAGTTTCCCACCGCAGCTCTCAGCCTTTACCTAGGACGAGAGCGACTATCTCTCTGCTCTTCTGGGAGGGCATGTCCTTGACAGTGTCCAGCGCTGTCAGGCCCTTCTGGTCCAAAATGTTCACATCGATACCTGGGTGAATGACAACAGGAACAGTTAGGTGTGGATTTTTGTTAATTACATTTTCTCTCAGAGAAATTGTGTGTTGGTGAAGATGACTGAGGTCTGACCTGCACTGAGAAGCTTCTGCACCACGTCGGCCTTCCCGAACAAAGCCGCTTCATGGAGGGCGCTGCCTTTTTCCGTCTGGGCAAGAAAAGAGAAACCAGAAGCACATAGAAGAGAGTTGAGACAGAGAGAGGAAACCAATGTGTGACATGATTGTCATGAATATTAAACTTCATGTTTATTTTCTCTGTCCTCCCCACTGTTACCAGATGAATCAGACTAAACCTGCAGCAGTTTTTGCTCCATGCAGTGACATAATTTTCGTGACATAAACAGTGAACGGTCACCACCAGATTCATGCCCACCACCACCCTGTCCACTTCTCTACTGACAATTATGTGGTTGAGGAATCAAAGCAGACAATTTTCCAGTTCACGGGGCCATGCTAATTGAAACCTGCAGGATGCAGAGCCTGAAGGACACCGGGTAGACGTCCCATCCTCCTCGATTCAGAGGGAAGTAGGACAAGGTAAAAAAGAGAAAAAAAAAAGTTTCTCCAGACAGATGGATGGCACAGTTTGGGTGCAGTGTCAGAGCCAGAGGCCCCACCAGGGGGAGCAAGGCAGGCTCTGCTTTCACACCACAGCAGCTCCTGTGAAAATGGGAGCTTAAGAGGTTTTTTTTTTATATATTTAACCTCGCAGCTTTAGTAGGAAGTGGCGAGAGGATGTGCTGCAAGAGCAGATTAAGTCACACGACACGAAGTGAGCAATGACAGTACATTAAGAAACACTTTTACAGACAGAATGTTGGAGATGTTGTGGAAGCAAAGAGGTGAATCACCATCATATATTCTGGTGTTGCCCTGTAGTGACCCCATTTTGGTTGCGTGTACATCAAATTCTAGAGACTGTGTTTTCAACAAAAATAACTTTTTGTTTCAATTTGTTATATTTGGTGGATCTAGAGGAACTGGAGTGGAGGAACAAAGATAAATATTTGCTGAGAATATTACTGGTGGCTTGTAAGAAATCAATAACGAAGAAATGGCTGAAGAGGGAGGCACCTGGTGTAGATGAATGGATTGATATTGTGTACAGCATCTTTGTAATGGAAAGGATTACTTTTAATCTAAGGACACAAAAAGAGCTATTTATTGAAAATTGGCAAAAATGGATTACATATGTCTCTACCATAAAACCGGACTTCAGGTAATCTCAGATTGGACTATCAGAATACTTTTATGTTTACTTTTCTCTTTACCTTTTTTTTTTTTTTACCAGTCCCCGTATGTACGCTTTTACTTTCCCCTTGATATTTTTTGTACTCGTCTATAGGTCTTCATGTTGATTGTTTGTTCGTTTACATGCAAAATCAAAAACCAATAAAAAGTAAATGCCAAAAAAAAGAAAGAGGGTTCAACTTTTTCTTGAAATTTTACCACTTTTTTTATTTTTTCATTATTATTTTTTGTTTGTTTGTTTGTTTGTATTTTGAGAATTTTAACACTTTTTTGTAGAAAATCTTTAATTTCTTTTTTGAGAATTTTTTTAACCACTTCTTCCAATAAATGTTTAAACGTTTTTTGAGAAATTGTACCACTTTTTTCCAGAAATGTCTCTATAATATTTCCAAAAACTCACGCCATTGGCCCTAATTTGAATGTACAAAAAAAGTAACGTTATTCAGTCTCAGAACAAATATTTATGTATTTCTGGTGTTTGCTTTGTCCAATGGGGGTCTAATTTGTGTCAATTTAGGGGTCCTTGATGTAAAAAAGGTTGAGAACGACTGCACTAAAACACACCTCATAGTTGATGTCCATGCCAGCGTCCAGCAGCACCTCCACCACCGACAGGTGTCCGTTCCGAGATGCCAGGTGCAGCGGCGTGTGTTTCTTGGTGTTACAGCTGAGCAGGTTGGGGTGGGCACAGAGCAGCAGCTTGACCACCTCCAGGCGGCCGTACAGCGCCGCCAGGTCCAGCGGCGTCTCAAACTTGTTGTTCCTCATGGTGGGGTCGGTCAGTTCCTCCAGCAGCAGCCGCACCACCTGCGAGTGTCCGTACTGTGCGGCGCAGTGCAGCGGCGTCTCGTTGTCATTGTTCTGTTTGGGAGATAAAGGAGTGAGAAGCAGCACAGGAAAACAGACACAGCAAACAAAGTAGCAAAGGGTTGTAATAAAGGAGAGCAGAAGAGAAGAGGGATGAGTAAGAACAGGTGAGTCAGTGGAAGTCATGGAGAGGGTAAACCAATCAGTGCGTAGAAACCACCACATTAGCAGATTAAGAAGTCATTAAAAGCACCGACCATGTTGACGCACATAGCGAGAGGCCTGAGGGTGGGAGGGAAGTAGGGTGGGGGTCTGGCAGATTGGGGATGGGCCGGGCCTGCGTGGAGGCCTGGCTGGCAGACATGCATGGACTAATGAGGACAGGTGTTGAGGATGGCGCCGAGTGCCAGGAGCAACGGGGCGCCAGCAGAGGGGCAGAGGCTCCCACACAGGTGGGGCATTAAGCAACGACATGGGGGCCAACTGGGACACGAGGTCACAACAATGATGACGGTGGAGTTGCAGAAGTGACAAAGACTGAGAGAAACCGTTGTTTTGTTCTGTCGAATATCGGCTGTTACACGTATGAGGCACAGATGTTGCTGCTCGGTCACCACAGCACAGATTTCATTTCAAAGGGAAAAGAGTAGTTCTGTGCAAAGAGGTCTGAGCTTTAAAGGCCCATGGACAAGTTGTGACCTGCACATTCACCACGCTATGAGATAATAACAGAACGTTATGAGACAGAGTTGTTTTAGAGGTAAATTCATGCAAAACCGCTGATGCGCATTCCTGTTGGGGTCAGTTTTCAGCAAGCAGTCTCTGAATTTACCTCGAAAACAACTCTGTCTTGTAACGTTCTGTTATTATCTCATAGCGTGGTGAATGTGCAGGTCACAACTTGTCCACCAGAGCGTTTTGGAGTTGTTGGATTGTGTATTTGATGAGTTTTATGAGGGAAACCAAGAAATCCCATTAGCCTCTGTAGCGTAGTTCTGAGCAGCTTGTGGCTCTGCTCCGCCGTTCTAACAATAGCTTGCACCGACAATTAAAGGTAACAAACCTACTCCTAAAACTATAGGGATTATGATGTGCTAATTTGCCAAAATGTTGAACTATCCCTTTAAGTGAGTTAATATTATGAACTGTACAGTTGAAACTACAACAATGAAAAATATTTAGTTAATTAACATCACATTGGTTTGGCCAGAACATGTAAGAATGCCAAACAAAATTTCAATCAATCGATCAATCAATCAATATCCTTTATTTAACCAGGTAAAAAAAACTCATTGAGATTTAAAACCTCTTTTCCAAGAGTGACCTGGCCAAGACGGCAGCACACAACAGCTCAGTTGCACATCACACAAGACTCAAATAAAATACAATCACACATTTCAGGAAAACATGATTAAACAACGCAATCACACAGTCCGATTGAGCTCAATTATCTGTCTATTATAATTGACCTGAATTCACCCAGAGTTTCCTGTGTCTCACTGTGTCTGTCTGACCTACAGTCCAAAAACTCAACTCTATAAACCGCATACAAAATATAAAATATTTGAGAAGGAGGAATCAGGGAGGGATTATTAGTTTTATGCATTTCATGCTCTGTAAATCAACTCATCTGTTAATCAACTAATTGTTTCAGCACTTGATGAAACACACACATCAATGTAATCCTTTTCCTGCCTGACCGTTTACTCCTTATTTCTGTTTAATGTATGGAGCCACTGTCTCATTAGAACAGAGAAGACAGTGGGGACAGGCTGCTGCAAATGTCCCACATGTTCACAGTGTTCACATAATTAATCCAGTGCAAAGCTGAGAATGATCTCATGACTGCAACCTGACATTTAGCAGCATTTTCAAATCTCTGCAAAACATGCAGAAGAAAAAAAAAAGCAGCCATGGCAGCGATTAAATGCAGTAATTACAACATAAACTCAGTAAGTGGCACTTATTGGGTCTAATGAGTCGCATGCAGAAACAAGATTGGTGCCTAATAGACCTGAAAACCTCCAGTACTGATGGTGAGCTCTACCACACGCAGCCAGCAGGGGGCGAAACCTGCAAACCAGGAGCTGAGCTGAGATGTGACATGGGAATACTCCCCTGACTAATGCAAATAACAACATGGACACACAGGGGGGGAACGGAGCTACACAACGAGGAGGAAAGACAAGACAACCTTTAGCAGAAAAAAGTGTGATTGTGGAAAACTCCACAGTCACTGCTCTCAATGTCTGTGAGTGACAGAGCAGCAAACAATCTATGCTGTCAACCCACTTGACTACATTCAAGTATAGTGTGTATATAGGATGGGTGTGGCAGAAAATGTCAGCCATTGTGGAGGCACATGCTCCGAGAGTCGGTCATTCCATCCAGACACACTGAGCCACCTACAAAGGGCTGACAGCTGGCATGAGAAGCCCCCCCACTCACCCTACCCAACACGGACATGCATGATGCCAGGTTGGGCAACTCCCAGAGGAACATCCCAGCTGTGCCACAGAAGACAGGGCATCGTGTGGAGGGAGGGAGGCAGGGGGTGTGGGGGGCAACAGGGCAGCTTTAGACAGGTGTCAGTTGGCCCCTGTCACTGGGAGTTGCACAAAGACCTGGCGCCAGATGGGATCAGCAGGTATCTCCTTCATTGTTTTCAGGGAGCGAGCGGGATAAAGAGCGAGAGTGAGTATTGTTGTGCACCGGCAAAAGCACAGGCCACAGCTTGAGAGGGAGAGGAGGCGGGGCTTAGAGAGACAAAAACGACACCTGCCTGTCAAAAGAGGAGGCACAGAGGCTGACCGAGAAAAAAAACAAAACAAAGCGAAACAAAAAAAACACATTCATCCTGGGTGAACCGAGCTGAATAGAAAAAAAAAAAAACAACGAGAAAAAAAAAGGTTTAAAAGAGCAAGAGAGCGATGGCTGCCTGTAAAGAGAGCATCTTTGATCTGTGATGTCTTCCATCATCGCGCATTAGTCACAAGTTTTTCGACAGATTTACTCTGAGTGACTGCAGCGGGGCAAACACATGCTGTGATTACATCAGCATGACTCACAGGTCTGCTGCTGCCTTAGAGGTGGTTACAGTGAATCTAACATGCACTGATTTACATGAAGCATCAATACACAACAAACACACACACACCTGAGGGACTGATACGTTTGAGTCAGTGGTCACGTTCACACCGAGTGTCGCTGGTCAGTGCTCCGTTTCCACGTGTCAACCAGCATCTGATCAGATTAAACATGGCCGACCAGCCACTTGACTCACAGATAGGAAACACACACGCAGCCGTGTGACATCAAGACCGGCCTTGCCTTCTCTGATCCAAGGTATGCTTGGTATGTTTCTCACACACGGGGCCTCTCGCTGAGGGGAACTCTCCGACACATCCACCACCGGTGTTTTCAATCTTGGTTTAATCTGTTCTTTGCTAAACATAACCTACACAGAGGATGGACCATAGAGGCAATTTAAGATTTTATATCCAACTCAAGATCTATTTAGAGTTAAGATTATTTGATATTTACATATTAGACAGAGACAAATATATATAGTCATTAACTCAATTAAGTAGTAAACATGGTAGAAGTGTGACAATATATCTGTAGCTTGGTTTTTTTAACTGACAACAACAGACTGAACCCTGCAAGATAAAAAAAGAAAAGAAAAAGAAGCTGCAATCCCATTTTAAGACATCACCATACTAAATGAATTTGTGATTTTCAGTGCAACACTTTCATATTCTTATATAAGAAGGACTCTGCATAAAATCTCTTTCAATACAGATGAGGATCAGCCTTATCTCCACCGCAGCACCACAGGCCGCATGAGCAGTCAAACAATCATGTACTAACAAGACAGAGCCCTGAAGGCTATTACGCAAAATGGCACCAATGACTCGCAGCCTTGCTGGGAGGGGGATTAGAATTCATACGGCACGGCCAAGACTTCCTGGACAGTCCATGTTTTTATGAAAATCCTGTCTTTACTGTGCTGCTGCAGACGGCATAAAACCTCATCCTGATTTAGACCTCAGCAGCGCATGTCAAACAAGAGGAGATTAAGATCTCCACTGAGTGTCTGCAGCTGATTGATAAACTCCACAGCCTTAACCAGGAACATCTGGAGATTTACACTCCATTGTGTTTTGGTTTTTTTTTGCGCTGCAGAATATTCTGACAGGCCGAAAGAGGAGCGCGGTAACGGAGAGAGAACAGAGGATGTTATGATTCTCACAACCCGGGGCTGGGAGATGGTAACATGGTCTGACTAGCGACCTCTGTCACGTGACACGCTGGCTGGCTGGCAGCAGAGCGAGGCAGCGGTTACGTCACCCTGGCCCCTGGTAGTGGTAGTAGTAAAGGGGGTGGGTGTTGTTGGTGGTGGCGGCGGCGGTGGTGCAGGGGCGGGCTGAGCAGCTGTTGCAGCTAGTGTGCCAAAGGGCTGCCCATGCTCGCCGCGTGCCCGGATCTACTGTCACAATCTGAAATCCTGCTGGTTTCTGCACATCCGCACACGGATGCAGAAGAGGGTTTCCTCACCATTTCCCCATATTATCATTTATTCATCATCCAGTCATGTGTGAATCACATAATCTTCGCTTTAAAATCTAAACCATCTGCATTAAACCTGTATTTAACTGTTGATAACAAAATCCATGATTTTAACATTAACTATTTGTCACCACTTCTGACTTCTCCCCTGAATACATTCTTCTTATCCTCAAAAATGTATAATAATTCAATATCTGTAACATTAACCACCATTTATGGGTGTAGATAGGAGGAGTTATAGCTGCTGTCAACATCAATAATCACTTATGTATTAAAAGAGTGGTACAAACCGTAATGTTTATATGCTGCCAGTAAATACTAAATGGTGTTGTCATTTTTATGCATGTTTTGTATTTGCAAGAGCTGAAAGGAGTAAATTATCTGATTCATTAGATAGATATTTTGAAATTAATTTTGCTGTGTCAGAGTCAGGACTGTTGGTGGGATAAATGAGCAAGCTGGAGGTCATCAGATTCTTCTCTGGAAAGTTGTTTTAGGCTTCTTCTTTTGTTTTAAACTACATCAATGAACATATTAATCAACAACTAAAACAATTACAGTGTTTTTCCACATTTGTCAAGTGTTCCTCCATTAAATGCAGAGAAACCATAATGTAAACGCTGACTCTGATTATGGATTTTCATTTGGACACTGTCACGCGCTCCAGAGTAAACAGACGTTGCAGTCCTGTAATGAGATGAATGTCTGACTGGCTTCATGCCACAGATTGTAATTCTCTGTACAGAGTTTTTACGGGAAAGATAAATCCTCCTCTTCATATACCACTTGATTAAATGGGACTGCTTAACTTAAAGGCCTCTGAGGCACAATGGAGAACTTGCAGTGGATGTCGTCTCTACTCTACGTCTCTTCTCCTCCCATAACAATTGGCCACAACTGACACACCCCAACATTTGCATACACGAAAGCACGACAGTAAGAAATCCCGATCCTTTCCGTTAAATAACAACAACAAGTCCCCTCGAGGCCTCCTCAAACACGCTCCATCCGTTTGTCGGCACGAGAGCGAGTCTTGGAGGACGAGCAGGGAGCAGAAGGTGAGGGGAGGGAGGGGGTTTCTGATGTGTCGTTGAGGGCCGAGCTGGACAACTGAAGTGACAGACAGAGGGGATAAATGAGCGTGCTGGCAGACTGCGAGCGCTGTGCCTTCAGGAAGGAGGGGAAACTCTGCTCCACTTGATAATGAGGTGAACAAGTCCGAGGAAATTACTTCTGCTGCTGCCATCAGAAACTTTTCCCTCCGTCAGCCCTCAGAGATCCTGACACGGGCACGTGGTCCACGTCCAGTCTGAATGTGCACTTTTATCTGTCCACAGCCAGAATACTCCACTTCTATTTTTATTATTGAAAGTCATCTATTTGACTTTACTTGATCATCAGTTTTTTTTTAAATTCTGTTTGGCGTAATGTACAGTATGACAGTGTCCGGCCTCATGTTAATGGCAGAGTGCCTGAACATCTGAGCCTGGGTAAGAGGATCTCATCTAAACATATATTCTATTAGACATGTGACCTATATAGGAAGATGAAGGCTGGGTGAAAGGTAGCGTGATATGGGTCAGGGCAGACCAAGGGCTACATCTTGTTATGGAGTAATAAACAGAAAATATGGTAATTAAAAAAAATTAGGTCAATGACAACATGCGGTTTTTCCTGGAACCAGGCCATCTAAACTAAATGTATGTAAAAATCTGTTCTCCCATATTGATTTTCTTACACGGTTTGATGCATTAGTTAGTGTTCATGATTATTCTACACAAATATAATACAATTTGTCATAAGAGGGCTGCAGTTACTGATTCATTTTATTATGATTCATCAGAAGTGGACACAGCACATCTGGTGATTATTTTTTTTGATGATTCAATTAGTTTTGGGCCAATTTAATTATAGGCTACATCAGAAAAAATGTCTTGTGTTTTTTAATGTCTTCTCTCTCTCTCATGGTTCAAAACTTAAAGAAAATCAATTTCAGTGACTAACTCAGAGGAAAAGATGCAAATCCTCCCATCTGAGTCACTGGAAGCAAATCTAATCATTGATAATCACAATAGTTGCCAATACTGTATATATATATTTTAAAAGTCTCTGGTTCCAGTCATTCAGACATGAGGATTATATTCAGGTAATCTGATGATACCACTTTGGGATTGTGGGAATTTTTTGTAGACATTTTAAAGAGCAACAGAGTAATTAAATCAACCCTAGGAAACAATCACCTGATTAATCTGCAAAGAAAATAATAGTTGGCTGCAGCCTTGAGCTTATTATCACGATAGTTTCTAATTAAATTTCTGTCGATTGACTTGTCAGATACTGTATGGCTCCAGAGTCTACATCTGTTTTGTTTTTTTCCTGTTTCTTTCCCACACATTACATAGTGAATGTGTGTGAGCCGGTCTTCAGACGGCCTGGTCAGATCCTTAATGAGGCATTTGAAACATCATCAAAGTGACCAAACCACCAAGGACGCTATCAGTGGGACGCAGCACAGAGGTGGAATGAATAAACATTAGTCTGGCTGGCTTCCTGCTCCTGGACCGGGATGACAGAGAACTGGATCCAGTCCAGGTTGTGCATCCATGACGGGGACCCCCACCCCACACCCACCCCCACCCCACTCCAAATCCTCCATGAGTCCTGCATGTACCCCCTCCTCCTCCTCCTCCTCCTCTTCTCCTCTTCACACACCTTTCATGTCTGGCTGGCTCACACCGCGCACACACACACATCTCTCCACTGGGTCAACTCACCACCACTGTACGACCAATAAGCCCCGACACTGTTACTATGACAACGTCCCACCTCTTCCTCTCTACAGCATCGCAAGCTCAGAAGCACAAACTGGGAGGTGGTGGAGGGAGAAGTGGAGTGAAGTGGAGTGGGGGGGGGGGGGTCTATCCATTTACACACTCAATACTGGCAAAGTGTAGCATGGAAATCTCTCTTTGATGCTGATGCAAAGAGACTGGTACGATGAAAACCTCCCTTCCTCCTCGTCCTCGTGAGATGGCTGTCTGGTGCTGGAGTGCGTGTGTGTGTGTGTGTGTGTGTGTGTGTGTGTGTGTGTGTGTGTGTGTGTGGGGTGCATTCCTGCCCGCTCAGTCACATGATGCCATCAAACCACAACCACAACCTCGTCCACACAGCATCCATGTTTCTGATTTATTCATAACAAAGCATCAATTATTCAGGCTCATGACCAGGTAGTGGTCCCAAAACTATGCTGAAAGTGTTTACATTAAAATGTCATTCATAAACTTCACAGGCCACAAGACTCAATGTTAAATCCATCACATGGACAGGAAGGACTGGAAAAAAAGAAAGTAAGACATATCCAGGCTCTATATATATATATATATATATATATATATATATATATATATATATATATATATATATATATATATATATATATATATATATATATATATATATATATCTGCATTAAAAGGAGGCCGTCATGAAGCTGTGTAGCAGCATTCAGGCTGCTCCGCTCTGACTGTGAAGGTGACACTGACAGAGACACTGTCCACTCTGCAGTGTCTGCAGCTACAACTGCATCCGGCTCATGTAGACGGGCTGTGACTGAGACTGAGACGGTCCTCTCCTCTGTAGCCGAATGCGAGGAAGGAGATGGTCAAATTTAAATATACACAAGCCTGATGTAACACTATACTGTATGTACCAAAAGACAAGTCTCATAAATGAAAGATGAAGAATAAAAGCTGGGTTTGGAATTAACTTTTCCTCCACAGCTGATAAGTAACGAAATGACTGCAGTGCCGGGTCCAAAAAAAAGTAACAGTAAGAAATTAACTTGATCTTTTCAGACATTTTGCCTCTTGAAACTGATTCATCGCAGACTTGTCATTATGTTAAAGGGATACTTCACCCAAAATTGATAATTCACCAATTTTCTACTCACCGTCATGCCATGCCAAGGAAGGGTTTGGAGAACTTTCAGAGTTATCAAAACGCTTTTGGAGTTCCAGGGGGGGTCCGGCTGGCAACGGATTCTCATATAATGGCGGCGGATAGTGCTCACTTTTCAGATTTGCTGCGAGATCTTCGTTCGTTGTTGTAAACCATTGGAGATTTGCATCTCGCAGCAAATCACACGCATGCGTACAAACATCAACAGAGCCAATGGGAGCTACAGCTACAACAAGGCTAAAAACAGATATCAAATTAATTTTTTCCAAACAACTTTTCCATGTGGGCAGCTTCAAGACACTTGGGTCAGTACGGACGAGCAGTATGGAGGTATTTGGATGTTTCATAGTGTGTGTTTTGGACGATTCAAAAGTGAGCACTATCCGCCGCCATTATATGAAAATCCGTTGCCAGCCGGACCCCCCCTGGAACTCCAAAAGCATTTTAATGACTCTGAAAGTTCTCCAAACCCTTCCATGGTATGACGGCGAGTAGAAAATTGGTGAATTATCGATTTTGATAGATTAATGGAATTATTTCATTTAATGCTGAGACAAAACAGTAGATAAATTAGTTGCGTGTTGTAGTCCATTTCACAGTCGGCACAAAATGAACTCGATTGAACGTCAATTGTAGGAATCATCTCACTAATTGTAGTAAACAGCTCAGTACCCAGAAGTCAGCAGTGTGCTGTTTGCTGGTGTTACAGAAGACTTCCAGGAAGCTGCTTCATCTCTCAACCTCCCATTGTTGATTCTTTAATACTCTAATGGTTGTTGGGGCTTTAATTGATAGTAGTGTTTGAATCAGTCAATATTGCTGTCTGTGTGGTGCCAACAACAGCCGTACAGCCCCAGGCTGCAGATATTAAACCAGTTTTTACTAAATCCAGCTCACCCATTTTTTCCTCACCCAGAAGAGAGAAAAGTGACAGAGACAAATCAAATACTGTGACCCAGAGGAGACAGACTTTCTAAACTTTGTAGGCCACTTTCCATCCCAAAGCCGAGTTTAGTTCTGACCCTGATGAAAGAGGTCGGTATGATAATATTGCGTCATGTAAGAAAAAAGATTAACCTCCGTGGAGGAGGGCATGCTGTAATTCAGCGTCACTTATGATAAACATAACAATTTGGAGATCACAAGTGAACATGAGTGGAGAGCCAGGGGACAGAGATGTACTGATAGCCAGTGAAATCAAAAGCCTCCCCATATCTCTGAAGCAGCAAGCAACGGCAGCAGCAGCAGCAGCAGCAGCAGCAGCAGCAACAAACCAATCCCAAGCACAGCACAGCACAGCAAGCCAACACAGCAGGAAAGCAAATAGGCACTTTGAAAAAAAAAAAAAAAGAAAGAAAGAAAAGGAGATGTTACACCGTGTACACACCTTGGCATTAATATAGGGGTCAAAGGGCCCACAGCGTTTGAACTCTTTATGGTCTACAGAGCTCTGGGTGGGAGGAAGAGAAGATAGGCCGATGGTTTTTGATTCAGACAAGCAATGAACAAATGAATGATGATCACAATGAGTCAAACTGAATAAAACAGAGAAAACAAATCAGAGTTGAGTTAATGAACAACCAGATGTCATGAACAGGCACGGAGAAATGACACAGAATGAGACTATAAAGCTACTTTCTTCATCGGCCTGATTTTGCTACAGATTTTAAAAATAAAGTTTATGATGTCTATATAATTTTCTGGATGCTCATAACGGGTCATTTCTCCTCATCCCAGACAGGACAGGCTAAGAGATGATGCTGTCTTGTGCAGTAAGCAACTGAACAAATGATAATAAAAAATAAAACAAAACACATGAGTTAAAATGGTTAGAGCAAACAAGCACTTCTCAGACTAGCATGGCGTCAAAGCACTTCAAGTGTCACGGTATCAGCAACACAGTCAAAGTCATGATGCACTGAGGTTAATGCACTCTTCTTGTGCAAATACAGATCATGCCATGCTGAATAAGAATTTTGCATCAAAACAAAAAGTGAGGAAATGGTCGACTTCCTACAGTTGCTGACTCAGCAAAAAGACAAACAAAAAAAACCCAGCTGTAACATTATAGGTCAACAAATGTGCTGAGGAGCTGAAAGAGAAATAAATTGTTTTACTTTGAAAAACAAAGGCTACGAAGCTACCACAGTGTCCTACTGATGTCATTTCACAAGTCGCTATCATATCAGTAACGTAAATACGTTTCAAAAACCAAAACCTGGAACTGTGAAACGAGAAAGTCAAAAATAAACACACAGACACACCAAAAAAAAAAAAAAAAGAAAGACAAGAAAAAAACAAAAAACAGAAGAGGAAATGCAGCTTCAGACCTGCTCGTTGAGTTTGGGGTGCGAGGGTCCTTGGTGGATGAGCAGTTTGACGATATATTCATCTCCCTTCCAGGCGGCCAGGTGGAGCGGGTAGCAGCCCTTGTTGTCGGCGATGTTGGTGAAGGCCTCGTTTCGTAGCAGCGCCTCCACCACCTCGCTGAGAAAAGTCATTCGAGGGGACACGGAGGGTCAGAAAAGGCCACGAGAATAATAGACACGCACGTACATTAGCAAACAGCCAATCAATATCTTTATCCTCCCAGTGGGACAATTGTCTGTGAGGAGGGCAGACCTCACTGAACCTGCAGCATGAACACAAACTGGCTTTTATAATAATAATAATAATAATAATAATAATAATAATAATAATAATATTATTATTATTATTATTATATATAACAACAACAATACATTTTATTTAAACCCTCGGATGATCCTAAAAATTTGTACCACTTCCATGACCCCTGGACAAAATTTAGACATCAGTTACTCCCAAAATATTTGTGATACATATAGGGCTGGGTCTTGACTAAACATGAAAATCACTTTTGACATGGGTTTCAAAACTTTTAACCCCTTCCTGGCCAGTTGTTTTTGCTGCAAAAACACAAAATTTCTATGGGGCTCTATGGGGTTTATGGCTGGTGACAGTATTTTAGTGATAAAAAGAGATATCCAAAATCCCCTCGGTGAAAACTTCTGACTATAATATGTCAACAAAATAAAACCAGAATTTTGAAAGGGGCTTTATCCATTGTTCAGATTTCGGTTCTGGAAATTAGCGCATATTTCATTAGATATTGCCTCATTTACATATTTAAACATAAAATTTGACAAAACAAAAATCAGGCCCCAGTGACCTTTCATTTGACCGTGGGGAGTAGGTGGACAAAAATGTCCAGGGGTAAAAGGAGGGTTAGGGCCTTTCAAGCCACTCAAGGACACTTTACAGAAGAGAGCATCAAAATAAAATCATCAATAAACAACATCCAAACATCAAAAGACAACAAACATATAATAAACAACATTAAAAACATCAGTCACCTGTGTCCATTGAGGGCGGCGTGGTGGAGGGGGGTGTATCCAGTGCTGTCCACACAATTCACATTGGGGCCTCTCCAGATACTGTTGAGAGCAGAGAAGATTGTTACACTTCCATAACACAACACAATACACACACACACACACACGTATACACATAACACACACCAAACAAACGCTGCCCGTCCCTCTGTAAAGTCTCTACCTGTGGGTGTGACTGATTGTTATCTCAGGTTCTAACAGCAACCTGCATAACACACTGCCCGACCCCACCCACACACACACACACACACAGGCGGGGGCGTACCTTCATGTTCTCATTCACACACACACACACACACACACAACCCACAGGAATGAGTGAGTAACCACAAACCAGAAGAAGAAGAGTAAAACTTTACAATAAGGGTCCCTTAATTAACGTTAGTTAGTACATTATTAAGCATTAATTAACTGTTTACAGATATATTAACAATCATTATTCTGTATTACTTAGGATTAGGAAACACATTAATGAATGTAGCCTTAATGTTTACTACTCAAAGTTAGTTAAAGTATTAGTAATAATAAAATTTGAATAATGTAAATAGTTATCATTATGTATGCATTACTCAGCATTAATTAACACATTAGTTTATATATTAATGCTTAAAGCAGAAGTAAGCGATCCGGTCGTTTTGGCTAATGCTGCGTTCCAGGCAGGCTTTTGAAACCGTAAATTACAGCTTCAAGTCACAACTTATGACTTTGTAGCGTTCCAGGCAACCCACTCGTGTTTTTCCGACCTGTTTTACCTGTGAAAGTCACTATAACGGCCACTCGTAACTTCCGACCCGTGAACTCGTACCAGATCGAACTGGTACGACTTCACAGGTCGGAAAAACACGAGTTACGGGCTGCCTTGAACGCACCATAACAGTCCTCATCCCTACGTCGCCACATTCACGCGCATCCCTTGGCTGCACACACAGCCCTTCATGCCGTTCTCTCTCCTCATTGGATAAAACTTGTAGGATACGAGAAAAGTTTTCTCCTCCGCTCAGAGCAGAGCAGAAGGACTGACAGACCCGTGTTTCAGACCAAACACTCTATAGAAGTGATTGCTGTCGGAAGATATAACTATTTAAGACTTATATTAACACAAAAATATTGCTTACTTCTGCTTTAATAATGTACTAACTAACGTTAATTAAGGGACCCTTATTGTAAAGTGTTACCAGAAGAAGAAGAAGTGCTATGCTATCACCAGACAGCAGCAGCTAAAATGAGCTAATTTTGTCAAGTTTAACACTAACTACACAACCCGAGGGCTGATTATTCTGAGCCACGTCCTGATGAAGAATGGGCTTTTGTTATGCAGCGTACAAAACAACAAACAAAGCAAGGAGACCGAGAGCACAGAAAGCACCGAAGAGGGGTGTGAAGTGTGGGGAAGGCCGGCCGCCTTCATCCTCGCCATCGCTCTCCTCTCATTCAGTTGAGCTGAACTCAGCTGTCAGCGCAGATTGGTTTGTTTCTTTTAATTTACAAAGAGCGCTGTGCTGTGGTGAGGACGAAAACGAGAGCGATGATAGAGGGGAGGCGGAGAAGAGGGATGGAATGAGTAATTTAAGAAGCTAAAGGATGTCTGGTGGTGAGGCCGAGCGCCAGGACTGGGATGGGATGTGAGGGAGGGAGGCTCTCTGAAAGACCTTAACACATCCTAAATAAATCATGTGACAAGGAAATCCCAGCACTGGTGAACCAAATATCTGAGAGCCGAGTCATTTGCCATACAGAAAGAGAATGGGAGCAAAACAGCTGGGCCTCGCACAGAATCAATCATGAATGAAAGAGAGATTCTTCTAAAAAAGAGAAGAAAATCTTTGCTTAAAAAAAACAATTTACTCGGCTTTTGATATATAATAGAAAACTGTCGAAAAACCAATGAAAGCCGATGATTTGGCAGTTGGATCCCTTCATTATTTATTACTTGGATTTTGATGCAAGCAGCGAGTAACTTGTTTGTATGAAGCCTTTGGAGAGAGCTCTGCCAGGAAGCGTCACAGGCTATTTGCTGGGAAATAAATAAATAACTAAAATATCAGCTCCAGCAGTTGAACACACTCAGAGGCATGGTAGGAATTGATCCAATGATATAATCAGCGTTTAGAAGGTGTGGCAGCATGCTCTGCCTCTTCACATGACTCTGCTTCACACACACACACACACACACCATGGCTCGATTTTTGTCGCAGTAATGGCTGTTTTGCCCCCCTAAAATACATCTCCCATAATAGCTCTCGGAGCAGCCTGCAATTACACAGTCAGAGCCGTCTCATTAAATAAGTATCTTGGAGGGCTCTATAGCCTGCAGAACAATGGGCCTGACAGAGCACAGACACACAGGGATGCACCACTTTACTAGTCATAACCTAAGCCGTTTATTTCTCAGAGCAGGCCCTCTGGGTCTCGTGTTAACAAGTCAGAAAAAAGACACGGCACTGCAAAAAAAAAAAAAGCAGGGTGTGCTTGGGAGGAAATGCTGGAGTGGGAATATGTTGTGGCAGGAAATGCTGGAGATGGATACATTTCTGTTAGAGGGAAACGTGTGAGTTGTAATTATGCCAGCTCTGGAAGCATCACACAGCCAAACTTCCGCTCCGTTTTTTTCCCCCAGAACCAGTCAGTCACCAAATCTGTAGTAAAGAGTGCATCAGCTCCACTGGCTTGTGCATGGCCGCCGCTGAGCACATCAAACGGGAGACAGAAACAGACCTCTGGTTGCTGTCCTAGATAAAAAAGAGTTATGTAACGGCTTACAGCAAAAAAACCCATAAACAAATTAACATAAACATGAACAGAGCAGCGGCGACGACTGGAGAATTTAACAAAATCAGGCACGGGGCAGTAATGATGAACAGCAGCGATGCAAGAGGGCACGCCATGATGCGATCGGGTGCGTTATTAACATGGCTGTGATTTTATTGCAATGACTGTCGGATCACAACTCGCTTAGTAAGAACTAGCCTTGCAAGAGGAAGACACCACTCTCTTATGTCAGCTGTGTCATGAGACATATTGCGAGATTTCTCTTTCACATTCAAAAGTCATCGGTTTTAAAGAGAATCTGTAATAAAGGGTCAACATTATGACGGGGGACCTACTCAGCGGTCATGACTCTGATGCGTCATGGCCAGAAGTTCCAAAATGTCAGTCAAAAACACATTCAGTCACATGAGTCACATGACCAAGGAAAAGCCAACAGGGGGTTGTAATGCACCGCAAATCGCAATATTATCTCACTTTGTGGTTTTCCCATAATATTACAGCTCTAAACAGGGACATGAGCGTTAATTAATCCCATCAAAATGATCTCCATGCTGAGGAAATGAAGCCGCCTGCTCCCCTATGTTTTTTCCTTCTTCTTTATTTCTCCTTGCTGCCTTCGTATTTAAATGTGCTATAAGCAGGGCTGACTGTAGTAGCAGCTTTAAGTGCAGTCCAAGTGTTATGTCCTCTCAGCATGTTGGCAGCATGGCACTCAAGGGCATGAGTCAGAGTGGTGCTCGACAATCCACTTCATCCTCTTACTACGGCTCACGACCAACCTAACTGGGGGCCAGGGCTTAGGCCCATAGCAGGGGAATGGGCAAAACAGAGTTGATTTGGTTTGGGAGGGGGGCACATTCATGGGAACTGACTGAGGAATTCCTGTTTGAAAGGCTGAGCTAATCCTTAATTTCCCTGAGGGAATATCAGCAGGATGAGGCTGAAGTTTGAAAGAGATTCTGGGGGGCTGTAATTCTGTGTTGTACAAAGCCCAGCCAGTGTGAGAGGAGAGGGGATAATAACATTTCCCCTCTTTTATGTTTTCTCTGCATTAGCTTTTGCTAATGTTAGTCACACATTTTAAATAGATGGTCATTTACAAAATATGTAGGCTTAGACATTAATCTCCTCAGTTTTTTTTTTCCTTACTGAAGTCTAAATGTCATGGAGCTCATGCACAAAAAAAGAAGTTAGGTTTTTAGCATTGATTCTCCTTAAATATCAACTGAGCCGAGGCATTTGAATGTATTTGTCAGATTATATCACATTGTATTGATAATTTCATTCACTGTCTATTAGACAGGCCTGTAAGCAGGTTTGAAAGAAGGGATAAACTGTGTATGATCAAAATTACATGCTTTTCAATTAATTTGGTAGATATTTTTGACCAGGGCTGCACAAAATAATAGATTCACTGACTTTCAGAGGAAATAATAATAATTTTCCCATCAAAACACAGCAGTAATTCCACTGGGAACAAAAGTCATGATACATGATTACTTGTTTACATATGGAGCCCTGAGGAATAGGGGAGGGTAAAAAAAAATCTGGAGTAAGTAAATAAGAACCCAGGTGAGCGTGAACCCAGTGTCAAATAAACAGATTTGTCCTCCAGCCTATTAGCAGTGTGGCCACACTGCCAGGGATTAGTCTAGCCCAGGGCACTGAGCCCAGCAGTGACTGGCGCATGTCAGGCACCGTCAGGGAAATTAGGCTTAATTATGCATGCTGCTGGCGGGCGCTGAAACCAGATGCCCTGCTGCACAACGGCCAACCTGAACACCTTCTCCTCAGCAGAGACGGAGAGAGACTGAAGGACCGGGCAGAGCCTCCGGGTCCACTGAGACTCAACGTCTGCCAAGATGCCATGTGAGGACCGGAGAACTGCGACTGTGACCAAGTGGAACACAATCATCAAGACGATTGTTACCGACAGATTAAATGAAAACTCATCTGAGACTTGCAGTATTATTAATGAAGTAGCACCTGGAAGCAACTGAAGCAACTAGAACTACAAAAAATTCATTCATCATGTACTTAAAGCAGAAGTAAGTGATCCGGTGGTTTTGACTAACTTCCTGTCAGCCGATGGAGTTAGCAGTCCCCGCCCTCGTCCCTACGTCACCACATTCACGCGCATCCCTTGGCTGCACACACAGAGAGGACCGCCCCTTTATGCCGTTCTCTCTCCCATTTCCATATTTCGCACATTATTCTGTGACATAAACTGTATACTGTCTTGTCTGTAACAACATCTATTGCACGTCTGTCCGTCCTGGGTGAGGGATCCCTCCTCTGTTGCTCACCCTGAGGTTTCTCAGATTTTTCCCTGTTAAAAGGGTTTTCCATGGAGTTTTTCCTCAGTCGATGTGAGGGTTTAAGGACAGAGGATGTTGTTACGATGCCATGTAAAGCCCTTTGAGACAAACTGGCAAACGGGCTATACAAATAAAATTGCCTTGCCTTGCCTTGCCTTGCCTCTCTCTCCTCATTGGATAAAGGTTGTAGGATACAAGGAAAGTTTTCTCCTCGGCTTACAGCAGAGCAGAGTGACTGACAGACCCGTGTTTCAGACCAAACACTCTATATAAGTGATTGCTGTCGGAAGATATAACTATTCAAGACTTATATTAACACAAACATTCCGCTTACTTCTGCTTTAATGCTTGTTGTTAACATTGATTTTTTTATAGAATTCCTCATCAACTCACATTTCATTGGAGTGGCACAAACGGTACCCAGAGCTGTAGTTTGGGCTACAACATGGCAGTCCTTTGAGCTAAAAGCTAGCTCTGCGCCAATGCTAACATACCTGTGTTTAGCGTGTGATGCATCTAATGTTCCCTATCTAAGTTTATGATGTTATTTTGGAGGATCATTGACTTATGACCATAAATGCATCTACAATATTTTTTTGGTTGTCTGTATTATAGCTCTGTGTTGACCCAACCAACCAACTGACTGACTAGCCAGGCTGCTAACATGGCTTGTTGCTAAAGGCATAAAGTCCTTAAAACAAGTACTGAAAGTGCCCATCTTACAAAAAAAAGGGTGAATGAGTGCTGAAATATATCAATTTCATTTTAGGTGTAGTTTGGTGCAATACAGCTCGTATGAAAATTCAGTCCTAACAAACCTGATTGAGCCTTCATGGCTTACAAACACACCATAATGAGCATCTCACAGATTCACACCTCCTCTGTGTTGCAACGGGAGGTGTGAATGAGCTGCGTATGCCACACAGTCTACGATCAGAGCAGTCCACTGGGCTCCGGCAGAATCTAAATGAAGGGCATGAAAAACACCAGCAGCAGACTGAAAAGATGGGACCAATGTAAGAGAAAAAGAAGAAAAGAGAATTTGATGGAGCAAGAAACCATAAAAGCACTTTCAGTCACAACCTGTCTCTCAACAGGCTGCCAGCCCCACAGCAACACAGGTCTCTCTCTCTCTCTCTCTCTGGCATCCTCTGAGCATTTTGCTAAAAAAAAAACAATAATTCAGTTTCTACCAAAATCTTGCTGAACTGATGGCCAGTTATTTTCAGTAGCCTAATGCTGACAACCCACTTCTGGAAATAGCACACGACTTCTGCCTGATCTAGTTTGCATAGTGGAGGATTTTGTTGCAGGCAAAAAGTGTTTCTTCAACTTTGGTAACTTGTTGCATCTCTATGACGATAAAATAAACGACAGCAGCATCACACCTCATTCATGATAAGCTGCATGTGCAAATATGAAAGTAGGTGTGTTTCATCGTCACACTCTGTTGTGTTTGCTTAGTCATGCTAAAGCTAATCCAGTCCAGAGTGCTTTTATAGTGTTTGAAGAAACAGCAAAGTAAAGGTTTTTGGGTTTTTTTGAAGATTTTTTTTAGGCTAATTTGTTTCCTGTGTAAACACACTCAGGGCAGCGCCATTACTCTGACTCCCAGCGCAACCTGTTTGAAGTCTGGAGGTGGAGTGGAGGCTGGCGTGGGCCCAGCAGGTGGGCAAGAAGGCTGCTGAGAGAAGCAGAGAGGGAGAGAAAGGGAGAGACGCCAGCCAGCGGCCCAGACAGACATAAATGTCTGGGTCGGGGCGCGGGGGGTGGGGGGGGGGCTGCTGACACATGTAGGTCCTGCACAGGACAAGAGGGGGGGCCTGGTTTCACTGGTCATTGTGCTACCTCCACCTATGAACGGACACCACACACAGAGATGCACCGCAACCTCAGTGTCTTAATCTTCTCCATTTGTCCATTTGTTATTATAAGGTTTCAGTGACCGGGGTGAAACAGAGTTCACACAAACAAGCACACACAGGAGTCAGTAAATGTGTCTGTGTGTCACTGTCCTGCTGCTACATAAGCAACTTTCTGTTTCTTTCAGTGCAGGAAGCACAGGAAGATGGGAACTATGGAGATTTTTCGGAGAAACTAAAGCAGAACTGACAGAATAGTGTTTCTAAATTATTAAGCACTCTGTTGTAAGTAGGGCTATTTAAAATGATTTATTAGTAGAGTTGTTATCATCAGCGCTTGGCATTCACACAAGACACAGGACATTATCTACTTCAACTCTACTCCTGGCCAACTTTTTCCTCTCTAAACTAAATCAAGAATCCTCTGACCCACTTGGACAAAAACCTATTTTTAGTCAACTACCATTAGGTTAACATGAAGATGGCTACACACTGCATGGACATTACATTTGTCAGTTACCGCTCCCACCATACACACACACATATGTGGAATCCATCACTGCTACTAAGTGCCTTCCCTGCATGCTTTCTCTCTCAGACTACACAAACAGGGGCCGTAAACACAACGTACAGAGCAGAGAATCCCAAACTCAGATGCTCGGGGAATGCTAACATACTGGTGTTAGATTTCCCAGCTACCACTGCTCCCTCCCGGGTAGAACCAGCTACAGTTTCTCTCGGTTCAGAGGTCAACAACTGATGAAATGTGACGGCCAGGTCCTGCTGCGTGCTGTAGCCTCTTAGCTACCTACTAGGAACGATGCGAGGCTCTAAAAGCTGCAGAAGTGATAGAAGCTGCCTTGTTAACACTGTCTGCTGAACACACAGCAGAAAACCCTTGATAGCTAACAGCTACGGACTGTGGGTGCCAGATTCCCGCTGTGAACCTGTCATCTGCAGACACGCCATCCACAAGTCCTACAGTGCACCTTCACACTCACTGATTTCTGCATGCGCATAGATCCTAATAACAGAGAAGCTGCAGGGAGTTTTGCTGTTTTTTTTTCTGTTTTTTTAAAGGACAGTATGTGCTAGTTGTTATGCAGCAGATATTTTCTCAGCTGACACCAGTCTGACAGCATGGGTTTGCTTGGGGTGAGCCAGAAATTGTGGATGTAATGGGATGGAATGATCTGGAGTTGTGCCCAAGCCTCTTAAAATGCTAACCAAGTCATCGCACTGATAGAAATGCTTCCCTCACTATAGCATTTAGAAAAAGGAAAAAAACATGATACAGGAACAGAAAATGTCTCAAAAGCAGATCTTTATCACTAAACATAGCAACAACAAAAAAAAACTGACTGCAAGAGCAGAAAGAACCTGAATGCGCAGGCTTCTCTAAATAGGTGGTCCGACTCTACCCCAAATGACAGCTCAATTTAGTTTGTAAAACTAAAAAAGTAGAGAAAAGCCCCAGAATGATCTTTATAGGACTGATATCAATATGAAAAGCCATCATTCTACGCTTTGTCAGTGGGACAAAGGACACGGCTGTGAGGCTGGGAGACGAGCCCTCATCTGGCTAAGCTCTCAGAGCGTCTGTCCAGAACTCCATGCATTCCTCTGTTAATTTCCCCTCAGTGGGCAGGCACTCTCCCTTCCAGGGACTTGTCTTACCTCCGGTCTGACCACAGCAGCTGCCTGTGTTTGGACAACCTGGCCCAGGAGTGAGGAGCTCTTCCTGGGATCAAAACAGATCATTGGGCCCCCTAAGCTCAAAAACTATAGCATTGAGGTACAGACAGCAGATGCATGATCAAAAATAAGCCACAATATTGAGTATTTCATTTTAACAGAAGCTTAATCTGCATCAACCAAACTGCAAACCATCGGTGGGCAGTCCAGTGGCACCACAAAGACTACACCGTGACATTACCACTTGAGGAAGCCCTGCCCAGCTCATTTTGTTGTTAATGGAGCACCACAGAACAAATGTTTGGGGCGGCGACAGTGTCAAACATGCCGGGGGTCAGTGTCGATCCCATGGCAGCCGCTGGGACGCAGCCTCCTGGGAAAGCAGACATTCCGCACGGCAGAGCTCTCTACGAATGCCTGGTTACAAAAACACAACAGGTCCTGACATGCAACCCATTCCACAGAAGGATCACCAAAAATCTAGTGCAAGCAGCAAGCACACCTTCAAGAAATAGTAGGCTACTAGGAGCCGACTGGGTCAGATCGTTCCTATGCAGAAGTCACATTGTTTTGTTAGAGCTGCACAAAATTAAGCCTGTTCAGACTATACAGACCATGTTCATTTATGACGACGTTTTATTAAACAATTGGAGGACCATGTGCTTGTTATTAAGTGGAATTCGGAGAGAGTGCAAATAGCAAACATCCAATTCCACATGTTGACGTTAGATCCAACGCAGACTAAAATTTGCTGAAGAAAGCTCCTCCCTGCAGATCAAATCTCCTTTGACGGGATTACTACACTTTCCAGCGAGGGACGATGAATACGAGATTCTACTGAAAGAAAAAACACACACACATACACACATACACACAAAGCTGGTGACATTGTAGTTCTTCATTGTGATGCCCCTTAAACGTATTGACGTTTTCATTATGCAAACTAAATGAAATGTGCACAATAACGACAATCCCCCCGAGGCAGCCCCCGTGGTCAATAATCTCCCAACTAGTTCCGCTGTGTGAGACAGAGACTGTCCTATGAGCTCAGGTGTCTATAAGCAACAAGCTTTTGGAGTCTACTCACCAGTGGCTAATTCATTTCCTACAAAGTCTGGCCAATTATTTCCCAGCTCTGTCATTACCAAACATTGATTGCTCAAGTCAGAGCAAGATGACACAATGGGCTCTTCAGTCCGCCCACAGACCTGTGAGGGAGCGATGGAGCCGGCCTTTCCTGCAGACATCTTTGAATTGGATTTTGGATTTCTGATTATAAGGGTCTAATGCAATTACCTTGAGTACATAGTACAGTCTCCGCACTAAGTAACACAGTGATGCATCACCTCCAGTGCTGTGCTGTGTAACACTTGTCTGTCAGATTAGGGCGGCTGGCACTGAACTCCCCACAGGCGCAGAAGCTATGTAAGCTATGCTATGTTTTGATTGACAGACGTTCACCTACGTGTGCTCAGCATGAAAACAACAACGCAGCACTGACGCTGACCAGAAGCTCTACATCAACAAGTTTCATTTTTATACCCAGGACATGACACATATAGCAAGCAGCATGTGATGTTCTTTCTCAGCAATAAGGATGTTGAGTCTTAACATTGAATACAGCAGCAATGGCTGTCTCAACTATGGATACATTAGGAGAGTAGGTTACATTATAGTCTCAGAACAACACATTTCAGCCCAGGGAAAGTGACTAGTTTCTGTTGTGGTAGGCTTATAATTCAGTTATCATCTGCAGGGACAAAATGAAACTCTGGTCTTATCTAATCTATTACATTTCATCCTATTATTCATTATTACCCTGCAGCCCTCATCTACACAAAGTTAGAGAGGAGGAAGGAGGCCTGACCGACCAGGCTGCCTTTCCTTCATACAGAATTTGATGCAATCGCACACTATCAACAACAGGACAGGACACGGGCCCTGAGCTGAGGATATTAACAAAGCTTTGTCCAGTATCTTCCATTTTAAGCAAATTGTGTGTCCTGCTCCGTAAACCAGCACTCTAAATCTGGCCTTTTAATCTGAGCGTCTACAGACAGACAGACAGATGACAGATGTGGTCAAAGATGATTGATGTGGCGATATTTGACTGTAGTCTGCTTTCTTATCTGTGTATTACTCATAACTAATAAGAAGGAGGAGTGGGTAGGACATAAAAATGCATTGGTGACAAGCTAAAGCTTCAACTGAGCTGCTGAATCTGACTAGGTCTCCTTTTTTTAATGAAATGTGGGGGAAAACCACATCAAATGTTCACCTCAGCATGCTCTGACCCTTTGGTGTTAATGAGTACAGATTCATACCAGGGAGATTTTTCCCCTATAGTGGGCTACAGTGATGCTGCTTTAAAAGAAAAAAAAATAGTCTGGCTCTGACAACTGGGTTTCTATTCCACCTTCACCAGTTTGCGTTCTGGTCTAGACTCTATGTAAGCTATTAATTATACATGTGCACCAGTTTTTCAAAGAAGCCACGGGGCTGATTTGCTGCAGGTTTATCTAGTTTAGTTGCACAATTGCTTCCCAGGCTGTTTATGCACACTACCTACCTACACTACAGTAAAGCTGGCAGGGACACACAGAGCATGGAGCTAACAAAGAAGCATGCCACTGCTTCTGCGCTGCTGCTGCTGCTGCTGCACTGGTTTGGGTCTGTTTGTTTGGCAATGCACAGCGTCACTGTGTAGTAACCTAACCTACCTGGCCATTGGATGTTAATAAATATACTGTACAATAAGCCACAACAACTGTAGCCTAAATAATCAAGACAGTGAGTGGCCTGTCTGACAGAGCTGGTGGCTGTCTTATTATCATCTGCCTCTCCTTCCCTCTCCTTCCCTTCCCCACACAGCCCGTACCTGAGCAGACTGGAGAGCGGATGAGAGGAGGCTCCGTGGCCGCCGCTGTTGCCACTTCCACCGATCCCAGACGAGCCGCTCCCGGTGCCAGCGGACTGCCGCTTCCCGGATAAAAGCTTCTCCACCGCGGCCAGGTTTCCCGTGCGCGCCGCTTCCAGAAGCTCCTGCTCCTTCCCCATCGCGGATGATCCCGGGGAGAAAAAAAATCGGAGGAGGCGCGGGGGTTAGAGAGAAGAGGGAAAAGGGGAGGGGGTAGTAGTGTAGTGGTGGTGGTGGTAGTGGTAGTGAAATTCCTCTGCGATGCCTTCTTCTTCTTCTTTCTCTCCCCCCCCCCTGCTCCCCAATCTCAAGTTGTTCCTCCTCGGTGCTGCTGGCGGAGCTCCGTCCCTCCCTCCGTCCGTCCGCCGCTGGATCAGTCCGCCGCTGGCGCTGCTCAACGGGGGAAAAGTTTGTCTGCGCGGCTCGGCACCACCATCGAGCTTAAACTTCCTCTGACCAGTCCCCCGAGCCTCGTCCGTCACTTCCTCGAAACTGCCCTTTCTTTTCTGCTGCTGCTCAAATCCGACACACACATACATACACACTCACACACGAGCCCTAGCACCCCCCCGCCCTATAGCTGCATCACACAGCAGCTGGATGGGTGTAAAGCAAAATGGTGGACTGAGGTGAATTAAGCGATTAGACCCATCCAGGTGCTTCACATATCTGCTCTCCTGTCATCCCTATAGTATCCTAGAGCAAACCAAACCTCCAATAATTTTCCAAAATGTTCACATTCACTAACATTATTAATAAAGCTCGTCAGAAAAAATAACATCTGTAATTTAATTCTAAATAAAACACACACACACACACACACACACACACACAGTCCTCCACTCCCTGTGAAAGACTGTAAGCAATGAGGAAAAACCATTGTTGGGATTCATGTGAAACAGTGTCAGATTCCTTCATGGGTGTGTGAACAGGAACATTTCACAACATGTTATCAGGTGACAGCAGTTTATGAGAGTAACAGTGACTGTGAATGTGTGTTGTAACATATGCTCTCAGTGTTAAAGGATAACTCTTGTAAATAAATGCGACAATATAGGCTACTGTTCATAAATCATGGTATTGCTCAATGTTTTGGTTCCTCCACTTCCTGGGAGTGTTATTAAAGTTGACACAGGTCTTTTGGCTGGTCAGAGGAAGTAAAGGAGGAGGAGAGGTTGAATTGATTGTACATGCTGGTATTTTTGGATAATTTTCAGGTAAAGGGACTGGAGTCCTGAAATTGTGGACATCTGGATTTTACTGTAGGCTATGACCTGTGATGAGCAGTGTCTGAGTGTAGAGTTTAGTGAGAAGGCAGGAAAGGAAGTGAGACTAGAAAGAGGTGGGAAGGAAGTCAACTCATCCTGAGAGAAATAAAAAGGATGAAACTAGTGCAGGATATGAGAGTGATGATCATAGGCTTATTGCCAAGACCAATAAATGTGAAATTAGATGTAAAGCATCTATTAAAACTGGCAAAAATGATTGGAGCACAAATGAAAGAATTGAAATATGAAAGACTCAGATGGCAATCTGTTAATTGGATGTAATAAAAATAGAAAAGGCAAAGACGCTGGCTCGTGTTAGAAAAAAAATAAGGTGTCAAAGAAGTCGAAATTGGGAAAAGCAATGATCTAGTGGGAATAAGGGTGTCATATTTTGAATGCCAATCAGTGTTTATAAGAAGGATGTTGCTGAACAATAGGGCCAATTTTTTTTTTTTTTTTAAAGAATGACAAGCAATTAATAAAAAGAAGGTTGGGACAGTGCTGAATTAGCCCCAAGGGAGCAATATTTTGGATTTGCTAAATTGTTGAAAAAGCTTTTATTCCAAAAATCTATGAGATACTTCAACTGCCAGGAATTTGGAGGCAGAAGTCCAGCAAATAGCCTACGAGTGAAAGAGAAAGTACCTTATAGAAGCAGTTAAGCTGGGTAAGCAGGGGAGGCAGTCAGGGGAGCCAAGAGTCGTAAAGAACAAATGGTAGCGGAGGTAAAATAGAATGATAAAATCAGGTCATGGACAGAGAAAAAGAAGCTGATGACTTTTATTGCAGGGGTGATATACTATGCAATGTCTGAGACTAAGACTACAACTGAGAGGATTCAAATAATTGTTAAAGTACAGTAGCAGTGCATTATCTCAGTAGGCTCTGATAGGTTTGAAGTGGAAGGACATAAGAGACGATCTAAAATCTGCAGGCAAGCCAGGAATCGGGTCATGTTCTGGTGGACTCAATAAATTCATAGCAGATAGGAGAGGAGAAAGGAAGTGTGCAGACGAGAGTCTTGGATAAGGCCAAGAACCGGTCGGTACAGTAGGACAGTAGAGCTCAATATAGATGCTCATCAGGAAGAGCGGGAGGGATGGAGGAAATAAAATGACTGAGTACGCGAGGAAGTACGATGAAAAATGTAAACAGAGGAGAGAGGATGCATCATTAACTTCATGTGGGAAACAGGGCTACTACTGAAAATATTTAGTTTTTTTTATTATTATTATTTTTTATTATGCGACACAGAAAATTGCATACATGTGTACTATATACTTGGAAATACATCCATGGGAACAAAAAAAGAGACAATAAAGCAAACAAAAAACACAACAAAAAACAAAAGACAGCCACAGGCCATTACAAATCACTTGCACAAAATTTCTCCATAATAGAGTACGTTTTGGCAGCTTTCTTATTTCTAATGTCCTTGATTGTGGCAGCATAACGGTGCAGTTCATGTTTAAAGGGTAGCTACAATGTTCGGTTTGGATTTGGCCCATTTGCTTTTGTGGATGTGAAATTTCCCCAAACTCAAGATTAACTGACAGAAAAAGCAAAAGTCTTTTTGTCTTGGTCATCATAATAAATGTTTTTCCTGGAAACTGATCATTCTTCCTGTTTTCACTTGCACAAAGTGTTGAACATCATTCCACTTAGTTTTACTGTAGGCACAATGATAAAATAAGTGAGAGATGGTTTCATCTTCAAGTCCACAGAAATCACACACATATTCAATGTCTAGTTTAAATCTTTCAAGGGTTTTTTTTTCTTTGCAGGGTAGATTTGATGTAAAATCTTAAACGAGACTTCTTTCATCTTGTTATTGAGACATAATTTTTCACCAACCAGCCATGCTTTATTCCAGTTAATTTCTCCAAATTGCGCAGACCAGTTAATTTGACCCCTAGGCCTGAAAATATTTAGTAAACCTGCTAATGTAGGAGCTGAATGACACCGACAGATGGCAGTGGTGTAAGTGTTAAACCGTTAAACAACAATCGTAGAAGAGTTCCCTCATAGCGGAACCGGAAATAGTGCACTACGATGCTAACTAACATTAGCATTTAGATGCTATAACCCCACTCAGGCAGGGTTTGTCATTGTGCGTTGTTTATTTTGAATCAACAGAGATCGTAGAAGTGGTCTTTGTGTTTTGCTGCTAAGGAATATTAATATTAATACAAATGCGTCACCTGTTAGTCGCTTCACCAACTAGCTTCACTTCACCGTTAGCTTAGCTTAGCTTCTGCTGCTGCCGCTGCTGCTGTTTTGTTGACTCTTGGCTACAGAGAAGGTAGGTGCAGAGTTTTTTTTTTATTTTTTAAATGTTCTCCAGATTGTGATACAAATGTGACAGTAAACACACGTGTATGCTATCTAAGGCTTTGCGTGCAAAATGTTCGTCAAGTAACGAGTGATTTAGACGTCCAGACAAACGGGTAACTTAACTAAACGAGTGACGAGACCAGTTGTTTTCTTTCAGGACTTTTTTAAAACTTTTCTTTTATTGAAGAATTGTTAGTTGGGATGTACATTGTGAAATGAGGGATGAGGGGGTTACAAATAAAAAAGGAATAATGTCAACAGGTTCAGTTACATAGTATCATGACATGACATGACATTTCTTTCAGGACTTGAGGCTGCCTGTCAACCGCTGTTAAAGCTACCTTACCGGGTGAAAATGGCCGACCCTGCACGGATGAAACCCGAGGATACATCTGAAAGGACGAGCTCTGCTACCGAGGAGCATCCTAAATCGGATGAATCAGAAGATGTACCTGCACCAGCCAAGTCCACACATGAAAACCAAGAGTCGTCCTCCTCACAGGACCCGTCCAAACAGGAGGTTAAGTCTGTGAGTTCAGGGGCTTCGTTTATCTATCATCATCATCCTGTGGTCTGCAGTCTATATAACATAATAACTACTACTATAACTGAATTACTGTAGGTTCACACTACTGTTATCTAGGTCAAACTATACTGTGAACTGTTATGATAGTAGTGTTGATGTGATACACGAACAGCACCGATACCACAACACTCCTTTTTCACTGTCTTATGTTAACACTGAGAAAGATGCACAACAATCTACCATTTCCTATTTAACACAAACCAATGTAAAATTACCTTAAAGGGTTAAAGTGGGGTTGTATGATCTACAAATAGCCCCTAAGTACTTAAATTGCAGTAGAAGACTCTCTGCACTCCTCCCGTTAGCAACGCCAGCCCATAGCCCTGCCCAGAGATTTACAACATACAGTGTTGTGAACAGACCCAAAGAAACAGCCTATTTTCGTGGCCTAAAAGAGGTTTTACCTGGTTAGTTGGTTAGCTCCAAATAAAAACTGTGTTTTTCCTGCACTTTGAGGGGCTGGAAAAAATTATATTATAGCGAACAATGGAACTGTGTTTTTTTTTTTCAGGTAAAACCTCTTTTAGGCCACGAAAATAGGCCGTTTCTTTGGGTCTCAATACTGTATGTTGTAAATCTCTGGGAAGGACTATGGGCTGGCGTTGCTAATGGGAGGAGTGCAGAGAGTCTTCTACTGCAATTAAAGTACTTAGGGGCTATTTGTAGATCATACAACCCCACTTTAAAAAAAATGATACTATCCCTTTAAGCTTCAAATGATTCCTAAACAACTAGGCTAGACATTAACACATAGTGTAAATAATAATTATGACAATAAAATATGAAATTGGACTGGTAAACATTGTCTAGAAAAGATATGATTGTTTCTGTGGTTTTAAAAAGGGCCACCCCCTTTTGTGTTTCGTTGCTATAAACAATTTTATCTCCTGCAATGAAGGAAACAGCCGCTGGAGAAGATGAGGATGAAGGAACCTCAGGCCAGCCTGCTTCCAAAAGACTGAAGGTTGAACCAGAGAAGAAAAAGGAGAAACGCCACAAGGTTGATGAAGATGAAATACAAAAGATGCAGTAAGATGGAAGTTTTTATCCAAACACATGTTAAAATTTGCATTAGTCTCATCCTGCTGAATTTAACCATCACCCCCTTGTTCTTCCTGTGTCACAAAGGGTTCTGGTGTCGTCCTTTTCTGAAGAGCAACTGAATCGCTATGAGATGTACAGACGTTCTGCTTTCCCTAAGGCTGCTATTAAGAGGGTAAGCTGGTAATGAACATGGACAAAGTGTTTTGTTTTTAATATTTGAAACTATCAAATTTGTTAATGTCACTTTAAAAAATATATATTTTCTAGCTGATCCAGTCCATAACAGGATCATCAGTGTCCCAGAATGTAGTGATTGCCATGTCTGGTATTTCCAAGGTTTTCGCTGGGGAAATCGTTGAGGAAGGTGGGTGACACTGACACACTTACACCCGGTGCTCAGACAAAATAATTTCAGATACATAAATAAATAGGCCAAGTATATATCCTGTAAAATTTTCTTTGTTCCTACAGCACTGGATGTGTGTGAGAAGTGGGGAGATACACCCCCTCTTCAGCCCAAACATATGAGGGAAGCAGTGAGGAGGTTGAAGAGCCGAGATCAGATTCCCAACACCAAGTATAAGAACATCCTCTTCCACTGAGGCGGCTGTACTTTAACCTGTGTGAGGATGATGACGGAGACAGAGGACTGCCTGTGATGATAAAACCACTGTATGGCAGCCAAGCAGGCATAGCTCATTCTCTATTACTTGGTCAGACCATTATCTGACAGAGGATAAGTGAACCTGCCATCCACATCTAATCATCAAAGTAAAAAGACGCAACACACAGTTTGCGTCTAATGAACCTTTGAACCTTTTTGTTGAAGATACAGCTAGGAGTGAATAGCAAGGTTGAAATGGTGTAAAATTATTCCTGTATTATCGTTGTAAATACAATTCTATACTTGAAAATGTTGAAATGTTTTGTTCTTGTGTCAGGTAACTAGGAAACTATGGATCACACTAGTAAAATTACTGTAATGCAACTGAACATGTGAGTTCTGTACATTTCCACAATTGCATTTTATAATAAAACACAAAGACCCAACTGAAAAGTGTTCAGCAATTAGTCATTTATTTTTTTTTCACCTTTAAAATATTTTCTACTTAACTAGCTTTGGTTCACAGAACCAATTTTATATTAGTCTCAATGAAGTGGTAAAGACAATACAAAATTCAATGTAATTCTACACAACTGACAAAAAAAAAAATGTCCACAGGGGCTTAAACATCTGCATCACTTAGGAAGATTTCAAAAGGACGCCTCTGCGATCCTTTGAAGTGATTTACATCAAAACAAGTGCAATTTCCAGTGAATTTACCACACAAGTGCAAGTAATCCACAAGGCATAACTATACAACACTTCAGATCATGCACCTAGAGAGAGCCCTGCTTCACTCTCTGTCCATCTCCTCCTGTTTGCATGGCACACTGGGTAGGGGTTAAGTTGTCATGGAAACCCTGGCCTGCTCTGGAGTGCAAAGGAAGTCTAGTGTAACAGGTATCGGAGCACCAGTTTGTCCGCAGATTGAGGATGCTACGTAACACTGAGGCCTGACTGAGGACAGAGAAACTGGGCAAACTTTACAGCTACATGTTGCATCCAGCATGGGACGTTCAGTTTCGTACCACCATATCTTTGTTTTACGAAGGCCATGCAAAAACATAAAAACACCAAAAGCTGAGAGGATCACGACTATTAAGTGATACTGAGGTTAAAGGAAAGCCTGTATCTCTGCTTTATCACACTGCCTGGATGAGGATCTGTTGAATCCACATGCAGCTGAGGGGAAAACACTGAAACCTGATGGACAGGTAAATTGTTTTTCTTTGATATTAGTCATCTTAAGATTTTAAGAATTCCACATCAAAAGTGTGTAGTGTTACCTTCTTTGTCATGTTTTTGGTTAAACACACGCTCGCTTTCTATTGCTTAAATATTTTACATTCCTCTTTAAGACTGATAATCTGGCATTCATAGCTTGCAAGGCAACCAAAGATTTGAAAAAAAAGAAAAAAGACAGAAGAAAGGAAAGTAATATTTTGAAAGAGGAGTGCTCTGCTAGGTTGCAACCACCAGAGGGCTCCTGAGTACACAATGGAAGTGAAAGGTAGCTCTGACAGCTTTGCAGCCATGAAAACGGATAACCGTACCACCAAAGGCAAAACACCAAACCACTAATTTAACAATAGCACATTTGTTCACAAAATGTAGCTGAAACAGAGGTCTTCTTAAAGAAAGCATTCATACAATTAATGTAATACCATTGCACAGTCTGTCTGAATAACAAACCCATCATTGTGTGAATCCATGCATAAAACAGATTTATGCACAGATAAAGGAAAAGTGACAGAAACATAAACTGGCAACTGGCCTGAGAGATGAACTCTGCAGCAGATCAGGGATGAAGATAGTGAAATGCATCGTTTTTTTTTGTTTTTGTAGTGGATTTGGTAATATACATAAAACACTGTATACATCATCAGTACCACAGATTTTCAAAACGTCACTTTGATTGATATGGCTTCAATACACTGTGGTGAATGTGGTCGAACAAAAAACAGAAAAAAAATACACTAACAAATCTAAATAAATATACAAAAGTAAAACAACACACACAGTGAACCTTCAGTTCACTATGTCTGGTCACTAAACATAACCGTGTACAGAGGTAATTACACTAGCAGTCCGAGTTGTTTCCTGGCAAGCTACAAAACAAGTTTCAATAAGGTCAAGTATTATATCTCCGGTTGCTGGTATAATCCCAAACCTCTTTAAAACCAGAGAGTTAAAGTGAAAAGATTTAATACTGAAGCTACTGTGCAACCTCTCTCCACAGCTCACAGAGTAGAGAATGAAAGGCGTGTCGTCTTTTGAGTGGACATTCAACCACTGAGAACATTGTTTCACAGTACAAAAGAAGCATGACCGACATTTCACAACTCAAAAAGGAAAAACATAACACTGGGGAATGATTCAACACGCTTTTTTTTTTTTTTTAAAGAATGGTGAGAACTTGATAAAGAGTGTGTAACCATTCCACCTTGGTGATAAAGCAGCCAAGGTAGAAAGTGAGATGCATCTGTCTCCATTAAAGCAGTGTAATTCTGCTTTTTTAAAGAAAAAAAAGTGCAATGTTTTTCCTACCTTTTACATCACATTTGCAACAACAGCTGATAATATTTTTTTTATAATACTTGAGAAAAGAAACACATGGATCTATTGTTTTTTTGTTTTTTTTACACTTAACCAGAGGTACTCTACATTACTAAGTCAGCTAACTAGCTTCATGACTATCACCTGTAAATGTGCTGTGTGTAAATCTGCACTGTTCACAAAGCATGCTCGACAGAGGCTTGTTCTCCGATGGACCAGCAGCTGCCTGGCAGTGTCAGTGCATGTGAAGAGGAGGTTTTGGCATGTGCTTGACTTTCATGTTTCTGTAACACAAATAATGGAGTGGAGAGAATTAAAGCTTTATGGGAAATTACCCCTGCATGCTGTGTGACAAACACTGAAACCACACAATGAGTTTACTATCCACACTGAGAAATAACCAGGGTAATTTGTGTTTAGTGGAGCAGTGAGAAATATCTAAACTGCCCGATTATAAAGTAGTACCAGTAAAGTACCTATGAATTAGATCACCATGTTCCCCCTAGTTGTTATAAGGGCTCTTTTGTTATATTACGAGTAGAATGAAATAGGAAGTGAGAAGTGATCCAAAGCCACAACTTGGATTCTTTTCTTTTTTTTCCCCCTCCCAAACATGTCCGATGCCTGGACACGCTCGGCGCCGAGTCCTGCTGGTTCCTGACATTCATCGCGATACATCTGACCGCCATCCCTCAGCAGGAGCAGTGATGAAGTAGGTTCACAGGGGTGAAGAGACAGAGGAGGCTCAGAGAGCAAACGTGGGGTCGTGCTTCCTGACCTCCAGGAGGAGACGTTCTCTGTCGCTGAGGGCCTGAGTGAGGGCGGCCTGGGCGTCGGAAAGCTGCAGCTCCAGAGTTTGTCTCTGTGAAGAGCAGGAGTTTAGTTAATGTTAACTGCAGCTACGGTGAAGACGTGCTTTGGCTCAGTGCTACACAACAAGTGGACAGAGATCAGATTCTGACTGACAGCAACAGGTGTAATTACAATATCACTCACTACACAATCTCAAGTACTTGGACACATATCTGCTTTGTCGAGCTGGCCAGAAACAGGACACCGGCATTACAGCTGTGTTTAACACCGAGTATAATTACCTTTTACTGAACTTACAACATGAGAATAAACTCATCTGAATGAATCTAACTCAGCTGCAGTTTGAATATCTTTATCTGGTCATTGATAATGTAAGAGACAGAGGTTTCTATAGCCACAAAAATGATTCATTGTTTGCAATTCACACTTGACATTTCATACAAATATTACTAAATACCAACAAATATATTACAAGGCTTTATCAAATGTGTATAATATTTTTTTTATCTAGGTCAACTGGACTTGGTTGTAACCCAGTTGACATACTTGAAAATGTTTGGGATCATATGTTTGAAATGTTTCACAACATAAATATATACTGTGACACTACTTGGGTATTTTTCAAACCAAACCAGGCAAAACCCCCACCCCCAGGATTCAGAGAATCTGGCTACATACAAGTGAACAGATGTATTAGATGTACACTACCTCACTCTGCTGCTGAACTGTGCAGGAAGTGTGTGTGTTGTCTGGGTCAGCCCCTGGAGCACCTGCCGAGGCTGTGATCAAAAAGGAAATGGTGCAGATTACTTTCAGTTCATCTTTCTGTAAAAGGGTTACAGAAGCTGTGGATTTGGGCGCTTGTGGTTTTTATGGTTCATGATCCTGCCACAATACTGATGAGAATTTAATTTGTTATAATGAGCAGAGAAAAAAGAGAAAAGAGTGATTTGTTTTTCTTCACTCACCTTTGAGCCTCATGATGCCGTCTTCAGCGCGCTCCAGGAGAAGCTGTTCTACTATGAACGTGGCTGGGACAGGTTGAGGGGCAGTTGGGTAGTTTCTAGGGCCATCATCCTTAATTAAAAAGGAAAAGAAAAGGGATCCTGTGATGTCAGCATTGGCCACCCATTACTCCACAGATTCAATTCAATTTACTTTTAATTACTAGGATAATCCACTTAGTGTCACTACTGCGCTCCATGAAGCACTAGGTCACATATTAAAAACAAATTCAATTCAGTGGCTCCACAGAAGGGAGTGGTCTGACTTCTGTCAACTATTAACATTTTCATTTCACATCTCATAAAGAGGAAATTAGACAAAATTAGACACTACAACCCACTTTCATAGTGACGGTGATGTTGCTCAGGTGCAGCTTCATCGGCTGACCATCGACACTGAATTCATCTTCGAGAAACGGCCCGATGTTGGTGACTGTGGAGGCCAACACCTCTGCGTGACAGTCCTGCACTCTCATATCCAGGAAACCCACGGACTCGGCCAGAGCGGAGTGTCGGGCCGCAGCCGGACCCATCTCCGCTCGCATGCGCAAGATTGGAGAACCCCTGCTACCCGGTCTGTACGGCTTCTGGGCCGAGCCACTCGGATCTGCAGGACGAATCACATTTGTAAATTATCTGAGGACTTTGCTGTGAAAATGTGAAGATACAAAAGGATTTTGTGGGATCATAGAAGCCCATAGATCAAGATTGATTTTCTTTTGCAGTCAACTGAGCCATAATTATCAAATTCTAGTCTTTTTTAGATCATTATAAGCATTTCATTAATAAGCAACCTATAAAATATGGAGTAACACATATGACTAGTTATACAGGCAGATTAAAAACAGATGTAAATTATCTTAAAGCTATAATCTGGTACAGTCCATCAAATGGCAACATTTATGTTTGAACTGTACACTGTCCCTTTTAAATAATTTAATTGAAATTGAAATAGAAATTGAAATAAAGAGTTTGCCAGGTTGTCTGCAGTAATCCTTGTTCACCTTGTACGAGACCAGCCAGCACGTCAGCGACCCTGACGTTACCCAGCTGCACAGGGGTCAGATTTTGAGCCTCCACAGCCACAACTTGGTCTTCTCCCTTTACTTCCATGGTGCAGGCCATCCCACTCATGACCAGCAGCAACACCGAAGACTGCAACAGCACAATCGAGTCACATTAAAACCAGTGCAGATTCAGATTTGAAAGGGTTTGAATTCAACTGTTAAAATGGTTGATGACAACATTTTATTTGTTCTTTGAGGTATTCATTTCTTCAGAGACCTAAAATGACACCTATCATAAACATAATCTGTCCATGAATTCCGTTACGCACCACGTCCTGAGACACATCCTCAGTGCTTTGGGAGAGGGAGCTGCTGAGGTCGGCAGAGGACCCCCCCTCCGTCCCTGGAGCCGGGCTGTTCCGGCTGCCGACCGGGGTGTTGTTGGGACGCATGGACTCCACACCCGACTCTGGAAACACGACGCAAACTTACAGCAGATGTCACCATTGTAACTCAGAGGAAGTGCTTTGGAAGCCCCGTGAGCATTTTAAGTACCTGAGTCCACGAGAACAACAAAGTTGTCGCTGACATCGCTGTCCACAGATAGATTCTCATCGGGCAGGCTGCCTTCCAGGATCGCGCTATCAAAGGAATGCTGGGACGGCGACTGCTTCATGGACTGGTGGCGCATGCCGGCAGCCGACGAGGGGGAGGACTCATCGGAGCGCTGGACCTGTTCCCTGTGAACACACACACACACACACACGGATAAAACACTGTGAAGTGGACGGCCTAGTGAAAGCATGTGGTTGCACAGCGTGTGGTTGTGGTTGCACACACCGACCGATGTTTCATCGCCAACAGCCCAGCAGGAGAGCGTCGGCACTAGAGATGCACATTTTGAATTTTTTTTTCTGACCGATAACCGACGCTCGTTAACCGATTATTAACCGTTAACCGATAAGAATAAGAAGCTTGCGGCGCACCGTTTAATACACACATGCGCCGCGACAGCTGATCAGTGCGCTCTGTCTCAGCTGATCGCGCTCTGGAGGTCAGATCGTCCAATGTAAAACTGTTTTTATACAAAGTGCAGCCAAACACCAGGCTGAAGGAACAGCAGAGCTCCTCTGACAGCTCCTCTGTGGAGCTGCAGGAGAGCTGCAGGTGAACAGGCTGGAAAGCAGCGACGTCCTCTTTTTTTTTCTTTTTTTTTCTCAGCGCCGTTTTTACAGGTGATTCACATCTATGTCCGTGTAGGTTACATTTATTGTCTGATCTTCCTTCATGGGGGGCTGCTATAGGGCCTACTGTCAGTCCTCCTGTGGAACTTTTTGCTGCGAAATATGACTGAAGGCACGTGAACTCTGCACGTGTCGACACGCCCCCATGAGTTGACGACATAAGGATCTAATAAAATAAATAAATAACCGATAGTATTAATCGGTCAAAGTTCTTGTTATCGGTTAACGGTTAAACGGTTAATCATGTGCATCCCTAGTCGGCACTTACTTTGCTTGTGGACTGAACAATTTGCTCATCCCCGAGCCACGACTCAGGATGCTGAACGCGTCTTTCGTTATGGAGAACGCCCCTTTGGTCAGGTCCAGCGAGGCACTGATGGCATCTTTGGTCACGTCCTTGGTGACGTTAATGGCGCTCGACAGCTCTCCCTCCAGGCTGAAGGTGGACGGCTCGCGGGAGATGGCCGGGGAGTGTCCGGGCGTGAGCGGGGGCGAGAGGGCGGCGGCGGCGTCCTCCTGTGTCGTCGACCCGTCCCCCTCCTCCACGGCCTCACACGCCTCCTCCACCGCCCCCCCGTCCTGTTCGTCCTGATCGAACGCGGCAGCGGGCGTATTGACGGAGATGCCGTTCTCCATCCCGCTGTCCTCCAGGACCCCGTCTGCAGAGTGATGGGTCGGGGAGATGTCAGAGTCTGTCATGCTGGCGCTGTCCGTCTCCGGCGTGTGGGGGACCTCCTCCTCCGGCTCTGAGGCGACCGGGGGCAACAGGAGACCCAGTTCGACCGAGTCCACCAGAAGGGCAACGCCGACGGTCGTCGGTTTTGTCTTCTGGCCGTGAGCCTGTTTAACGTCTCGTAGATCCCGCCCCAACTCGGCGCCCAGACGAGCCATGGCGTCCTTCATCCTCAGCAGCGCGACGTACTGGTAGTGGTTGAGCCACAGTTTTACAGGAGTGATGGTGTGAGCCAGGAGGTGGACCGAAGCCAGCGAAGCCTCGTCCTGGTCTGGAGGAGGAGGCTGGTGAGCCGTGCTGGGACTGGAGGCAGTAGATGATGATCCACTCTTAAAGGCAGCGGGCTGACACATCCACACCGACATGGCAAAGGGTTCAACGAAAGGCTGAGTTCTGCCTTTGGGGAATCGCCGAGCTCCGTCGAAACCCAGTGTCACCCGGGACAGACTGAGAGACCAGACGTCCTGGGATCGCAACTGCTTTCTGTCTAGAGGCTGGAGCTCCGTCTCTCGAGCGTGATGGAGGAAGGTGGAGGGAGCGGGGTGGAAGGCACTCAGGTCTCTGGGGTAAGGGCAGGGTGGCGTCGACTGGAAGAAAGAGCAGCTGGCGAACTTGTCATATATAGTGTTGAGGTCAGCTCTGGAGCCATGGGGGCAGTGGCGAGTGTTGCTGAGAACCATCTGGGGCACGGTGACGGACAGAGACTGCGGACGCTCAGGATGGTCCAATATGGAGGAATCTAAGGGAATTACCAGCTGTAGGAAGGAACAGGAGAACAAACAATTTACATGAGTTTTGGAGATAAACACAAAACACAAATAATCCTACAGTGTCAAAAAAAAAAAAAATTTCACCTTCAGCTGAGCTGCATCCATACGGATGTGTACGTGCTCGTCAGCCTTGCTGCTGTCCTGCAAATGGTAGAAAGCTTTGACTTGATCAAGAGTGTGCAGCAGACCCCTGGAGAAAAGATTGATCCACAGCACACTGGCCGGGTCCACACACAGCTGCAGGCTGTTTAACTGTGCGTACAGGTTTGAGGTGGGCACTGGGAGACAGAGAGAAGACAAATGATGCCAATACAGAACATTTTATTGCATCATATATTGTAACTATGACACAAAAAATCTCAATATTAACAAGCAACCAAGAACTAAATTCTACTTCAGTTACTCTGAAAAATAGCATTAGCTACACACAATTTTAGATTATCATGAAAGAGGTGCTTAATAAATTCTGCCATATAAACATGTACCAGGCAAAAAAAACAAAAACAAAAGGGGATTGAGCTGAAATGAAAATAATTCAAAACTAATTTTAGGAACATTTCTCTTACAAAATGGTGATAAATTAAAAAAAAAGAGAAACAGTTGTTTGATACCTGATAGACTGGGGTTGTCAGGAAAGTAGTATTCAGTGAACTGCAGATGAACTGCTGGAACGCTGTCTGGTAAACGCAGAGCTTTACGGTTACAGGATAATAAAGACTGGGTCTTCTTGTTCTGACGGCCCCTCGTAGACACCTGGATGTTCAACAGGTCAGTACAGAGTTTAATCTTTAATTATCTGCTTCATTGAACTCACAACAACTCAATTACTCAACAAAAGTGGAGCTAAACCACCTGGGTCTGAACGTCTGAGCATGAAGAGCTTCCTGTCTGAATCTGAAGGTGGAGACTAAGACACACACAGGATTTCCCCAGAGTGTCTCAAATGAGGAACTAGAAGTGTCTTTAAAAAAATGCTGGAAAATCTTTGTGACAAAAAGGGTGAAAAAGTGAAAATGCAGAACCTGCCCTAGAGAGTGCTGTGAAAGGCTGAGGGCTTTCTCCGTCTTAGAGGAAATGCACCAGAGCAGCCAAGTGGAGTGACATATGTGATTATTCTATCCCCACTGAGATTCAGGACTAGAGTAGTAATTTAGTTTTTCTTATTTCCTAGTGACTGAGGCTGTGGTTTTCCAGTACAGTGACTTTTTACAGGTCCAATTTGACACCAAAGTCATATCATCAACATGTCAAATCAGCGATGATGACATCTAAAAAGAGACTTTTGTTCCTGTCAGGCAGATTCCTCCGAGGCTGATTATGTGAAACGCCCTTTTCCAATGTGAGCTAAGTGCTAATGATATGCATACTGCAGCACATGACACTACGTAATGTGAGCTGGCTAGCTAACTGAGGAGGTGAGGTTTTGATGAAGATCAAGAAAATGACATTATTTTCCTTAAATTCTTCTTTCTTTACCTATATATTGAGACTACATCTTGTCTACAGTCAGAAGTTTCCAACCAATCTACATAATTAAAAGCATGCTAAGATAAAATAGTTTCACATAAAAGGAACCCTCAATCAATCTATACATATTGTCACTTGTCATGTATATCAATAACATGTGTGACTAAAATCAATGATTATGAATACACCTAAACCAGAATCTTGTTTATTTTAAGGCAGCTTAAAGCAGATATTGTCTGACCACTGCAGCTGCTGAGGAACAGACAGAGAAGTCTGTTGCTCCACTTATTGAAAAGTAAATCTTGTGTTAGAGCAGGTAAATCGAATCAGCTGATGATAAAAGCTTGCCTGGTGAATGTCCACGTCATCCATCCGGACCACCACGCAGCTCGACCGCAGCCTCTTCAGCGAGGACCCTTTAGGAGCTGTCATAGAGTTCCTGCTGGCTGCCTGCTCTTTGTCAGAGGGGGTCGGCTTAGGATTCGACTGTCCATCTAAAGCGGGAACATGGGAGAGTAAACACTTAGTGGCAGGCTCAAGAAGCCAGCAACCCTGTTTACAGATTTAGATTTATGTCTGATTATAAATAGCTACTGAAGCATATGTTTTGCTTTGTCATTGCCTCATTATACCCACTGTGTACCAGCTCGCAAGGTCCATTTACTACCTTTCTTGTGGCTTTCACTAACAATACACAGCCTTTAGCACTTGGGGTTGGCTCAGTTGCCATGGAGATGGACTCAATGTACAATTTTAACACTATAAAGACTTTCTCCTTGCATTGGTCCAATGTAAAATCATGTCAACATGTCAACTGATCAAATGTGCACTAAGTAGACTTTGAGATTTAACCGTATCATGTCAGGATTAAGTTTCATGGTTCATTGAATCTGTAAAATTTTGTCTGATGAGCAGTGAAAAGACAAACCATCATGTTACTCCTGGATTCTTACCTTGAGCTGTCTTTAAAGGGGAGTCCTTGGTGGGCTGGGGCCCCTCAGTGTGTGGCCCTGGGATCCCAGAGGCCTCTACTCTCTTGTGATACTCCTGCAGCAGCTTCCCTGCCCACTGGGCCTGAGCCTCCATGGCTCCGCTGTGGCGCTCCCAGTGTCGACATCCGTCAGCTGCAGACAGGAAATATAAAAAAGGTAGTTATGATCCAGCAAACATTCAAGACTAATTTAGAAATTTCAAACTATTATGGTTACAATAATTAATCTGTACAGAAATTAAACATAGCAGAAAGACTAAAACCAAGGGCTGAACTTAAAACTTAAAGGGATAGTTCAGTAGTAGGTTTGTTACCTTTAATTGTCGGTGCAAGCTATTTTTAGAACGGCGGAGCAGAGCTACGCTACGGAGGCTAATGGAATTTCTTGGTTTCCCTCATCAAGCTCATCAAATACACAATCCAACATCTCCAATACGCTCTCGTGGACAAGTTGTGATCTGCACATTCACCACGTGATGAGTTTGATGAGGGAAACCAAAAAATCCCATGAGCCGCCGTAGCGTAGCTCTGAGCAGCTCGCGGCTCTGCTCCGCCGTTCTAAAAATAGCTTGCACTGACAATTAAAGGTAATGAACCTACTGCTATGACTATAGGGATTATGGCAATGGGCCAATTTGCCAAAATGTTGAACTTTCCCTTTAAATAAAAGGTAAAATCAAGTGACAAATTTAAAGCTGCAAAGCTAAAAAGTCTGAAAACAAAACAACAAGGATGCAAGACACAATAAAATATCAATATTTATGAAACAGTATTTCAACCTGTACCATTTTAAAATAGACATTCTCCTCTTTTAATATTCACTTCAAAAGTCTCCATCAAACAAACTAACAAAATAAAAGCTTTTTTTCTAACTTTGTTTAATTGACCATAATGGGCTCGAGGGGCGACCCTGCTGTTCTACTTTCTACCCTTCAGGAATTCCACAAAGAATAATGGCAGTGGGCACGCTCCCCCAGCCCATTAGTCTGCCTGAACAGTAATCCTCCTAACAGCTAGTCCGGACTGAATGCTGTGGTTTCAGTTGACACGGTGCAAAGCCTCGGGGTAAACTGTAGTTAAATCGTGGTCACAGAAAAGCACCAGTCATCATACTCACCGAGTCTGTGGACGGGGTAGTAGTCGAAACCTAGCTTTCTGAAGGTCAGCTGCATCGCACCCTGCAAGCCCGGGGGAGGAGCATCATCTATGCAACATGACATAACAAATGTTAAAGACCATCTTTGCAGAAATTACACATCAATCCTTCAAATATTTAATTCAAGATGGAAATCAGGATTATTATTTTAAGAGTGCAATCTTGGCTTTACTCAGAACAAATACACCTTAGTTACAAAAATAAGACATGCTTGGGTGATAGTGAGTTAAACCCAACAAACCTTCATCCATTGAAGAGCTGTCGTTGCATATGTGTAAGTCCAAGCGGGATATGAAAGTGTGGTAAGAAGATTCCTTGACATCATAGAGATCAAAGTACTGACTCAGGTTGTTGGGGGTGCCGGCGGGAGCAGGTGGGGGCTCTGACCACAGGCTGTGGAGGCCAGGAGATGGAGGAGCAGTCTAAACAACAGAAGACGGAAAATGTCTCAGAAAATCTGACAAAATTAAGAAAAACTGATTTGTAACAGAAATTCCAAAGAGAAATAAAAACATATCCAGAAATAGTCTTGCGAGTGCCAGCTTGCTAAAAGCTCTTGAGTCTTGAGTCACTAAGAGAAGAAATTGGAGCTGTTCTTTTCACAGCGAGTATGTTTTATTTGTTGTAATACAATTATAATGTTATTTATGCATCGTGTAGAGACAAGCTGAGAACTGATTGTGCTGATGTGGAGCTCTGATGCAGCACTTCTTTCACGTTTGAAGACTGTAAGTATAAATCTTTACCCAAGTGAGTTTTCCTGTATTTTGGGCTTCTTGCTGGATCAGGATTTATACATAAAGATACATTTGGCCAAATGATGAGTCAGATTTAAGCTGAGTTTGTGGGGAAAAAGACCTATTGTATTTTCATTATCAAGTATCAAATTTATTCAGATGTATGCAGCAACAACAATTCTTGAGAGACATGGCTTGGTTGGCAGTGGCCTAGAAATTCCACTAAATATATGCAGTCTGTAATTAAGAAATGCTAATACATATTAATTTTGTTTATTTTCTCACACAGCTTTTATAAACATTAATGAGCAGGAAGGATGCAGACCTGCAGGGACTCAGCAGTCATGTTCTTCCTCTGCTGGGCCGACTTCTCCATGGCCTCACTCAGAGATTTGGCGTAATGGATGATAGCTTTGAGTTGAGAGTCCGTCAGGACCCAGAGCAGGTCGTCCAGAATGAAAAGCAGCTTGGATGCCAACACATTGCAGTCCTTTATCTAGACCGAACAATGAAGAAGTAAAGACTTGTTTCAAATAATTTGTAATTTAGATGAGATTTACCAATGACATGACAGGGTGGTTAGTTAAAGGTAGAGACAGGGTCCTACTCTGCGTTTTAGAGCGATGCGAATTCGTCCTTGGTTTGTGATGAGGCGTAATGGTGTGCTGCCAAGGTCCTGGTCATCACTCTCAATGGCATCTGCCTCGATTCGTAGACTCTGCCAGTTAATTTCTTTAAAAGTCAAAACCTGATTGAAACAAGAAACGTATGAAATCATCCAACTGCGATCAAACACAAGCAATTTTCTTACGTATGGAATGATTTTTACTGCCGTGACATTTGTGTTTAGACACAGAGAAACAAAACAAAGAAAAAGCAGCAGACGCATTTCCTTTTAAGTGGATTACAAAATCTCATTCTCATCTGAAAGCTTGTTCATCTTGATAAAGTCCCTCCAGCTAATAAAACCCATAGCGACTGGCTTGATTAAATGATTTACTGCAGGCTTAATGAACATGCACGGTTTCTATGGTGGAACATTATGTTTAACTGAGTGCTGCATACGACTCTCAGCCAGGATGGCGTTACAGCTGTGTGAGAAGGGAAAGGGAAATAAAACCATGCTACATGTACCTCTCCTCTCTTGGGGTCTGTGACGCGGGTGTAGCGGAGGTCACTGCGCTGCCATTTGGGGTTGAGGCTGTTGCCTTGTAGCTGCCAGAGCTCGAAGGAGGCGTGGAAGGCCTGAGCCTGCACCTTGATGGTGATGGAGTTGATCCTGACAGACATGCCCTCCACCACTTTCTCAGCAAAGCCGTATTCGCTGTAAATACACCACGTAAACAAAAGTGAAGAACAGGGTTCATCATCAGATATGTCAGCTTAACTCAGCGTCTTACGCAGGCTTACCTCTGGCCTGCTGTGATCGCTATAGGAGAGGGGCCGTTGGGTGGACGAGGCTCTTCACATGTCCTCATCTCAACCTCCACCTTATCCAGGAACTGCACAAAGGAGGAGACCGTGACATTGAGCAAGGATAAACAGAGACATGGCCTAATATTTACTGATGATAACAGCGCAAGGAACATAACCTATGGAGCAGTGCGACAAAACGGTAAAGTAACAGAAGTGGGCACTGCTGGAGTCATGCCAAAGTTAGGTTATTTTTGGATTAAAGGACGCGGGGGAAGCGTTAGCGTTAAATAAATGTGTGAAGAGCAGCAGAGGAGCAGAGAAACAACTTCATTCTCACCAGGCAGATGGGGCTCGTCTTCAACTTTGTCCATTGTATCTGAAAAGAAAGGACAGCAAGGTCAACAGAGTCAGACACAAACACTTGCCAAAGCATTCTGCACTGTTTATCATTCACTGGGTGCAAAGGCACAGTGAGCATCCAGCTCCCAGGACGTGACACATGGGGCAACAGCAGTAACCGTCATGCAGTTTTATCTCGAGTCATGCTGCCTTTGCTGCTCAACAAACAGCTAACACCGCTCATAACAATAAGAATAACAACCCCAACAGCGTTAACAAGAGTCAGACCAAAGGAATCAACAAAAGCCAGCCTATAAAATAGAAAAAAAAAATTGCTTTTATAGCCTACGGTACTTAAAATATGACAGCATTTGTACCAGCTTGGTTTCCTCGGTTCGTTCCAGGGACTAAAGAGGCAAAAGCATTTTAAGGTCTTAAATCTTCAGCCTTGACTCATAAACACGAGTAAGACATCATCTGAGGGTGATACACACTGGCTGTGAAGTGCACTAGCTATTTAAAAGTGAAAGTAGAACTCACAATCTATCTAAAGAAGATAATGTGTTCATTTTTGTTTGTTTTTTAAAGATTTTGCTAATTATTTTTTAATAACAAGTCTATAGACACATGAGTGGCTGGAATGCATAGACAGTTTTTTGAAGGAATGCTTTGATCCAGATAATTTTCATAAGCTAAAAGGAATGTGTCTGGATCACTGTTTGGACACACTTATCTAAACTAGCTCTTCACAGGAAGCTCAGTTTTTATCTACATTTAGCTTCAGATAGTCTTGAGCCATTGAGCTGTGAATAGAAGCAGCGATGAAAGGAACCAGCTTCTGTGATCACTGTTGGCTGCAGGATAGGAGACATATGACCCAACCCATGAACCCAAACAATCATCTCAGCTCCTGCTTCAAACACAAGATTAAAATCAGGCTGAGGCAACCTGTTGAAACTGTTTCAACTGGGGGTCAAGATTAGCATCAAGTCTACAGCATGGTTAGCGGCTTTGTAAAGATGTGCAGACTCGGAGGTACTTCTGAGTTTAACGCTGACATCAACATGGCTAGGCAATAATAATATTCACAATATCAAATGTAATGAGCCACTGTTGGCTGGTGAGTTAGCTCTTCTGATCTGTTGTAGCTGGTTCATTAAGGACCAATGGAAACATTTATTTATCAGACTTTACTGACATTGGTCACTTAAGTTGATTTCCCTTTGCTTATAATAATCTTGAACAGATATAGCTGTATGCAAGAAGCTATAAGCTGTATATTAGAAAGGTGGTTGAATAAACAGCTGAAGTTGAATTCAAGGTTTTTTTTCTTGTGTTCTTTATTAAAAGTAGACCATTAAGCATAAGATGCCCCACAAATGACAAAAAAAGCCCACAGAAGAAAATGATTGATAATTATCGATATCTTTTTTTTATAATATATTTTTTAATATCAGCCAACCCTAGTAGTATTATGTACAATGTCAATGCTCATTTGTTCGCTCTCACACTTGGTTTAGCATGTTAGCACATTAGCATTTGTGAATAAGTGTGTAACAAAGTGCAGCTAAAGCTGATGCTAACGTCAGTAGTTTTTCTTAAAACCAAAGGTCTGAGCTCCAATTAATTTGTTTAGGAGAAAAATACAGTAAAATACTGAAAACAGTTGCAAAGGAGAGTGAGCAGCTACAGTAGGCGGTGTCTGGGGTTTCAATTAGGGATGTCACGATTACTTGTTTTCACAACTAATCGTGGTATTAAACGCCACAATTAATTGATCGTAAAGATTCCTAAATACCGTCACTTTCACAAAAATTTGATGTTGGAACCTTATTGGCAGATGTGCGCAAAAATATGGGTAAATGCACAGATACTGGTCCATTTATCTAAGGTAACACTGAATGGTTAGGAATTTAAATGTTAGTGTGTCATTTTTAATTTAAACAAAAAACGATTAAAATAAACGCATACATTTGGTATAGATAACAATTTATGACCTGAATATTTCAAACACTTCCCCTGGGGATTAAGAATTGGTCATATAATTAATAGATACTTGAAATATTTTGTGTAAACATGAGTAATTATATTTTGACTAGGCTTGATTTTACACATTCATAGTGTTGTGAAATTAATTAATGCATAATAATCGTGATAATCGGAGTACCGTGATTATTTCTCTGACAATAATCGTACCAAGAAAATTTATAATCGTGACATCCCTAGTTTCAATATTTACCTAGAAAAGCGTCAGACAGTACAGCTGCAAGCATAATACTGTGCTGTTGTTTGTTTTCTACTTTAAAGCTACCTTTAAGGAAACTACAGGGAAAACCGAAGTTCAAGAGGTTAAATGTAGCAACAATATAAATATTATCACTGGATTATGATTTCAAACAAGCTGTCTTGTATATTGTACATGTCGTCTTATTGAGATTATTGGATAACACAAACCAGCCATCCTGACAGCTCAATGTACAACAGCCAGACAGTGTATCTTAGGATCACAGCAGCCTCTGGCCTTTTGTGTCCCTCTGATTCATGGCTTGCCTTCCCATTATCCACAACCGGTTCCTCAGCAGCGCTTCTAGCAAACCGCTGCCACCGAGACTTTCACGTAGGACTCTATACACTCTGACTTTCAAAAGCACGCTCTTCGGCTTCAATGAACTTTATTGAGTTTGAAAATGAACAAACTGAAATAATTCATGCAGCAGCTTCAACAGAAACTCGACAGAGCAGCTACACGATCAGGTTTGCCTAGCTAATAACATACCCTGATGGCAGCTTTGTTGCAGTAGACCCGGGTGACAGCCAACCAGGTAGGCAGGTCGAGCATGTTCTGCAGAACCTCTTCATCGAGCTCGAGGTTGGACAGCTGCCCCTCCCCCTTCAGCGTGCTCAGATTGATCTTGTCTGGGGACAGGTTCTTGGTGAACCTGAGGGAAACAAAAGACATAAAATGTTAAAATGAGTTGTTTCGATGTGAAAACACACAGGAGGAGGGGAGTGTAACTTTTATCAGGGAGACACCGGCAGACGTCACTGATGATGCACGAGACAAAAATGAATTATGCACCTTGGCTAAGACGCGTATGAAGTAGTGCAACTGTATGAGTCATCATGAGAAACCCTATGCAGCCACAAAGCTGTATTCCCCCATCTAGGTTACATCTGCTACCATAGCGTGCTCCAGCAGTCAGGACTCAGGAACAGGCTACGACCCTACACGGGGATAAATATAACAGCAATCGGAGCTAATTGATTTGTTAAGTATTTTAATTTCACCTATACCACATGACTGAGCAATATCCTGTCAAATCCCTGTGACATTTCAGACGTCAACCGAGAGAGACACTGATAAAAAGAGCCACAGATTATCTGCCACATAAGATACAAGCAGCAGACTGAAACAAGACATGTGAATGTGGTTGAATTTGTTAAAACTTTTAACGCTGTTACGCCTAATAACCACGCTGTACCTGATAAACCTGATAAGCCAGTCAAAATGTAAGCTTCCTTTTTTGTGTTGTGCAACATAATAACAGCTCCACTTATACTGTTGACTAAACCAGAGGCGTTATTTTCCTAAAAAAAAAAATTAACATTTCACATTCACTCACAGCCTCCGAGGGCCTTTAATGACTCAAGCTTGAGGTGGATGTAGCCGACATGTCGGGTTTGCAACATGCATTTTTTTTTTTTTAAACACTTGCCTTTTGGATTGGCGTACAAGAATATTAAGACATGACTTGGTGGTGTACATAAGACCTACAAGAGGGCAAAGACTGGTGGTGGTGGTTCAGTTTTTTGTGAAACTGGCAATATAGGATAATTTCTGAGATTAGCACGGTTTAAAAAGCACAGAAATTCCAGAGCTTCTCAAAGGCAAGAAAGAGGTCTTTGTGCAAACATGGGCAAAAGTTTGACTATTTAGCAAAGCCAAAAACTGCTTATTATTAACACCGAAGGATCAGCCTTGAAGTGATCAACTCAAACTCAGCAAAACCTCAGTGAGTTTCAGACTCCGTTTGTATGTTTACAGCAAAACATAGAGTGGCTGTAGACTTGCACATACATTTTTGTCATTCTTGTCATATTATGTGTTGAAATTATATGATCTTGTTCAATTCCTGTGTTAAAATGATCATATTATCATTATTATTAAGAATACTTATGCACTGAGGCCCCCACTGATAAGGAAAGATCAAATATAGCAGAGAAAGATAGAAAACATAAGACATGATCAGCATGACATGAAATAAGGAGCTTGTTTCCTCTACGAACCATGGATGTATTATTATTATTAGTATTATTATGAGTGCTCACTTCTTCCTCTTTTTTGTATCATTATTAGACCCGCAACATCAACGTGCTTGTTTGCAGGTCCAAATATGAGTCCACTGTGTTGTCTTTGGTGCAAGTAATTGTTTCAATTATTCAGTAACAAAGGCAACAGAGACAAGGAGAACAAAAGTGAGTCCAATGGATTTAGCACACACCTAGGCACATGATCCAACTCAAGCCTTTACCCCATCTAGCTGGGGAGGGAGAGACCTTTACAACACATTTCAACATTACTCCCCCGCCCAAAAATTATTTCTTCACTAGTGTCAACTATGCCAAACTGAGAGCAACAAAAAAATCACGACACAATCTGTCTCAATATAGCCTCAAAAAAAAAAAAAAAAACTGTGACTGTGAATCAGAGAATAGCAGACTGTGTGTCTCCTGAGCAGCAGCACAACAGATGGAGGAAGTGAGACCAGGTGTGGAGAGAGAGAGAGAGAGAGAGCTACGGTCAGATCTACAGGAGGATGATGAGAGGATAACATTTGTTTAATACACACAGTGAGGTGTGAGAGGGAATAAATGCTGCTGAGGAAGCAGTCATGTGAGCATTACTGTGTGGTCTGACAGCAGACCTCAAACCTCCACAGACTAGATAGATAGATAGATAGATAGATAGATAGATAGATAGATAGATAGATCAGTGTATTCTCCGTGAAACCAAAGTTATCATATTCATACTTGCTCTATTTGGAGAGGCAGGGCTTTTTATGATCATCCCAATTGCTATCAAAGTTAATTGCCTGTCAAAGGACCAATAGATTTGTCCAATAATCATTTTGACCCTTGGGTGCTGGCTGGTTCCTGTGTGCCAGAGGAAATGAAAGAAGAGGACAAGCAGGGGTCTGTCAACAAATATCTGCCACAGACAGGTTAATCAGGCTATAAATAGATAGATGATTGGGGAGATGGATGGATGGGTGGATGGATGGATAGATAGATAGAGAGAGAGGGGATGTCACTTGAGATACAATACAAATGTAAAGTAAATGTAGTATTCAGGGCCTTGGACCACTAAGTGATATGAAAAGACAAAAGACAGAGCAGAGAGCTTCTTCAGCTGTGAGCGAGGCCCATTTCCAATGCAAACACACACAAACCATGTCATCATTATCATTATATATAAAAACACAGACACTAGCCTATAATAAAGTGTCTGTCTCGTTCAGGTTGAGGTGTTTTGTTGCGTTCACGGTCCCTGTCAAAGCTCCTATCGTTTAGTCTCACGGGGCTTGTTCCAACATGTGGCGATACGCTCCGTGTTAACCTGTGTTGTATCAACATCGATGCGGCTACATGTAAATAATAAACATTTACTGGGTTTTATTTATATCCATCCCCGTTATCACGTTAACATCTGAGCTGGGCTAACTGGGCTAACACAAAAGCCAAAGATGACACTTACCTTGACAAATGTTTCAGGATTTGCTTTTTAATTAGTCCGGCCATCTTAGCTAGCGTTTGTGTTGTTGTAAGGCTGACAGCAACCTTTCCTTCTTAAATAAACATGTGTACTAGCTGGCAGGGACCTCTATACTGTACATAGCAGCACTAGCTGTGTGCATCTTGTTAGCCGCTGCTGGCAGAGCTGAGCACAGCCAGAGACACAGCCGAGCTGCTGCTACACCGCCAAACACCGGACAGCCGCTGAACCCCCCACTCCTCCTTCACTCACACGCACATACACACACATACACGCAACACACGCATTCAAACGCACACGTTGACGCTCCTCCTAAAGACAAACACAATGCTGCCATCTGCTGGAAGATTAGGTTATTACAATATATTTAACCTGGTTTTTTTTTCTGAATTGCTGAAACACTAAAAATCCAATTATCTGAACCACATCATCAATCTTTTGGTGAAATTATAAACAATTTTAATCGGTTTTAGGCAATCTGCAGATCTCATAAACACAATAAGTTTACTCACTAAAACACACTGTGATGCATAAAGAAAGAAGTTAAACACAAATGCAACACAGCACAGACCCAACTCAAAACTGTTCACACTTATTGATGATCTATCTATCTATCTATCTATCTATCTATCTATCTATCTATCTATCTATCTATCTATCTATCTATCTATCTATCTATCTATCTATCTATCTATCTATCTATCTATCTATCTATCTATCTATCTATTTTTATTTTATTTGTGTGTTCATTTTTATAATCTCTCCTAAATGAATGAATGAATGAATTTTCACCGTAGCAGGCTTACTATCTTTGGGTTTTTGACTGTGTTATAGATAAATATTGCAATTTATAATATGTTTCAAGGGTAATGATGGAACATATACCACATCATTTTCTAAAATAAACAAAAAACCATCCAGAGATGTTACAACTAATTATGGATTAGCCCTACATTGTGTTGTTGGCATACCTAAACAATTAAATCAACTTAACAAACACAAACACATAAAAAAGAATGACGGTCTTAGTTTAACAGAGTCTATTATTGCATTTGATGGCAATATTTTTGAATTATGTCATCACCCATCTCACTGTTGATCTTAATGAACAAATTCCATTGTCTTTTGCTCCGTGTTTGGGAATTCAGTTACAGTAACACCACATGCTTCATTTGGATGGAAACCTGACCACACAGAAAACTTGGGTTCAGGTCATATTCTCATGTAAGTGTCTTGGTTGGTCCCTTGGTCTGTGTGTAAAATGTGCTCACTGCAATGATGCAATTTGGACACAACAATTAAGTTTCTTAGATTCCTATTACTAATGTTCACTGCAACATTGTAAATTAAATTTACCAAAGACAGAGAAGTTTAGTCATGCATAAGCAAATTACATTTCATTTAAGTGCATACAAAGTCTGCTAATGCACTGTTGCCTTATATTTCATGAATTTACAAAATGAAAATACATTTAACAGTAGGCCAATTGGTGCCATGTGATAGGTGGTAAAGATTTGAGTACTCCTAAGTCAAAGCTCAGTACTGCTGGCTTTCACAAATGTTTTTGTATCTCTGTATATCTGTTCCTATTTTAGGACTGTTCACCCTCTCTTTCCTGCAGATCACTATTTTTAGGCCGTCTGCCGTCTTGCCTGCACAACATGTTTAAAATCTACCCTCAGACTTTGAATAATGCTCAAGTCAGAGGATCATGAGGGTCAATCCAATAGATTAACCTTACTTGAGTTAGTTCATAGAATTTATTTCTAACATAAAAAAAAATAATTTATCATGTAATTTGCATAAACTTCACTCTGACATCGTCTGTTTTATTCCAAAATATATATTAAAAATTTTAACAAAATGCATATAATCTGTTGATATTTAAATGGGTTTAAAGTGACATTTAACTGAATATTATGAGTAGTGAAACAGTGGTGCTGCTGTGATTAGTATTTTCTTTCCCAGCAGGCCTGTGTGTGTGTGGCTCAAAGGTACAGACCAGACACACGATGCAATCATGTGACATGCGCACTCGGCCCTGTTGTTGTTGAGTTTTGTTATGACAAGTCGAGGCCTCGGACTAAATTAGGAGCGAAAGCCCCACCGTCTCTGTCCGGGCGAAGCCACGATGGAGGGCATGGACCTGGACCTGGACCTGGACCAGGAGCTCATGCAGAAATTCAGCTGCATGGGTACAACGGACAAAGATATTCTGATATCGGAATTTCAGAGGCTCCTCGGGTTTCAGCTGAACCCCGCCGGATGCGCCTTCTTTCTGGACATGACCAACTGGTGAGCTCGGGGACTCGCTCCGGCCTTCTCTGCTCTGTAGTAGTAGTAGTAGTAGTAGTAGTACTAGTAGTTGATGTTAGATAACAGACGGTGTACATTAGCTAGCCTTCTCTCTTACAATGCAAGGGGGGAATCGATTAAAAAAGCAAAATAAGAAAACGATAGCAAGCGTTAGACTTTTATTATGACACTGTGATTTACGTGAGGTATGTAAACATAACGACGGTGACAGCTAACGACGTCGTAGCAACGTAGCTACTAGCTGAGTCAGTCCGTCTCCATTGACTTTTGATTCCCACAGCCAGGTAGCTTAGCGGGGTTTAAAGGATAAATAGTCGGCCTCAACACACACGTTTATATCTAAGCTATTTTTATTTGAATAAAAATACGTTTTAGCATGCATTTTTATGAGTGTTTATTATCGTTGATGTTCAGGCTGCCGACACGAGTTGTACGTTAGCTAGCCCGTAACAGCACTTTGACATCAGGCTAGTTACCAAGGTATTACGTCACCAAACTGAAACGAAATAATCATCAATAATAATGAGTATTTTTTAATTTTTTCAAACAATATTTGTACTATTAATATTGGTTGTCAATGGGAGTCCGAGGCAGACACGCTGGTCATTTCGTTTTATGTAGACAAACTGACCAAAATGTCTTATCTCCTCCTGTTGGTCACTACTGCCATGATGTAGTTTATTACGTAATATCGTAACAAATAACGCAGAGTCCGGTACAAAATTCACACTCCGGTTGTGCAAGTCTGGTGAAACTATGTCTATAAGCCTGGAGAAATTGTACAATTTTTTAAATTTTATTTATGTTTTACATATTAGAAACACTTGGCAAACCGCATATGGATTTTCGCTTTCGAAATCTGATCTCCGGTGACATGTTTAAAATAAAAACAATGAAATTATTGTTCGCAGTGTCCTTGAGTGTAATTGAAATAACCAGGGACATAAAAGGTCACTCTGAAATCTTCTCCCTAAAGAAATTTCTCTGCGCATATGCAGGATTAAAGCGTGCCGATGCAGGTCTGTGCAAGATAACAAGCGAGTGTCTATGGGGCAGAGCAGGAGGTGGTGGGATCATGTGATGCCGTGTAATGGCTCCTCTGCAACGGGGGTTTCTAAAAATATAAACTACTGGTTTATGGATGACCAGCATGTCACGGGAAGCACCTACTCTGAATGTCTTTGAGTCTGCAGACATCTCTGTTCTGTCCCTCAGTATGTGCATTTGGCTCAGTCACTAAAATGTCTAATCTTTGGCTTTTATTCTTTGAAATTTGACTTATTAAAGCAGAGGTTGTACATAGGTGGTTGTATTACTAAATAAAGATAAATACTATTTTGTCATTCTAGAGTTAGAGCTTCAATGAAATTATTAGGGAAGAAACAATTAATTGTCCTTGCTTGTTTTTTGTTAATTGCTACTTTGACTTTTATAGACTAAACAATAAATGAATTAAAAAATTGACAAATATGTGAAGGTTAATGACAAATGCAAATGTGAGTTGGGTTTTTTTTTTTGATTGAAATGTTAGAAAATAATGTCCAAAGCCAGAGTAGGGATAGATCTCATATTTGACTTAAGGTCATTCATATGTACTATGTATAAATCTCCAATTGTACTTAAGATCTGTACTGATTGTTTGGATTTCTGCCCTTTGTTGTTCCAGGAATTTGCAGGCAGCCATCGGAGCCTACTATGACTTTGAGAGTCCCAACATCAACGCACCCTGTATGTCCTTTGTAAAAGATGTGACAATTGGTGAGGGCGAATCAGTTCCACCTGACACACCTTTTACAAAGACCTGGAGGATACAGAACACGGGTAAGTCTGCTTCACTGATGATAACGATATCACATAACTCAGGGCTGACTATATAGATATAACCTAATTTCACTTACGTGTCGTGCTGTGTTCAACTCTGTCGTTTGTGTGTCTCCCAGGTCCAGAGTCATGGCCTCCCGGGGTTTGTCTGAAGTATGTTGGAGGAGATCAGTTTGGTCATGTAAACATGGTGATGGTGCGGTCTCTAGACCCCCAGGAAATGGCTGATGTCAGTGTCCAGATGCAGAGCCCCGTGGCTCCTGGCATGTATCAGGGTCAGTGGAGAATGTGCACCGCCACAGGACTTTACTACGGAGGTGAGGACAGCAACATTAGTCAATGATCTGAGTGACAGAAATTACATATACCCTGCAACTAACTAACTGGTTCCAGCTTCTAAAATGTGACGATTTGCTGCTTTTCTGTGTTTTTCCATCATTGTGAAATTAAAGCAGAAGTAAGCGATATTTTTGTGTTAATATAAGTCTTAAATAGTTATATCTTCCGACAGCAATCACTTACATAGAGTGTTTGGACCGAAACTCGGGTCTCTCAGTCCCTCTGCTCTGCTCTGAGCCGAGGAGAAAACTTTTCTCGTATCCTACAAGTTTTATCCAATGAGGAGAGAGAAGGGCATAAAGGGCTGTGTGTGTGCAGCCAAGGGATGTGCCTGAATGTGGTGACGTAGGGACGAGGACCAATAGATCCATGACGAGGGCGGGGGCTGCTAACTCCATCGGCTGACAAGACGTTATGGTGCGTTCAAGGCAACTCGTAACTCGTGTTTTTCCGACCTGTGAAGTCGTACCAGTTCGATCTGGTACGACTTCACAGGTCTGAAGTTACGAGTGGCCGTTATAGTGACTTTCACAGGTAAAACAGGTCGGAAAAACACGAGTGGGTTGCCTGGAACGCTACAAAGTCGTAAGTTGTGACTTGAAGCTGTAATTTACGGTTTCAAAAGCCTGCCTGGAACGCAGCATTAGCCCAAACGACCGGATCGCTTACTTCTGCTTTAATAATCCTTAGTTTGGGACTTTTTTTTGCAGATAAATCAAACTATTTGAAGATGTCACCAGATATTTTATAGAGAAAATCGTTTGCAGTTTAGCAAGCAGTAGTTTCAACCCTAAAACCAAGAAACAGATCAGTTAACCGTTGAGGTGCTTAAAGGGATAGTTCAACTTTGGCAAATTGGCCAATTGCCATAATTGCTATAGTCATAGCAGTAGGTTCATTACCTTTAATTGTCGGTGCAAGCTATTTTTAGAACGGCCGAGCCGAGTCGCGACTGTGCAGGTCACAACTTGTCCAGGAGAGCGTTTTGGAGTTGTTGGATTGTGTATTTGATGCGTTTGATGAAGGAAACCAAGAAATCCCATGAGCTCTGAGCAGCTCGTGGCTCTGCTCTGCCGTTCTAAAAATAGCTTGCATCGACAAATAAAGGTAACGAACCTACTGCTATGAGTATAGGGATTATGGCAATGGGCCAATTTGCCAAAATGTTGAACTATCCCTTTAAATTTAATTCTATTACATATAATTTGTACGTAATTAAAGAGCAAGTGAGCCAAAGTACAGATAGCGTTTTCATCCATACACAGTATGTATAAACACCAGAATGCCACTGACTTTATAAAGTAATATAAAACTTACTCAGAAAAACAGCCCTAAGAAATGTATCATCCTTTGAATGGAGGTGTCATGTTTTTATTTTGGTACTTGTACGTCTATATGAACAGCCTTGAACAGTAGTAGTAGTAGTATGCAGCAGTAACATTCATTACTGAAGATAAAATGCCATATCATTTTGTATGCATGTTCTGCAGTGAAAACTATTTAAAATGATTGGCTGTTCTATTAGCACCTACAAAATTAAATTAAGCAATTAATTTCCCTGATTTATGTCGTCCTGAGAAAAAAAAGCCTGTATCATGGATCCCAACAGGTGGTTCCCCTGAGACTCACCCACTTACAACTTAAGCAGCTGAGGGATAAATGATACGTTGCCTTAATATTTCATTTAGGTGTTAATTGCCATAATTCCTCACCTTACACCATCAGTGTCCTAGTGGCTTTAAGAAGGAGAAAGGAACAGCAGACCTGGTGCTCTAGTAATCTTAAAGTACAGCCTATCCTATCCTGCTACACTTCGATTAAAATGTCGTGTTCTTCAAATTTTATGATATCAATTTTTCGGTACTTTAGTTTGTTGTATTTTTGCAGGGGGATGCCATTCGTTTGCATATCGAATAACACAGTGTTTGTTTCTCCGGACAGATGTCATTTGGGTGATTCTGAGTGTGGAGGTCGGAGGCCTCCTCGGCGTCACACAGCAGCTTTCCTCTTTCCAAGCCGAGTTCAACACCCAGCCTCACCGCAACCTGGAAGGAGACTACAACCCCTTTGCCTCGCCAGAGAAAAGCAAGTGCCCCAACAGCAGCAACAACAACAGCCTCCACGATGACAGCGGCCATAGGGTCGCAGAGGAACATTGGCAGGCAAACCCTAACCAGCTACAGCAAGATCAGAATGGACTTACACACAACTCTGTGGATTTAGTAGCAAACAGTCTACAAAGCAATCTATCAGTAGTCTCTTATAACCAGGTAAGAGGAGATTCTTCATACCAGTGAATCACGGTGCGAGATATTTTCTTTCTCTATTTTTCACAGGTTTCTAGAGATAGAAAAGATAGAATAAGAAACTCTTCCTTATAATTGGTATTGGCAGTCACACTAATAGATTATCAGTATTAGTATTTAGCAATGAAAAGGTGATCGCAGCTCCCTCTTTTACATTTACATTCGTAAATTCACGCTAAAAGGACCATGAATGTCTGCACCTAAAAAATCCAAACGTCTCCAGACATTGCCCTCTGGACCAAAGCAGTGAAACAATGGATATAAACTGCTGCATGCATAATTAACACTTAAAATGCACAGGTGTTGTTGTATAAGTTAGCACTCTGAGCTAATTCCAAGATGTGTATACTGTATGTAGTATCTTGGAATTTGGGTGCTTACAGTTGCTAATGAGGAAATGCCTCAGAGTTGTTGGTCGACTTTTGTTATCAAACAACTGCAGATGTGCAGTTAGCCAGCAATGCTAACTCCTGATTCAGTTTGATATCTACTGTATGTGTTTTCTTATCTGGCATTTAAGTAAAAGACAAGATTAAAATACTGAAATTGTATGATATAACTAGTTCTACATGTAAAAAATATTCTCAGCATTGATTAATGTACCAGTTATTTTATCTTTTGAATTAATTGCATGGTCTATAAAAAGTCTAAATGTGTCCTAAAAGCCAAAATGAAAATAAATCGGATGCATCCGAATTTAAATGACACAAAGCAATACTGATTAACTTTCTATAAAATAATTGTTTCAACTGTACAGTCACCGTATGTAACAAAAAGCCTACACTTTCAGTTGACCTATGTACAGACATGAAATATACTAATTTTTTGTCTCATTTAGCAAACCCTTTTTTTTAACGTCATCTTGCATCTTCCTCACAGGGTATACAGGAGTCCTTTCCTTTTGGCCACTCTTAAATCATGGGACTTGTCACAGTGAAGCAGCACTAAACCGTACCTCCGGAGTCTGTCACACCAATAAGAGAAAGAAGAGGCTTTATCAGTAGCTGGTGGAAAAAGTGTGGAGATTCAAAAACACTTTATGCAAAGTCCAGCTACAGTTTGAGAAACCAGAAGCCAACGCTCCTGACGTGCAGCTCAACTAACATCCCACACCCACTGTATGCACGTGTGAATGCTAAGTTAAAAATGAGTGCTGAGTCTTTTGAGTGATAATTTTTTTTTTTTTTTTCTGATTTTTTAGGTGTCAGAGTGCAAATGAAACAATGATGACAGGAGTGTTTATTTGTGACAATTTGTGTATATGTGTGTGTGCAATGCACAACCTGAAAGAGAGACTTTTGGAGGAAAAGCCATTTATTTTGCCAACTGATTCTCCAGTTTCTGCTGTGACTCTTAAATATACCCATAAGGTTTCAGAACCAGTTTCCTTTAACTAAATATAATAATCTGGGTCTTTGAAACTATCCATCAAATACCACATTTTAATTTTAACCATCGTGATATTTTGGCACACACTTTTTTTCTTTCTTATTTTTGAGAAGGGGAACAGCGACTTCCTCCAGAAATATATTTATGGCTCATTTTAAGTCAGTCAGTTATTATTACCAGTGTTTTTTATTCAACAAGGCTTGTTCATTATGGGAAATCATTTCTATGCTATCACTGTGGCTGCAGTTTTAGATGCAATGCAGTGTTCTCCCAGCGGAGGGCGTCGCTCACTGCTCTAAGAGGAGAGCTGAGAAGCAGAAATGGTATTTACAGTATGGCTCCTATGATTTGGTGAATCTTAGTCAAGATTATTGTACAGGAACCTTTTTCTTAGAGCTAGAATTTAGAGCCAGCTTCAACTTAATGATTTCTTCTGTAACCAAACAAACATAAACATTTAGGGACTCACTAAACGGAAGCCAGGCTTGTTATGAGACGGTGAAAGTTTCTCCTCATCCATCAATTTGCGTCAATGTTGAAAAATACATATCTATGAAATATAAGAGGACATTATATTAGGATGTTCTGTTGGTAATGAGTATTGAGAGATATTCCCATTAATTGTACTGAATTAATAACAAAACACAAAATAACAGGATTGATGTACATTATGCCATAAGACATTGAATTTAAGCCATACGAACAGCGGTAAAGACATAATTAACATAATAAATGAATACATATTTTTATTGCCCTGCTCTGAATCGTCATTTTAAAGCTGTCTTGGACTTGTAAGTCGAATGTATTTGATGAATGTAGAAGAAGATAAAGATTTGGACATATTAATTTTACCCAAAGGTCCTACATTGTATATTTGCATTGGACTTTGTTAAGTGTGCTAATATTCTGCATTTCCCCCCCCATCTCTCGTTCAAATCGATCACAAATCATTGATCTCTTAGATGAGTTTAGTAGGCGCGTTGGAAAGTTTAATCTTGTTTCATCATTATTTCAGATGCAAAGTCAACCACACGAGTGAAACGGCAGTATCATGTTTTCCCCTTGAAATGATTACTGCATTATTTACTTGCACTAACAGGCTGAATCTATGCAGTTATGTGACCTGTGCGAAAGGTCTGTGCGTACATAACTCCACAAATACAGTTGAGTCCTGAAGGGTTTATCAACTCTGTGATTTTTATCTGTTATCCAGAGCCACTGTGTGAGACCAGCTTGTCAGATAAACACCCCTTTTTATTGAGGCGCTAACTGTAAGCCCCAGGGTTACTGAGCTGAAGAACATGACAACACCAGCCGATACCACAAACATGTTGCAAGAATCCTTCGACGACTCTTTGCAGAAATGTGTCTTGTCTCCTGTGCAAAATGTTAAATGATAAGTGTCTCTTCCTACTGTCAGTGTCATTGAAAAAGTGCCGCGTGCATTTCGTTCTTCGTTGTAATGTTTTTTTTTTTCTTCTGGTCAGATTGCAGAATGAATCAGTTGGCATTAGACTCCTACAACAGCACATTTAGGAGAGTTAGGAAGTGCAAACAGATGAAGAGATGAAAGCTTTTTTTCCCTGTATGTTTGATGAATGTTTGTATGATTAAATTATCACTTAAAACTGAGACTCTGGGCTCTGTGTCATCACTGTGCAGCCGCTCCGATTAACAAGTTGTGGATCTGAAAATATGAATAAATCCCAAGTCATGATTTTTTTTTTTACTGATCTCACACCAGCATTAAATAATTTTAATGCGTTTTCTTCTTTCCACATGGTCAGGATCAGATTTCTCTTTGTTTTTATACTATTTACCACTAGTGGCTCCAAGGACATCCCATTTAGCCTACTTGTGTACTGCTTTTTTAATTCATTGTAACATGGACTTAATCAGTCCCATTAAACTATACTTTAAGCATTTAAATTAACATCAAAAGCATATTACAAGACACTTTTGAGTAATTATAACCTTCTCTGTGTTATCTCAGGGGCTAGAGCAGTATGGCTGCTCTTGCTCATCAGGTTTTTACATACTGTAAAAAACAAATTAAGAGTTAAGAAAACTAACCTCTGACTGAACCGAGAGCTTAAACAGACCAAACAATGGCCAATGGATGAACATGAAAACTCAGAATGAGGGTTTTCTCCTTTTTTTTGCACTTCAACTGGTGTCAGGTTACATACAGTATTAGCCTCCAGGTTTACTGGTCAAAGTGCTGCATGCTGCCCCCCACCCCCACTCCCCCACCCCTAAAGAGCCCCCCCCCCCCCCCCCGTTTTTTCCAGGGTCTGTTGTGTCTGTCAACGGCTCCGTCCAGCAGCAGTCTGTGAAACCAAACCAAACTGCCCGAGGGAGAAACACTCACTTGTCATTTGCTCAGGTTGAGTGTCACATGTAAATGTGTCACAGCAATGTACAAAAGAAATACAGTAAGTGTGAGATTAGCAAATGAATGACTCACTGTAAAGGTTCAGGTGTAAAGTGTAGCTGGGTAAACTAACTTGTGTTTCAGGCATTAATGTGAATCCGTGGCTCTTAATTTTTTTATATTATTTTTTACTTTTCCCATCTGAGACCAGAAAAAATAGATTTTTTTTAACTAAAGCTCTAATCCTACTTTCCTCTGAGGATGATCTGTGTGGGTGGACTGGACGCGCAGGCAGCAACTCTTTCGAATATTTCAACACAAGCGCACAAACATTACTGTTTAGTTTAAGCAAACATTTACACACTCTCGTTTTCTCTTTCCCTCTCTTTCTCTCTCTCACTCTCGTACTCGCTCTCTATACCAGTTATTCAACTTTTCCAATAATAGTATTGCTCCTTTGAACACATCTCTAACCATTGTTTCCCCCCAACTTTTGCATGGTTTACTGGTGTTTCATGGATGTTATGGCCCATGTATCCCACATTTAGCTGAATATCAAGTGTGCATGATACTTTAAGTCCTTCAGTTGGGATGACAGGTTAGTTTCTGTACGTGGTTGTCTGTATGATCGTCTCTGTCCTGTTGAGGAAGTGTAAAGGCCTAAAAAGAACCGGGTAGAAAAAGATGCTTCAGGACATTTCTACGCAGAAAGAAAATTCACTTTTATCTTCCTCAGGCTTCACTGCAGTTAAAACCTACTGCATGGAGACGGTGTGCTAAGCCTTTAAAAGCACATAACAACTTTACAGTGACTTTTATTTAAGTATAAAATCTGCCTGATAAAGTGTGATTTCACTATTTCCACAGCGAGTTTCTCAGGTATAAATCATTAGTGGGCCTGGGCTGTAGATTTATAGACAAATTATTCTCCACCTCCCACACAGAATAGAGGCACTTTGACACATTTACCCTTGTATCCAAATTAGATTAGATAAAATTAGATTTCCCCATCGCTTTTAGGCCTCGGATTTTGTGTTTTACCTTCACATAGTTTGAGTATTTTCCTTAAAAATGGTTTATTTTATATTCCTATGAACTCCATAGATGCCATCACAGCTTCTCTCCAAACTGTTGGGACCCAGGCTGTTAAAAGACTCAGCAGGTTTGTTTACTTAAGGAACTCTCCATGTGAATACTCCCCCTAGTCATTATTAAGTAGGTACTTAGAGCAACCTCCCTTGATGAGACACACCCTTTCTCTCAGAGCTGATATGTCATGAAGGCTCTGCGTCCCAAATAAGTCAAAGTCTTGCTACAGCAAGGAGTCAAACGAGGTGTCTCAGTGGCTGGACCGGGTGGATGAAGTGATCCAGCTCTGACTGTTGGGAACGGGAGACAGAAACTACACACACACACACACACACAGTGCATCCTCACCTGAGGGCTGAAGAGTCACGGCCTCCAGAGGACCTGGACATCAGGCCGCACTTCAACTGAGACACGGGGACATAAAGGAAGAAGTAGAAATCTCATCATCAGTGGAAAACTTTCTTCTCAAACACTGACAAGGTAAGACTCCTGCTACACACAACATGCTGCTGCTGCAACTGTTTATTGTCACATTAACACTGCTGCCACTTTTTTTCCCCACCAGTAGTGGACGAAGTATGCAAATTTTTCACCTGAACAGGAGTAGTGATACTCTGAAGATCTGTGTATAGTGTTCCTATGTAAATCCTCATTTGGACAGAAAATAGACACGATTACGATCATTTAAAGTTAAGTCAAGTAGTTAGAATTTTCATTCAGTTTTAGGATAAGATAAAATTAATTTTGTCATTCTTCGCAAACAGTTTCTGCTTATTTCTCCCTTGTATTTATTGTAATGTTGAGTGTTTTGATCTTAGAGGATAATCTTGGGTCAGGTGTTGAAATTTAGCGTGGCCTATAAATGCTGTCACATGCAAGGCATTGGTTGACGCCATGCAAGTCAAATTATTATGAAATACACCGTGCAGGGTCTTTTTCAATGACAACATGTCACATTAAGAAAGACACAGATGTGAATGATGAAATGAACTGAGGCTGAAGTCTGGTTACCTGCTGCTGGTTCAGGACTCTGCTGCTGCTGTGCTGCTGCCTCACAGCCACACTGTCATGGCTGACTGATGCTTCACTATAGGAGACCTGTCGTTAATGACATTAGTGACACCTGTGCTTCAAACCCACGGCATGCTTTGGAAGTTTGGCCTCAGTAAAGGTGTATTATGATATGATATGATATATGATATTATTGTATTATTAGCTGATATAAGTTTTTATCATCAGTTTTTTTCTGGTTTTTATTTTTGTATTTCTACTAATATATGATAAATTATTTTTGATAGTTGTCAGTTTAAGTTAGAATTGAGTTTTCACCTGTGAAAAAGTTGCTCAAGCCATTTTTTAATTCAGCATTTTACATGTTAGATTTAAATAGATTAAACAAAGGTAACTCTATTCAGTGTTTCAACTTTTATTGTCCCCTGCAAGCTGAAACAAACACAACCACACATGTGCATGCTGACAGGCTCACACAGGCTGATGCACGTGCACAGAAACAGTTGCAGACATTTTGTCAGAGCGCACACACAACGACTCATAAAAGTGTGAGATTAAGAACCTCTACCTTTGTCAGGGGAACAGTGCAGTGTAAGGAACCGTGAATGAGCCTTTAGTATTGGCTAAAAATGCCTCTGATATAAGTTCGGCTGCAAACACAGCACCAAATATCCAGTCCACAAATAATAGGCCCGATATCATCAGCATGCTGCTTTCATTTAAACAGTACATAATACACACACACATGCACAACACACACACAGAAGAAGAAGAAGATGAGGAAGAAGAATCTAGACAAGCAGGTTTTCAAACTGCTAGAAAAAAAAACTATTGCATGCCATGACACCTGGGCCATGTAACTTGTTTACATAGACAATATATAATGTTATCATACATGCTCCTTTATTACTATTGGTTATCCTCATAAATCTAAAGAAAAGTTGGCAACAAGAAACTTGAAACTTATTGATACCATTTCTGTCTTTTATGTCTTTTCTTTTTAGTAATCAGCAACCGGCCACTTGTAGATTTGTTTTGTTATATTTTGTACTGGACTCCTACAGCAGTCATACTTTGGGATCTGCCTTGTTTATGCACATGTGTTTTGAAAAAGTTTCTTTTAAAAAAGTGCTTGTCTCAGCTAGTTCATCATAATCAGTCCATATCTAATAGTGTGAATGGAGTGTGAGAAAAAAAAGACTTCCATGGAAATAGGGATTTCCCTTTCACATGCAAAGTTAAAACACTAAAAGTATATGTATACACTGTTTCAGTATATTCAGTATATATCTCAGAGTAGCAGTGGAATGAAAGCAGATAAAAATGCAGGTATTTCACTTTAATAACTGTAAACTGAAACATAGAGTGTTTAGTTATTGTCAAATTAAATACTGGCATATCACACCACTCCCCTCTTACTCATACTATGATGAATACTTTCCAGTACTTATCTTTTATCCACATATCACACATGTCCCACCCTTTATGCTTTTTTTTTCTTTCTTTTCTTTTCTTTTCTTTTTGTCAAACATTCTTTTGCAATTAAATTGTGATCTTTCCTGACGACCTGGTGTAGTTGATATCTTTTAAAGGCAGTAGTTGTTAGTTTGGGACGGAGGCCAAACAGCTCTTTTCCCAGTAAAACTGACAAACACGTTAGTTTTTTCCTTAAAGCTGGAGGGACAAAAAAAGGCTTTGATCTTCCTTCTGTAATCTGTGTTTACAATCTAAAAGGTGGAGTAGATTGGATCGTGATATTACTGAATGACGATATTAACAATAATAGAAAGAAAAGGTCAGAATTTTAACCTGGGTTGAACCAACTGAACCTGAACATTTCCAAAAATATGTATTGATTTGAGAATCCAACATGGATTCTCATAGATACTGGATCGAAAGTCTACTGAGGTGTTAAGCGACATTAAATCAACTTGAAAGGCAAACATCAACTTCAATGAGCTGAGCCATCGTAAATGCTCCAGTTGGCAGAGCTAGAATAACTGATTCCTTCTGCAGAGTATAAGTCCAAGCAAAGTAAATATCACAGAGCAAATGTCAAGTTTACTTTAGGATCGCTACTGTTTAAATATTGAGCATCTGGGACTGGTTGCAGCATCAATGCCACTCTGTCTCACGAGACAATGTCACGGTTCTTGAGCAGGGTGTACAGCATGTTATGACACCAGTTTGTGAAAACTGAACTGCTGCTTTCTTCTTCCAGCCTCAAAGGAGTCAGAGCATGGGGAGTCCAGGTCGTGAACACATGGGCTGCACCGCGCATTCGCCTCTCTACATCGCTCACCCCCACACGAACCCCAGGGTGGCCTGGCTGGATGAGACGGAGGACATCAAACCGCCCCGCAGTCTGCTGGGGCTCCCTGAGGTCAGCTGGCAGGGGGTCTACGTCCCCTGCTACGACCGCTTAGTCATGGAGGAGAACCCCTGGGTGCTGGGGATGACGGAGGCCCCCTCTCCCTCTCCTGCTGCTGCTGCTGCTGCTCATCCCTCCAGGACTCTGGAGCTGAGCCCACCTGCACCGAGCAGCCGAGCCCAGGATTCCTCCTCTGAGGTGGAGGGTCAGGTGGAGGAGCGCTGTCTGGAGCAAGTCCAGACCATGGTGGTGGGAGAGGTGCTGAAAGACGTGGACACAGCCTGCAAGCTGCTCAACATCGCTCCAGGTAAAACAGAACAGAACAGAACAGGCTCAGCTGATTTATCACTGATGTTTTAAAAACTGAAAAAAAACTGCCGTGAATAGTTGGAGTCCAATAAAAATCCTTCATTTGCCTGTTTACTATGGCATTGACATAACTGACACCCGGTCAGTCAACGGCTGAGGCCCTGCTCTCTCTTGAGCAAACTGCTCTGTTGACAATGAAGAAGTGAGTTTAGTATCTGGAGTCTTAAAATCATACACAGTGTGAGTGATTATTTACTCTTCTCTTCCAAGAAATAATGAGACATCCTGACATTTTGTTGCCAATATTGAAACAGTGTAGGCTGGATCCTACAATTCCCACAATGCATCTTTACCCTAAGTGCCTGGTGAATGCCAATATTATGTCAAACTCTACACACTCATTAAAAACATTATTGTCTTAAACCTATAGTATAACATGTGGGCTCACTAGTGTTTTCTCAGATTTCAGTTACACTTCAATGACGCTAATTTGACTTTAAAAACAGCCTGAATTAACATAACACTAAGTCAAATAAATCCCCCAACAACAGCCATTGTTTTTGTTTTCTGTTTGGTTAATGGTTGATAAGTCCTACTTTAACAATTCTTCAGTCAAATGACGCATAATTGTTATAAACTTTGTTTTTTATCTGATCTGTAGCCACTTTGTAAATCTAAAAGGAGTAGGCAAAACTAAAGCGACAAGAGCATGATTCTCATGATTTAAACATAAAAACTGGATAGTCTTGCCTTCGCTGCCTGATAAATGCAGAAAGAAGATGGCAGCAATATTTAAATGTATTCAGTGTCAAATAACAGCTTCATCAACACAACCGTTGGTTACAGACTTCTTGAAAAGTGTGGTCATGTGTTAACTGGTGAAAATAAAACATCTGTTTAGTTTTTTTTTTATAAAAAAGATCTGATTATTGACACGTTTTCAGCATCAGAGAATCAAAGGTGGAGCTGTTTACCAGATAATAGCTGCTCTCTCTGTGTTTCCTCTTTAGACCCTTCAGACTGGAGCTGTGTGCACGTTCAGAAGTGGCTGCTGTGGACTGAACATCTGTACAAGCTGCCGCAGGTCAGCACCATGTTCCAGGAGCTGAATGGGAGGGACCTGTGCTTCATGACAGAGGCAGACTTCAGACAGCACTCCATGCAGTTTGGAGACGTGTTGTACGCTCATCTGGACATCTGGAGATCTGGTAAGTACAACATGATGGGTCACTGAGGGATGAATGTGTGTCAACTGTACATGAACCTAAAGTTAAAGTCATGTTGTTTTGTTTGTCTCCTCAGCTGCAGCAATGAAGGAGCGCTGTCCAACAGAAGACAAAAAGTCTGGTAAGTTCTTGTTTATAATTAGAAGCAGTTTGAACTATTATAACTACACTGTAATAATTACAAAGCTGATTGAACCAGCTACCGTCTGATTGGTAGATAAACCACTCCACTTCCTAAACCACAGCTGCCTACAGTGTCATGTGGTTTCTGAAAATCTCTCTCTTGCGTCAGCAGCTGATGATGATTCCTGGTCAGATGTGATGTGTCACTACCCGAGCCAGCCCATCCACCTGTGGCAGTTCCTTCAGGAGCTGCTCCTCAAGCCACATAACTACAGCCGCTGCATCCGCTGGCTCAACAAGGAGAAAGGTAATGAGTCACAGAGAGCTGCACCGGTTGACCTGCTGCATACTGTATACCGTATTAATAATACTGTAGACATTTCATGTGACTGATCCCTGCTGAGTGTTTGTGAGGGTTTCTCCTACTTTAAATAGCAGATGGCCTAAAAAAAACACACACACTTTATGCTATTGAATTGGTTGACAAATGTTTGTTTTGTACCTTTGAGATTTTTGGAAGAAGAAAAAGACCATTACAATGAGAATAATTAAATAGAATAATAATAGTAATAATTAATAATTAATTTAGAATAATTAAAGAAACTACATTTACTCCACGGTCTTGATTTTGAGATTTCCTTTTCCCTAACATCGCCATTTGGTAAAGTAACTTTTCATCTAGCACTATTACCCAGTATATTTGGTTCATGACCTGGAAAACATTACATTATTAGCAAAATTGCATAACTTTTAACTTCAGATGTGTCTTGTATTTGTAACTTATTAGCACATTTAAGCATGCTTATATGCTAAACCCAGAAATGGCAATTGAGAATAAACAAGAATGGTCATATTAGGTGTTGTTACACTGATGTTAAGTTCAGACACTTTCATCCAACTCAGGATCCAAACTGAGTAAATTTTCTTTCCTCTGTCCACAGGGATTTTCAAAATCGAAGACTCGGCTCATGTGGCGCGGCTGTGGGGCATCAGGAAGAACCGACCAGCTATGAACTATGACAAACTGAGTCGCTCGATACGTCAGTACTACAAGAAGGGAATCATTCGAAAACCTGATGTATCGCGCAGGCTGGTCTACCAGTTCGTCAACCCAGTATGATGAAGAGGATCAGCTGATGAGAGGAAAATGATTAGCTCAGGGCCAACAAAAAAAAATATGCTGGACATACATTAGAAAGTAACATGAAGCTAATTTGTATATTGTATTTGATGTTTCATGTTTGTATAGACTGCCTACTGAAACATGCACTCCTGCCTATCATTATTTCAATCTATTTTATATTTCTGTGGATTTTTATTTTAACCTTTAAGCACTCGTGTTTTTAATTATTCCTTGGTGTGATGTTTGGTTTCTCAAAGGACATATTTCTTTTTTCCCCCCACTATGAAAATATTCACAGGAAATACACCATTTTGTAGAAACTATTCTGGTGGCAGCAGCTACATTATTGTAGCCTACAGACAAGATATCAGTAGCACACAAGAGATACAGTAGCTATCGTAGCTAACTCTTTGCTAGACAGAGAGTAAAGTGTAATTTCTGAAATGTAAATTCTCTCTTTTTTAAAAACAATGACACGTCCTATATATCATTTCCAGGTGTTGAGAATTATTTAGAGGTTGCAGAACAATGCCAAAGTAAGTGAATATTTTATTAAACCTGCTGTGATAAATAGTCCTTACATTTCTTTCTTTGGATTTATGTTCAAGATCTACAATAAAGTAATAACTTATTACCAGGTGTTGTCCCTTTAAGAGCACACACAAGAAACACTCACGTGCAGTCCATACAAAAAAAAACACACCAACACTAACTTTTTTTTTTCTTTTTTTCAACAAACTTGTTTCCCTTTCATACCAATATCGCAATATTGACACCATCACAACAAATTTGATTTGGGTTTTTCATCACTATCATCATTATTATCTGTGATCATAATCATCTTTATGCATATTTAAATGAACTTCTTGTTACATCAAGATGAACAGGCACTACACCAGTTAGGAGATAAAAGTACATCACTAACTATGAACATACATCTTCTAGACCGCTAATATAGGGTTTCCACAACGTGAGCTGCTGTCCCCTGTGTGCATAAGGAAGAGATCATCAACATAAAAAAGCATTTACATGTACACCTTTTTACTGCCTCAACATGGTTAGGTCTCATTTTCAACTCAACACAGTTGTACAGTTACAATAGAATATAATCTTTAAATTACATCATCATATACAAATCTGACAGCGTGGGATAACGTCACGCTTTTATGATACACTGACAATTCCATTGCAATGAAATTCATACAATATGGTACCTATTACTTAATATGTTTTCCATTGCTGTTATTTTAATGAAACACATTTACATGTATAACACTACATTTTGTCTTAATAGTCAATCACTTGCATTTTTTTTTGTTTGTTTTTACATATTTTTTTTCTGTTACATTTACACAACTCATACACACTGGATGATGACGATGTTTTCCCCCAAAATATTAACCTGGTAAAGTGGATTATGTGTTTGAACTTGCGTGTATTGTGTATATTCTGTGTTTAATGCGTGTATATTTGTGTTTGCGTGTGTGCAGGTGTGTAGATAGGTGTGTTTGTGTGTGTGTGTGTATGTGCATCGCGGATGTGGGACAGTTTGATGATAGGAGTCCTTTTTGCTATGCTGGACAGCTTTTACTCTAAGACACAACTTGTGAGCTGGTGATGTGTTTCTCCTCATGTGTGAGACCCAAACCTGTCAATTCCTGTTCCAGACACAGAGCTAAACACATCTGACTGCTGTTGGTCTGGTGAAATTTAAAAACTCCAGGACAACTAAGTTATAAAAAGCATCTCTCTCGTCTAATCAGAGATTTAGGTGCAACTCGTAGCAAGACAACTCACTAATCAACATCTGATGGATGCCAGTTCCTGCTAGAAATTTCTATGGAGCAAGTTAAAGATTTAAAAATAACCACGTAATGCACTGTGTAAGCGCCGCCTTACGTGCAGTGCAGTACTGGTGACAAATGTTCTCCCTGTGTCATTGCGCAGTGTTTTTTTTTTTTTTTTTTTTTGCAGACAAATGAAGTTTGGGTGGACTGTCTGGGAGGCAGCTACAAGTTCGTCCTCACTGAAGCTGTTTGGTTGGTGTGATATGTGATAAGTTATTGCATGGAGAGAAAACAGAGAGGTGATGGTACTGGGTCATTCTTTGGCTCAGCAGGGAAACGGGCCACATAACTAGTGCTTTTTGCTAGGTAGGGCTTTTAACTGACAGTGGAGAACCATGTTTAGACAACATGCCCTCTTTCAAGCCCAAACACTAGTACATTCATGTCCTGTTGGAGAGGCTTCGATCTTCAGACAACAGTCTGCAGCACAGTAATGCAGCGACATGGCTCCATTGGCCCCTCGCTCTGGAAGAAAAGTGCCCCAGCACAGGCATTGTTCAAAACCCTCCTCCCCTACTGCAGTGGCACCCTCAAAGAGATGACTTGATCCGGCTTCGCTCAGAGGGAATGTATCACTCATGTTTCTTGTTAGCAGTAGTGGATTAAAATAAGACCTGAATTACTGAACCAAGAATGAAAGCTTCTGCAGAAACTGTGAATCCTTTCCATGGTTTGCATGAAGATGATATTGTGATGCTAAGGAAAAAAAACAAAAAACAAACATAAAATTGGTTCATCAACAAGCTTCCTCTCATGGAAACAGAAGCATGTGCGTGTCCAGAAGCACGTGATGCCAAAAAGTGAACTCTGCATTTGTAGTTGAATGTTGCATCAGGTTGTTGTAGCCTTTTAAGGAGGCTGCAGGAGTCAGGGAATGTACGTTGTTGCATAGCACATGCTGCTATGCAAGCTTAGAAACAGTTAGAAACACATAGCACTGCACACACCGGAAAAAAGGTTGGACCAAATCACAAAAAAAAAAACAAAAAAAAAAAAGAGAGGAAAGAAAAATAGGATACTGTCTGTGGTACTTTTAACACTACACAGCATTCCTGATGTAAGAATGACGACTGACCACACACAGCATTAAAAATGCTACACAAAAATGGCATCACACTGTATATACACAATGCAGGTTAGAGAAGCTCATCTTCGTCGAATGGGTATAACTGATTATATTATCTTCCCATTTTCACAAGAGGACAGACTGCAGGATACTGCAAGTTTAAATAAGCTGCATTATATGTTAAATTCAGCTACACAGAGAAGCAATGTGTTCCTGCACTGTCTTGATGTTATAGTTGAGTGTGTATATACTGGAATAACTGCTGCTCCTGTTTTTAAATGTGTAAGTCCACCCACCCCAAATGCTGGATAAAATATATTATACTGATATATTGTCTTTTTAGGTTACTAAGTTTTTATTTAGGCAAGACTGCTTGGCGCATCTGTTGGGCAAGGGATGTGTTGCTCTTAAGTCTCTGGCTATGTGCGGTGCAATTGGATGGGACAGTTCAAGCTGCCTCCAATGGCTTGTCCTTGTCCAGTAACGTGACTAGATTGGCTCGACGTAATTGGCCGGGTACAGTCCCTCTCGGCCGCTGTCCAAACGACCTCTACACCAGCCTTGCTCGTCTTCGTCCTCAGTCTTGGTCAGTTCATCACCTGCGAAGGAGACACCACTCCATAATCAACACGCAGTCTCGTGTCAAATAGTGTGAGTCACTCTTATTCCGAAAGGAGGATTTGTGAAAATACTGCTCCACATTTCTGCTGATTACTGCTCTCTAGATTTGTATATTACACAACATGGCCAGAGCTGTTATTATAGAAATACTGAGGTCAATTTTTCACATTTTGTTGATGTGGTTAAAGAAATCTTTAAGAGGATCAGTTGAGAAAATATGAACTTGTGCGTGTGCAATAAAAATGAAAACACCACCAGTAGCTAGTTATTTTTTTTATCCAAATAAAAATTCCCTGGAAACTGGGGTGAACTTGAAAACCGCAGGCTGGCTCTAACTACAGTAAATGTTTAATTCACAGTAAAGAGAGAGGTATTGATTTTCTAGTCTGACTGTTGGCAAGAAATAAAACTAACAATTCCTTTTACTGCATTTTTAAAATGGTCTAAATGTTTTTTTTTTTAAGTCTTCAACGTACTGTTATGAATCAAGCTCTGGTTCTCAAATGAAAAGTTATTGTACGTAGAAGGTTTTAGAATCAGCCTAAAATATGACCATAGTTAGATGTAAAGTCAGTTGTGCAGATTGAAATGTAAGGTACCATATGGAGTTTTTCATCACTTGTAATGTTGTGAAACATAGTTTTATGTGTGGGTCCCTGTTTTTATGTGTTCATTATTTAATTCCTGCCAATTGTCTCATATTATTCCACTCATCTACAGGTGGCAGTAAAGATCCAAGACACACAGGGGTTGACCAGCAAAATGCAGGGAAGAAGAGATCTGACACTTAAACACAAACAAAAGAAATTTGCTTTGCAAATGTTTTCTGAGGAAAGAAAGGCATTCAACACGTTGAGGAGGCCTTGAGGATTTACATAATAGCACTTTGGTGAGTAATCACTGAATGTAAACACATGTTGTGTTTGTTTAGACTAGAGGAAAACTCCATAGGGCACCTTTAACTTTTTGTTCAAAAAAGAGCTGAGGAGCTGTTATTTGCATGTAGAAGTGTTTAATGACTTAAACACACCTTATCCCTGTGAGGTTAAAAATAGCATGTGAGAACAAGATGAAGACGCACAGCTGTGGCTTCTTTAATAGTCATTTTTCTGCGTGCAGCTTGTCTTGTGGTCGGTCATGTCACTGTGTGCTGATCTAAAAGCACTTTCTCAGACCCTTGCCCAGAGAGCTTGTGTTAATTGGTGGCAAGTGCCTGTAATTTGTTTTCCATGTGGCCATTATTGACTAATCACAGCTATCTTCTGAAGAGGACGAGAGCTTCAGAGCAGAAATTAGAGCAGAGGCAGAGTTGATGATTTTTGGCCACCTGTGTGCAGCTTCTCATCTCATCTTAAAGCTCCTGCCCACAGCGTCCCAGCTCCTTTATACTGTACATTAATAACTTAATGAGCGCATGTGAGCTGCATGATGTGTTATGTGTTGTGTGGCTGAACATTTACCTGCTTTGAAGGTGAGCTCGTCCTGCTCCTGGCCTTCATAGTCATAGAGAGCACGTACACGAACCCCTTTCCCAGTGCTGGAATCATCTTCAAATGAATTCCCGTTCCCACCATTTTCATTGCCGGAGTACGCAGCGGGCTGCTCGTCATCGGACCACTCAGTCGAGTAGGCTTGATTCTTCTCATAGCTGCTCACACTGGAGGTGGGAGGAAATAACAAGGCAGACTGAAATGCATGCAACCAAAAAAAGCAATACTTTTTCTGATTGTTAACAAATCCCAAAAACAAGATCCAATCAAATTTTCCTTGTAGGCTACAACTCGTCCCCATGTGTCATAGATCTTGTTCATTGTTTTAAAAACACAGTTATTTTGAAAGAATTACAAAATTAGATCTAAACAGATAAAATACTTTCTCTTGTTGGAATTAATTATAGTAAAAACTGCAAAAATAATCATATTCAGAAGGATGTTTGTCTTCAGTAGGAATTAACAGGGTTGACAGTGAGAGACACAGTGGGTGAGTGGGAATCCAACACATCATGGGTGAGACTGATTGGTACAAACAAACACAAGTACCTTTGATGATCAGATCTGATTCGTATCTTATTAAAAAGAGTGTGTTTAACTGTGATGGATGTGACTGTAAACAATAGATCCCCTGAACTAACCTGCTACGGTCACCAGGGGGAGCCACATGGTCGGTGCTAGGAGTGGGTGGGGCTCCGTCTGGTTTCTTCTTCTTTGGAGGAGCACTGGCCTGGTCTGGGTTGTATTCCTGGTGAGAGAGAGAGAGAGAGAGAGAGAGAGAGAGAGAGAGAGAGAGAGAGAGAGGAAACACATGGACACAGATTAAAGAACAGTAATAAAAGAGGAGAAAGTTTCATCTCTTTCCGGTTGAAGGTTTGATGTCGTACCTCAAATGCAGGCCAGTTCATATGCATCCCAGGACCGTGGTTGTTGCTGAACCACTTCAGGTCCTCTTGTGTGTTCGCAGCCAGGATCGTGCGCTCCAGTTCTCTGTATATTGTGGAATAGCTGAAGAGAGGAGAAAATGGAACAAATAGTGACAATGAGAGCGCCAGAAGGGATCTGGGGGGTGGTGGGGTGGAGGGGGTTGGTGGGGGGTGGTGAGGTCTGCCAACTTGGCAACAGAACCCACTGTGTAGTTCAAGTTCTGGGGTTGACAGAGCTCCAATATTGGGGCATGAAAAGACTGAAGTGTCTCCCTGAGTTTTCTGCCGAAGCTGGAGCCCCCACCAGCTGAGTTATTTGGCCTGAACAATCCCAGCTTTGTAGAGGGATTTCACTGTGTTGTCACAATCTTCCTAAATCATTGCAATATGTAGCAGATCAAAAGTCTGATTACCTAAAATGAAGGATGAGCTCACTGATGTGTCCAAATTTTACACTTTTTATACACACGGTCTGGTATAAATGACCACAAACAGTCGCACCACTGAAGCTGGAGGATGAACAGAGTGGAAGACGTGAGCTACACTATGTTTTTTGAAACAGAAAATTAAGCATTTAAATTTCATAACTGGATTTTGGACAGATGAGTGAATTCCTTTCTCCAAAAGGCAGTGATATAACAGCACAGTGACGGCTTCTCTGTAGATAATAATCTGAAGCTTTATTCAGTGACGCTGGATGAATATTAAATATAAATCATTTGTGCATATTTAAGCTATTTCAACATGATATGTGACACATGGATAGACTATGGACGCTCGGTTATACGATGCCATTGAAGGCAGCACGGGTGTGAAATGGTTGAAATGAGTCGAACAGGAGGTGAATGATGAAACCAGTGCAGCTCTTCACACTCTGAGGAGCTCAGCTTAACCATGACGACCAGCGACGGCACGGTTTGGTTCAAGAGTCTGAAGAAGGATCGTTGTTTGTAACACGCAGGTTCAAAACAAAACAGCCAAGAATATGACAAACGTTCACCCTCGATAAAAATCAGTTTGGCAGAGACATCGTTGAGTGAATAATCAATTCATTAGTGCTGTGAGTCTGAGCACTAATGAGGAGCGTATGGCTGTTTGAGAAGTGTGTTCAGATTAATCAATCTGAGGTGAACTGTACTGAATGTGACACAAGCAATCAGACTAATCTATTACACATTTGTTTGCAATGTAAAGGTATTCAATCCAGCTCCGGCAATCCATTACCCATGTGCTACATGTGCCCACAGTGCATTGAACTTTACTGTTCACTTTATATAACGACTGATAAAACCACTCAGAGCCCAGTGATCCTGAAACAGCAGCAGCACCGTGGCTCCTTCAGCCGGACTAACCTTTGGTTCTCAGTGAGGTTAAGGTGGCGTTTGATGTCCAGCAGGGCCTCCTTGAGGAAGGTCAGCCTCTTGACCTCATGCTGCTGGCACTGGTCAAACACCTGCTCCATGCACTCCATGTACTGTGGGGTGCACTTGTTCAACTCCTCCAGAGACTTTTCATACTTTTCTTTAGCCTTCAAAAGACAAAACACAGAATTAGCTTCAAACTACCAGGGATAGTTCATCATTTTTGGCAAATAGGCCCATTGCCATAATCCCTATAGTCATAGCAGTAGGTTCGTTACCTTTATTTGTCGGTGCAAGCTGTTTTTAGAACGGCGGAGCAGAGCCGCAAGCTGCTCAGAACTACGCTATGGAGGCTAATGGGATTTCTTTGTTTCCCTCATCAAACTCATCAAATACACAATCCAACAACTCCAAAACGATCTGGTGGACAAGTTGTGACCTGCACATTCACCACGCTATGAAATAATAACAGAACGTTACGAGACAGAGTTGTTTTCGAGGCAAATGCAGAGACTGCTTGCTGAAAAACTGCCCCTGACGGAAACGCGCATCAGCGGTTTTGCACGAATTTACCTTGAAAACAACTCTGTCTCGTAACAATCCGTTATTATCTCATAGCGTGGTGAATGTGCAGGTCACAACTTGTCCACCAGAGCGTTGTGGAGTTGTTGGATTGTGTATTTGATGAGTTTGATGAGAGAAACCAAGAAATCCCATGAGCCTCCGTAGCGTAGCTCTGAGCAGCTCGCGGCTCTGCTCCGCCGTTCTAAAAACAGCTTGCACCGACAATTAAAGGTAACAAACCTACTGCTATGACTATAGGGATTATGGCAATGGGCGAATTTGCAAAAATGTTGAACTATCCCTTTAATGACTTTTTCTTATTTGGAACTTATAATGTAAATCTAATTTATATACCCCCCTACTAAAACAAAACAAAACATCAATTGCCTTTTAATGTGGTGCTTTTGAAGTGCTCCAAAGTATGTCAGGGGGCTGTGAGTGAACCAAATTTATCATTTAAACATACAAGAATCCACTTCTTCCTTCACAACACACTCATCTATCACAACATAACATCTTTAACCGTTCATTTAAATCAGAGTATGTCAAAGGCCCAATCAATTGGCTTAATCAATAGCCATTTAAAGCCCTGCCAGGTCACCAATGTGCAGCAGCAGTGAGGCAGAGCCTGGAGCAGGGAGATAAGACACGGTGAGGCTTTCTGCTCTGTTTGCAGAGAAGAATTGAAGAAAATGCCAAAAATGTTCTTTATTTTCTGTATCTGTAAGAACACAAGTATTTACCGTATGTAGTTTATTTTGCTTTTAACCCATTGCTTTCAGTTTTTTTTAAGCATCAAACTGTCAATCATCTGGCTCTGGACAGGCTTTTTTGCCGAGGTTGAGTAATTGATTCCCGCACACATGAATCCAGCTGTGGCAGTAGGTTTGTGGTGCAGGAAACAGGAAGTAGACATAGTCTGCACATACAGTGTGCCCACCCCCCAATTCTCATTCCAATAGAGTGCCGAAGCGGAAGCAGGAAGTAACGGCGCCATGGGTCCTCAATTCGAGTCTCCATACAAATGAACGGGAGTCCAAGTTTTATTTCGTGATCCGTTTGAATTGTGCCATGACAAAAAAATATGTCCTCTACCTGTTTGAAACATCACGTTTCATGCCGAGAAATCAGCAGTTTATCGTAAAACGGGAAATTTGGTGACATCACCTACGCGACCTGTAGTCCTTTTGGTTACGGACTCTTCGGAATTTTATTTTACAATAGTTTTACAACAAACTGCTGATTTCTCGTGGGAAATTCATTTTTTTCTTTTCTATCTTCTATTCATTTGACTTTATATTTCCATAACATGTTATGTACAAGTTTATTCTTTCATAATCCCCTTGTATTTCCATATTCATTCATTCTTTTATACTTTTTTTCGACACTCCTATGAGTCCATATCTGCTCTGATATTCCTCCTGAACAATCTCCTAAACAGCAATAGTCTATTGAAGGTGTATCTTCAGTTCTTTTGTCTTGATTTAATCCTTGACACCTTTGATTTTTTAGTGAACTCAAACGAAGACAAAATGCTTAGCCTACTTGATTTCTGCCTCACCTTCTGGGTATCCTGTTTGCATTTGTCCACTTTCTCGTGGAGTTTCTTCTGCTGGTCTGGTGTGACAGAAGCCTCGGTCTTGCCGTTGGCCTCTCGGGTTGCAGCCAGCTTCTCCTCCTTGCAGGCCATGTGATATCCTTTCTTCGCTGTCTCCATCTGCACGTCCAAACACACACAGACACTGAGTAACTCAGATACATGATTTGATTCGACCAAAGCAACAGAAGGGAGTCACATTTCCTCATCTCAAAGCAGGAACGACCTTGTCCTGACAGGCTAAACAGGATATTGTGGTAACTACATAAATATTATGGAGCAGAGCTATTTTTGCTTTTTAGAATAAAAGACTAAAGTCCTTGTCTAAGTGCTCAGTATCATGTGGAGCCATCTTGTAGACCGACCGGTAAACAAATCTTCAAAAGGACCAAATTTAACTTTGAACGTGGGACTTTATCGTTGATTTTAGGCTGTGAAGTCACAAGTAACAACACAGTGTCTCTCTACGATGAAAATGAAGACATAGTACTCTTACGACCGATTAGTAAGTGACTCTGTGGGGGCATAACATTTTTATTTGAAGAATTACCCTCAAATGAATATATTTAATTGTAAGGCTCATAGCTGTTAATTAGGAAACATGCCAGTATATGCACCATGGGTGCAGCCATAGACAGTGTGATGGAGAAGCTCCAGGACTGGTCTCATGATGAAATCATTACAGAGCAGAATACATCTCTGCTGTTCTGAGATTCAGAAGGTGGAAGAAGAAGAAGGAATTTTGGCCTTTTGTATTATAATTTAAGTTTAAATAAACAAGTATTTCACATTAGTAGTAGTGTTAATGAAACCATACAAAGACTTACATTGATATTTGTATCAGTAGTAGGATTCATTTAAAAAAGGAAACAGAGCCATCATTTGCCAGGTCACATCCTGCGTTCATGAACACTCTTATTGCAATAGTATTTGTTGCTTTTGTTGTATAAATTTGCACCATGGTCATCTCTTTCATGTATTTCCTTTATTTTACCAGGAAAAAAGAGAGACCTGGAGTTCTGTACTAAAGCATGTGTATAATTTAATACTTAACAGAGAACAGTAAAATGAAATGCATCACTTTTAGCTAATGACTTGGTGGTCATTAAGGATTTATTGCTCCTCAGCAAGGACCCTAACCGTAACCCTTTGGACAGAACTCGCTGTGTCTTCTTTATGCTTAGCTAAGCCGTTTCCTAAAGTATTTCCCAGGTTAATGATGTTAATCTGTTTTACCACAGACAGTGAGGATGATCGAATATCCTCACCTCCTTGAGCTTCTTGGCCCATGGTTTCTGAGCCTTCTTGAAGCCTTCCTCGGCCTCCTTGGCCTCTTTGAAGCCTCCGATCATTTGCTTGTGATACGCCTCCTTCTGCCAGTTCTTCACCTTCTCCACATCTTCGTTCGTCAGGTTGTTCTTCACGTCCTGGTGCAGCTCGCTCACCTTGTCTGCCTCGGTCATCACGGCCAGCCAGGCTCTCTCCACGGAGCCGTACTGTGGGCCTGGGAGTCAGAGGAAACGATTCAGTCAAATATGACCACAAAGCAAATATCAAACTGTGTAAACAGAGCTTTGGCAAATTAAAAGCCGACGTAAAGTGCATTAGTTTATTGAGCTACTTATTTTATTGACCCTCTCCAAAAGCTGACCTTTCTCGATAAGCTGTCTCCACCTCTTGGACCAGGCAGTTAGCTGATCACCGTAGGCTTTTTCAATCTTGGCACGTTCCTGCAGGCAGCCCATAAGGTCATTGCAGAGCCGATGGCCGTCATCGAATCTCTTGACAGCACGTTTGTAGTTCCCCACCTGAGAACAGAGAGAGGGACAAACAGGTTAAAGAGGGGAACTCACAAACATCTGCACATGAGGGGAATGTGCCATGATACTAACTACTGTACATGTCTGCTCTTCACTGACTGAACGTGAGGTGTGCGAATGTCTGTGAGTGTAATGAGTTGGTAGAATATCAGATGTTGTTGCCATTTAATTTTCGAAATATTCACAGTTAGAGGTTTTGTTCTAAGCAAAGAAAACAAGTGAGTCTTATTAAAGTATGAGTCGATTTCATTATAGAAACGTCACATAATCGTCATTTGAATACACTTTTATTTCATTTTATCTTTTGATTTATTGAGATAATGATGACACATTTTATCTCACAGCACTGAGGGAGTATTGTTCCATATATTAATTTCTTTTTTATTTATTTAAATAATAAAATAAACATGTACATTTTTCCATACTGGTCAGTATGTAAGATGTGAGCACTGACTATGTTAAGCCAAGATGTGAACATTGAGTGGGCTATGTTGCTGAGTATCATCGCGAATGTGTGTTATTGTCTTCCAAATGTGTATTTAATAATGTGTACTACAGTATGTGTTACCTTTTTCTTTTTTATGTGGTATTTTATTGTTGCTCTTTTTAAAGGTTGCCCTTTACAATCAGGCAGAGGGACTAACGATGAAAACTAGCTTTTTAGCTAACTCGGATTAACATTAATGTACACTGTCCTTCAAATAAACTAAAAAAAAAAAAACAATTCTGCAAGTCCTGACTTCAGAGAGGACATAATGTTTACAATGCCTCAACTGTAGGACTGTTGCATTGGACTACATCACTTGTAGCTGAGAGCCAAGCTATCATGCATTTTGTTTAAATCCAAGCAGGAAGCTGCTTCAGCCATTTTCATTTTCTGGATAAACGTAGCAAAGCTTCTCTGAGCAACAAAGAAACAACCCCACTGTACTCTCTTTCAGATGCCACCTTAAGTGAGGCCGCCTTAAAAAAAAAAAAAAAAAGCAAAGGCAGGCTGCGTGGCTCCGCCTCCTCAGTGCCTGCAGGGGGCGTGAGCTCATGGTGCATGATGAAGGAAGGGTACTGAGGCAAGAGGGTGGGGGGCGGGGGATGCTCGTGCCTGTGCATGTGTAGTTATGCAATGACATGGGCTTGTGTTTGCCTATGTGTGTATGTGTGAGTGTGTGTGTGTGTGTGTGTGTGTGTGTTCAAGAACTGCGACTGCTTTAATCCTCTTGAGTGGTGTAATGCAGGCAGACAGATTCTCAGGGACAAACGAGGATGTAGAGACAGAAATACATAAAACCTCAGATGTGTGTGTATGCACTGTAAACACACACTGTCTTATACTGTATATACATACATATCATACAAACATGAGACATGAGGAGCGTGTGTGTGCTTGCTGGCTGCAGAGCTGCGCTGTGATTGGTCCCGACATGAGCCTGCATGTGCTTACTATTTGAGATGAGAGAGCTGCAGGGAAGCAGTGAGACAGGTGTGTGGCGGTGTGAGTTTTGGCCGGTGTGACACACTGCCAAGTCACACCGACAACAACACACAGGCTGACTGGTCCTACACATGAAAACACACCTGAGCTCTTGTATTTTTTTTTATTTCAAGGCTAGATTGTGTTTCTCAGCCTTGTTATATCAGTCATATTGACGTCTGTGTTGACAAACTAACAGGAGCTGATTCTATAGACGCTATAGGCAGGTGCTGGTGGTGAAAGGCCGTCTCAGAGCAGCCGTTGACTGAAGCTCTTTGTCTTTGTGTCTCTGTGGCTACGGGCCGTGATACAAAGAAGACTCTGTACTGAGGGAATTCATTAACGCTAATTTGGTTAGAAACGCACACACACACATACACACACACAGACATAGTGCATTACAGCACAAGTGAAGATGGATACAACCCATATGACGTTTCTAACTGTTGTGATGTGGTCGACTGCAGCACAATCTACAGTGAATATGATTTTTAAAAACATACCAGGAATTAAACTTTCTCTAAATGACAAATAACAGTGTCTGTGTCACATTTAGTGTTTACATCTTAATAAAAAGTATTTACTGTAAAGCTGGCAACAAAGAGAGGATGGTGATAAATATCTAAACATATGTTCATCTTCTTCACCCGTTTAGTTTGGTATAAATATTTCAGGAGAATGATGGAAGATGATTCACACCAAGAAAATTATTCTTTCATGATGAGAAAATGGATAGGTACTTTGTAAAAAAGTAATTAAGTTTGTTTTAAACAGCCTGGCTTCACTTTTTCTTTTTCTGATGAGTAATTATGCAAATTTCTTCCAAGAAAAAAAGACATAAAAAGTAAGTTTAACCATGATTACCATGAGAAATGTGAAAAAAGTTTAAAACCTAATCTCATATCTTTAAAAAGTACATGTCCATGTTCACAATAGTAATGCGTTTGTTAATTGCTGTCATTACTCATCAACTCTCTTATTCTAGACATAATTTCTCTCTTGTTAAGGCTGTCAGACCACTGTGCTTTAGAGACACTATACTGACAAGTGCATGCTGTGTATTATGGTCTAGATCGAACAAAAAGAACAGATCCAGTTTGTGAGCTTTCATTTCATTTGCCTGTATTTTCAGGGCTGTGACCAAAAATACATACACTGCAACTTTCCACTCGCATTACTGTTTGTTAGCTGCACTTCTGCCTAATGAGGTGGAGGAATTCCTAATTAAGGTCACCTCTGGAAAGCTCTGACTTTAAAGCAATACTTAGAAACTGCAGGAAATATGTTTAGAGAAGAAAGAGTCTGCTTGCTATACAGTATATAAAGCTATAACCAGCAGTGTAGCCAGGGCCGTTGCTAGGAATTCTGGGCCCCCTGAAAGAATACTAAAGTGGGCCCCTGCCCCCTGACTTTTCCACTTTTTTTCTTAGACTACGTATGTATTATCATTTTTTATTTAGCCTACTATGTTTTGATGCTAATGCAGCATTACTATGAGTATTATTCTTATGCAGAATAAATCAGTCTGGGGTTTTTTGTGGGCCCTACTGGGCGCTGGGCCCCTAGAATTATCATCACCTTTCTCCCCTATACAACGGCCCTGAGTGTAGCTTATCATAAAGACGAGAGACAGGGAAATCCACTGGCCTGTCTCAAAATCAGCTCACTAGTCTAAATCTCATTCATTAACATATCAAATCTTATTTGTTTAATCCATGAGGCAGATTTTCTTATGAATGGTGCCTATGGAGACAGCAGCAGGCATCAAACCCGCCTTTAAAGCGTGAAGCCACATTACAATCACATCTTTCTGCAGTGTGTAACTCCTCAGATGAGGCAACAACATCAAGTGAAGTGACCCTCGACGGGTATCAGACAACATCATCACGACTTGAGACAAAATTTCCGTCTGAGAACTTAATGACTGTAATCTGATTTTCATGATGTCAGTGGTGGCTGCTTTGATTGGAGAGGGCCAAATCAATACAAGACAAAGAGAGTGGGTGAGGGAAGTATGTGTGTGTGTGTGTGTGTGTGTGTGTGTGTGTGTGTGTGTGTGTGTGTGTGTGTGTGTGTGTGTTTGTGTGTGTTTGTGTTTGTGTTGCAGGGTGAAAAGCAGACGTCAGGGCAGACGCCGACGGTGTCTCTTTACCTCCCAGAAGCTGTCCATGGTGTCGTCAACACCTGCACTTTCATCGTAGGAGCCAGACATTTTCCTGGATATGGCAAAGCACTCTAATGACTAAACCTGTCCTCTGCAGCCGAGCTGGGTTCCTCATGCACTGAAAGAGACAAAGAGCAACAACAACAACAACAACAACAACAACGTGAGACAGTAGTATAACACGACACAAACAGAGAAAACAAAGCAGCACAGTGAGTAGGAAAACATGGCCGAGCTGGCCTCTGTGAAATGATGAAGAGCGGCAACGTGGCAATTTTCCTTGACAACTGGAGGGAACCTTGCATTGTGAGGGTTTCTATTTGAGACGTTTATAATAATGAGATATAAATAGTCTCCTCCGCCATGCATACAGCGCCTCGCCCTGAGGAGCGAGAGGGGGCATCTTATATTGGCGTGTCCTAGAAAAGACACCACAGAGAGTGGAGCATCATCACACAGCTCTGACCCTGAATCCTTCCTACGGAGCAAACCGGCATGACACATTAAATCTGAACAACAGATGCACAGCGGCGGCGTACATGCATACACATGCATCATCACAAAAGTTCAGCAGCCGGGGAAACACGTTTTGTGTGCAAACACGAGATCTTGTAATCACTAAAACACTAAAAATAGACTGGAAACACACACACACACATTAACACGAGATCAACGCGCCTATTTTCACACAAAGCTTTAATAATGTGCTTTAATCACCGGTTCCTGCTGGATTTCCTCCAGCGTTTAAGGTGATTTATATTTATTTGTCTGACGTCTGGTCGATATCTTACCACCAAGGTTAAAACAGAAGAGACTGCCGGATGCTATATTGGTATCGAACTCTGTTTGAAGCCTAATCCATTTTACCCACATGACTAATGCTTCCCCCTTGACAGAGAGCTCTTCATTGCTCTGCAACAACCAATATGACAAAGCAATAATATACTGCATGTGTCTAATACTACTGATGATAATGCCTCTGCTCTAACATGGTTTCTTGGTCTTTATAATTAAATGTAGCTGACTGCGGTCATTATCTAATCCTGCACATGGTCCAATAGTGCAAAATGCATCTTTATTATAGCTGTTAATTAAAATGATAAAGAGTTTTGCACAGTGCCATTAAGAGCACCAACTCTTTTTTTTATTGATTATTAGAATACAAATTCCAAATTAAGTGTTAGTTAAGCGTGCTGGATAGAGGTCAGCGCAGATGAAGGGTGATTGGTTGAGATTATAAACTGAGTCGACGCTCTACAGTCTGCAGCATCACAATGAATATTTTGTTCAGATATCACCAGCGTCCTCCATGCTGCATCCTTCAACCTCTCTCTGCAGTCAAGAGCAAATTAATTCCTACAACATCCTTCATCCCTGGAATGAGTCATGAACAATGACTCTCTCTGTGTTAAGCTCAGTTGGAACCAGCCTGGCTTCACTTTTCCGATACACCGAATTACAACATAACTTGTCCTTTTGAGAAAAATAAGAGTGCTGGAACTACAAGGTCATCTGCGAAGGGGAAGTAGTTGCCAGTCGCATCGTGCTCTGTGTTTTTATACGCTGGGGTCTCAGCTGCAGAACAGACAATCTCGTCCAGCTCAGAGCACTGACTGATTCAGCCGAGCCGTATTTTATCAAAGGGCCTCGGTTGCTGTCACCCGCCATCACGCCGGTCTGTGAGGTTCTTAACAGTCACGGCTTTCAGACAGTGACTATCTCAAGAGTGCCCTGTGTGCTGGTGCAACACAAAACACCAAAAGGACCATTTCATGATATGACAATTTCACAATTTCAGCATCTGAATGAAAGACAACTCGAGCCTTTCAGCTGCAATAGAATCAGCAGCGAAGTATTTTTTTCTGGTAATTCATCTTTTTTCCTGAAAAGACGGCTCAAAGACTCTGAGAGGGAAAAAAAGCTGCAATGTTTCTGACGCTCTCTGCTCCTCTGTCTGAGCTGCAGTGTTTGACACAACTGACAGCTGCATAGAGTCGAACTCTTCTTAGAAGAAATAACATTTCACAGAACACAGACGAGGTTTTTACTGATCCAAACACAGACTGATTGTGACCCAATTCAGACCTATAGATGAACTGTGCATCACTCTCAGTCGTGCATAGTGCAGTCAATAAAAAGTGAACATGATGTAAGTCATGCACATAATGCCCTGTATGTTTTTATATTTTGTTTAGATATTTTTGGTTGATTCCAAAGTTCACATTAACCATGGCTGACAATATGAGTTTGTACACCTCACAGGACCTTCCACATCAGCTGGGACACACCCTCAGTAATCCCCTTCTTGAAAACAGGGACATGACCCCTTTCTGTAAATCCAACACTGAAGAGACATGTCAGCCACCCCAACAACCTGCTCTACAGATTAAAGAGCCGGGTATGTAACCTAAACTCCGTGCAACTGAGAACAGTTCATGACAATAAAGAGACTCCAGTTACATCACTGACCTATGCAAAGACAGAGGACATACAGTATTTGTTTACCGTACATCAGGGGTTTCATAAAGGGATTGCTTCCCTGCAGAGAGTTAGATGAGTAGAGTGATATCTGCCTTATCTATAGGAAAATATTTAACTTCATTATACAGATTGGAAACAGGGGGAAACAGCCAGCTAAAGTCTTCCTACCTGCAGCCCTGAAGTTACCTAACCCATGTGCTATAACTTGTTTATTTCATTTGTACAAAAACCAAAGGACAAAATGTGGGCTTCCAGTGTTTATGCTAAGCTACCTGCTCAAACTCTTCCTTTAAAGGTTCAGTGTGTAATAACTGGCAAGGTTTATTGGCAAAATCTGACTATAATACCTATGAATATATTTGTATAAGTGTATAATTGCTATAAAATAAAATTTGTTTGGTTTCCGTAGCCTTGTAATTATTCTTAATCAAGGGTCTTGGTTTAGAGGGCGTCGCCATCTTGCGCCGCCATGTTTGTACGGCAGCCCGAATGGAAAATCCAGCCAGCCAGAGAGCACGTTTCAAGAGTTTTGCGTGCATAAATAAACCAATGAAGACGAAGGGGTAGGAGACAGCAGACATCGTAAAATGGTTTAGATCTTCACCTCATGGCTCCATGCTCCTGAAACACTCCCAGTCGTCCCAGTCATGGTAAACAAGTTTTTTGTCCTCGGAGGCCAACGTAACTTTGCCAACAGGAGGGGTGAGTGCGAGCGAGTGAGTGAGCGCTGCAAACTAGAATCTGAACACACATATTACACACTAGACCTTCAAAGGGGCTGTAAGTCTTCTCTGTCACTGAACATGGTTTCTTGCTCGGAGCGAGTGGTGTCAATGGTCGGTTACAAGACAAGAGGTCACACTTCATATTATTTTACTCTACTGTGTTGCCATACTGAAGCTGCTAAAGGGGTTTTTCATTAGTTTTAACAATGACAATAAATGTCTTCTCTTCTCTTCTCTTCTCCTCTCTTCTCTTCTCTTCTCTTCTCTTCTCTTCTCTTCTCTTCTCTTCTCTTCTCTTCTCTTCTCTATTCTTCTCTTCTCTTCTCTTCTCTTCTCTTCTCTTCTTCAGGAAAAACTGGATGTCACAAAGTGGCAAGACATGCCTGGCTGTATTGGGATCAGTTGGCTACTATGCTAACTTCAGCAGAGGAAAAAGAGTGATACAAACAGAAGCACTGGAGAAATCTTTTGATAAAGTGAGGAATGACATTTGATGCTGAACTTTTGCAATGCTTCCTTTAGACTGGTGGGTAAACAGCTGATGCTAACACTGGCTATGAAGCAATAGCAAAACATAGAAATAGCTCCTTTAAAAACAGACCACTGAAGCTAACTGTCTTTTGGAGGATGCACATTGTCAGCATGTGTTTTCTAGTCTATGGCCATGTGTAACCAAATAGAGACCAATTATGAAAGGACACACTTGCAATCATGCATAAGTGTATTGAGTAAGTTTGATGGACTACTTTCATACAATCCTTTAATTCAATGATCTGTGTGGTGAATATTCAGGATGATGCACAGGAGATGATGCAAGTTTGCTGCAGGTTGATGACAACAATGCTCGGCTCAATAACCACAGGCAAAGCAACAGTATGAGACACCAGAGGCGTCAAGGTCCGGCCTTATGTATACTACATACACAAGCTTAGTGACATAAATCCCCAACTATGTGATGCAAGAAAACTTCATGCAGCTAGAAAGTTAAGCAGTCCTAAAGTAGCATTCCTTAATCTCAATAAACAAACACCATTGGTCAACCTGCCCACTCATCATCCATGTTCGTCCAATGAGCTTCGGCATCCGTGACTACAACATCTAGTGTCATCAAAGCCACTTAAGCTCCGGCGGGATGCCAGAATCCCGTCTCACAACACAACCAATTTAACCAAAACTCACACGACATAAAGCTTAAGCTACATTTCGAGTGTTTGGAAAAAGCAAATAATTCCTGGACAGCGACCTATCTTTATATAGAGAATCTCAAAACAGACTAGAGATAAATAATTATGCCATGTTTAGTAAGTAGGCTATAGTGCAAATAAAATGTTCATGTCAGTGAAAAGATGATGTCTGAGAACTGACATTTTTCAGTTTTTTAAAGAAAAAATATCAGTACAAAATCATAAATTCAAAGCAAGAAACGGTGCTGACCTCTGGGTGGGTCTGTTATTTCTAAGGACGGCGAGGACATGAATGTCACTGGCCACAGTTGACAAGGTGACAGAGCAGAAAGCGAGCACATCAGAGAAAAGTCACAGTTTGGGTCCATGGTGGGAGAGTCTGGTGTGTCCCATGAGACAGATAAGGGTGGGGGGTGGGAGTAGTAAGCATTCTGGGGCTTATAGTGGAGTTATTGAGGTCAATCCACCTCAGTGACTGTGAACACACTACACATTCCCCAGTGTATTAGCTGGTGAGGAATTCATAGTGAAGACAGAGCACAGTGCATCAGAATAATGAAGCAGGCTTGTATATGTAATGTGAAGAAAAAAACAAAATGTTGCACAAAAAAGCTGCTCTGAGCAACAAATATTGATCCATTTGGATGCATCTTTCAGTCTGAGCAGCTCCCACTTACTGACAAAACACTTGCAGCTGCCAAATCAATTCCTTTTGTCATGTAAAGTCTGTCAGGAGTCTGTTATGATAAAAGAAAACTCTTCAATCCAACGTATTTTTTAAGAAATAAACATCCTTCAGCACATTCACTTACCATGTTTGACTCCATCATTGCAAAGTAAAAAAGAAAAAACAATCCAAAAAGTTTGTGATCAGGCACCCCTCTAAAACAACAAACTTTGTAGTCCAAGTATGTCCTGTTAGAGTTGGTGAATTTTTTTTATTTTTGCAGCTTTGACCTCTGTGGCCAAAGTGAACGCAGAGAGGACGATAAGTCTGACCAAACCAGCATGTCTCAGAGGCTGAGGGATAATCCTGCAGTGTGCCACTTGAATAGCTTTAGAGGGGGGAGGGAGGAAGAGCAAAGAAGCGGATAGGATGAGTGAGGCCGAGAAACAAAAAGTGGGAAGATGAACACGATGCTGACGAGGAGCCGTAATAATTATGACATTATGCACTGGCAGGATAGTGTGACTGTGTGACAGCAGAGAAGGTGCATTAAGGCGTGGTTTCTAGTCTTTTTTGTGAACTTTTTTTTTCTATACTCATGCAGCAGTGAGCTCACAGCAACATGACGCAACTAAAAACTGCAGGGACTCACAGGGACTCAGAGGGGCATGAATGCTTTTCAGAGAGTTAAAGAAAGCCCCTGATCCAGGTGAAGCGAAGCAAAATGTCCCTAACATAACATAACATAACATAACACAGTCAGAGGGTCCAGTGTTGACAAGCCTTTGAAAGCACTGAATGGGAACCACAACAAAGACGTAAGCTCGTTACTGTAAGAAGATTTCAGAGAGATGAACTAACTTTACTCCAGCACATTATCAAGCTCAGTGTCTCATGACTGTTTAGACAACAGCAGCTGAAAGACAAAGTTGCTGACCGGGACTCTCTCTAGTAATGTGTGGTGATCAAAAAAAAAAAAAAAAAGGAGCTACAGCTGCACTTAAGTCTCATATGGCTTGACAAATATTATCAGGAGAAACTCAGCCGTCTGCTGATGTTTGGATACAGTTGGTTTATGTTGCCTGCTGGTTGTCTGCTGATTCTGTCTGATAAGCGCAGCACGCCCTCCTGTTTTACCGACCGAGCAGAAAGAGGACACACAAGGGGAAGAGACGCAGGGAGGTCTTTCATTGAGACACAGCGAGAGGAGAGGGTGACAGAGAAAAACTATGAGTGAGACACCAGCGGCGGGGAGGAGAATAGGAAGCAGGGGAGGCGGGAGGAAGATTGAGAGAGGTGGCCGGTGACAGGAGCGAGGTGAGGGAGTGGAGGACGGTGCTGCGTGGAGCCGCTCCGACAGCCAGAACCATGTTCCTGTGTGGAGCCAAAGGGCCCGTTTGGACGGCAGCTGAACACATCAGGACTGAGATGTGATTCATCTCACGGTGCAGCACGGCACGGTGTAAGCTGACTGGCTGGATGTTGCCAGGAGACAGAGCTGCCTTGTGCAGACCTCACACACACATATACACACACACACACGCACCGTAACAGCCGAGGCCGTCATTAAGCTTGGCCATGTGACCATCACTTTGGACAAGAGCAAGAAGGCCGGTTCAGTGACGCAGTGTCAGCTGTCCACACCACAGTGGTGGTGGTGGTGGGGACACGTCCTCCAGTCCAACAACTCACACAAGAGGGGTCACTGTTCATATTGAACCCAAACCCAGAAGGAGACAGGGCGCTGGATTTAAAAAGAGAAAAGATGCAGCAATCAGAAGTAGTTAAAAAGGGCAATAGAGGAGAAATGAAGGGAGACCAGAGAGGGTGGAGGGCGATGGTGGTCTTGTGCTGGATTTATCAGCCGAACGTGTAATGCCGTGAGCCCTCCTCGCTGCTCGCTGGGGCATGGGATAGGAGAGTCAAATCTGAACTGACGTGTTGATCCAGATGGGGAATCTGCCACAGAATTTAGAAAAAAACAAACCCTCCTCTCTTGTCTGTGCTCCCCCAGTGCACTGCTACTGTAGCTGAGCTGATGGAAGAAGGTCCCTGAAACGTCTGTGTCTGAAGACAGAATTGACTTTTATTTGTTTTCTGTCAAAGAAGTAGACAAGCAATGTCATTTGAAGTGTGGTAGCCAGGGTTGGTTTTTTTTAGAGAATACTTATTAGTGATGCTACAACCAAGCGAGCAGCTCGGATGCTGCACTGAGGGACAGTGGTTCTTTGATCTAAATGTTGATGTTAGTATTTAGTAGCTTTTTACCATATTCACCATATTAGTTTAGCATATTAGCATTCTAATGTTTGCAGTTTGTGTGAAACAGTCTGCACCTTGCAACACAAACTGACAGAAATACTAGATGAAAAGTCAAAAGATCAACAAAGATTATACAATTCAGTCTCAGCAGTGACTTGAATGAATTAAACAAAATTTATGACAATCAATCCAATAGTTGTTGCATTAAGTGTCTGGGAGCACTTGTCATGTAGATGTAAAGATGCTTCACTGAATTAGTCAATATTAATGACCAGCTGAGGAACAAAGTCATCAAGGATTCATCCTCTAGAGAAACAATCTTTAGAGAGTTTCATGCAATCCATCCAAAAGTTGGTCTAATAGAGATATTTGAGCCCCTAAAACTGCCCTCCATAAGCTGCTAATCAGGCTAAAGCATTACAGTGTTCAAACAGTGAGGGACTAACTGTCTGTCATACACAAACTAATGAGCATGAGCCCATCTTCACCATGAGCTACACAATCTCACTGAGATCTGACTCTTATAACCTTGAGTACAAAGATGTCGCCTTTAATCCGTCTTGCATCAACCTCATCAGATATTCTGTAAAAGTATAAAGTATCTCCTCATAATGAGTTACTGATTCAACACATGTTTCATTCAGATTTCCAATGAGTCTAGTACCTGACTGCACCTGCCAGATGTTATGATGCAGCAGACAAGCGTTTGCACGAGGAGACGAGCACTGTGCGTGTGTGTGTGCGTCATAATTTCAAACACCCAAGTGCAGGATGACTCAGCTATCTGATCACGAAGGCCTCCGGAGGTCCTCTGAGTTATGTTGCTGCACAAGAATCAAATTCCTGCATCACTGTTTGTTCCCATGGTGGGTGAGTGGGTGGGTGAGTGAGTGGTTGAGGGGTGAGTGGGGGCATTTCTAATCAATATCTGTTTTGTGTAGCTGTGTGAGTCAGCCAGGTGTGTTATTGCTCAGCTCCCAGGAAAAAACACACACACACAATTACACACATTATTACTGGGGATGTAAATAACAGAAAGAGACACCAGTATCATTAAGTGATACTACATGTCATTGACTTCTCTATGAGGAAAAAAAACATTCTCTTCCTCTTTTGCCATCGCCACAGGGAGGTCAGAGGTCATGATCAGCCACAGGACATGTGGAGCTGGCAGGGGTCAGAGTGAATGCTGACACACCACACTGCCTGTCACATGACAGCCCTTCAAACTGTTAACACACTGCTTCACTCTCCACTGTCTAGTTTGATATATGAGCACTATCCAGAGCCACGGGAGAGATGAGGTAATGGGCCGACACTGACTTATACTGACAAATAAGAATAAGAGTAATTATTAGAATAGAATTAAAACACATTCAATGAAAAACTGAAGCTCATTATCACCAGGATATGATTACTAACAAACAACTGAATGTACAATATGTTAAAAAATACGGTAACGCTTATAATAAGTACACACTATTAAGCACTAGTTAAACATTCAATACTGAATTCATCATTTAAAACACAAGAATACTCATTAGTATCTAGTTTATAAACACAGTTAAAAATGTTTTACTCATCATTGATAAGCACTAACTGTATTTATAAACTTCATACTAATGAGTATTCATGCGTTATAACTGAAGAATTCAGTATTTATAAAAGCTTGACTAATGCTTAATAGTGTGTGCTTATTATGAAGTGTTTACCAAAAATACAATAGAGCAAAACACGGTCATCCTGTTAATGAAGAGGATCTCCCCTTGTGTTTCATGTTATAGTATCCAATGCAGATGTTTTCAGTTTAAGTCTCTGAGTCTGTAATCTGCTGAACCACAGAGAAGAAAATGAAGATGAAGATGAAGACAAATCTAGTACCAGAGGAAAGATTGTCAGGGTAAATACCACAATAAACTATAAATATGTTATAACACTAATAGTAAGTACTGAATCGAAGGCAACTGGACTGGATCATAACATTGACTATAGTACAATGCTATTATAATGGACTTAACCTTTAATGACCCTCCTTCTTTATAGTGTGAGACGGAGGAAGCACAGTGTGGGGTTGACAGGGCACCACTTAATTCATTATCATTACATATATGAACAAATAGAAGTCAATCCATGCAGGATAAACTGAAATAATATAAAACCTAAACTAAAGTGACTCTTACTTATTAACCTTGTGATGCTCCTGAGACTCAGGCTGATTGAACTTGGCAGTTTATATTACACAGTTTTTCTCCTGTCTTCACTTCCCCTCCACTTGCGTCTGTTATTTAGACTATTCAACCTTATTTAAACCTCAGCAGTCTCTCAATATTGCAACAACGCTAGAGTTATTAAATGGTATTCATACCTGCTTAAACTATAGCAGCAAGAGGCTGAAAAACATCTACCACCGGAGCGTGGTTCATATTTTGACATGACTCACTGTCTTTTACACCTGTGTGCACAATGTTACTACAAAGGAGGCACCGTGTCGACACAACCTGCAGCATTTTCACTATAGAAGAGGAATCTGACATTTTCAAAACAGCTGTCAGAAGCAAAGAGCAGAGCCCAATGAGTGGTGTCTGCTTCAGTCAGGCCCAGGAAGGGTTCACATCGCCCAGAAAAAAGAGACACATTTATCATCTAAGAGCAGCGTTGTACAGTAGAAGGCGCCCAGGGAGCCAGAGGTGAAAGTCGTATTTACCCTGTCTCCGCTCAGAGTTTAGAAGTTTGGCTCATCCAACTCACAAAACGAGAAACTTTCCTTGCTTAATGAAAGCAAGAAAACAAATTACTATCAGCAAAGGCAAAATGTAAAACATATGTTTCATCACTAAAAGACAGTGATGCAAGGCAAAGTGAAGAAAAATGCAGAATTCAGACAAATCCTGTGGCACCCTGCTGTGAGAAAAAATAAAGACACAACTGTTGGCACTGCTGCATGACGAAGAGCTTAACTTGAGCTTTGTAGAAATTATTAAATACATTTGGGGGTGGTCTGGCTCATCAGGGGGAGGCACAGTGGTTGCAGTGGTTTGCACTGCCGCCTCTGGGTGGAGTTTGCATGTTCTCCCTGTGGCTGTGTGGGTTCTCCAGCTTCCTCCCACAGTCCAAAAAACATGCAAAGCACCGTAGGTGGATTGGAAACTCTCAGTTGCAGACAGTAGTTGTGAATGTGAATGAATGAGGTTGTTTGTCTCTACATGTCGGCCTTATGTTAGACTGGCGACCTGTGGCGGACTGGCACCAAAAAGAGGCCCTGACATTTTTGACAGAGAGAGGCCAGACTTTACACAAACACACACACAGCAGTGATCATAATGATGATGAGAAAAGAAAATGCTTTGCTCACTGATTTAAAGATTTGAACCCAGACTGGAACAAGGTTTGTGATTACAAAAAGAGCTGCTCTACCCAGTGAGCTATATAGGCCACTTATGATGTTGATGTGATTGTGTCTTTCAGAGTTGGCTGGCCATCAACCATCTGACCCCGACCGACTTTTATTTTTGTTTTTTTGCGGCCACATCAGCGCGGCCACCGTGGTCACGTCTTCGCCTGGCCGGCCGCCATTGTGGCATTTGCCCATACTGCCAGTCACTGCTGGCGACCTGCCCAGGTGTAGCCGCCACCTTGACGGTGCAGACAATGGATGGATGGATGGCTCATCTGGTGGAGCACGTAGGCTACCACTTAGACTCAGTCCTTCCTGCAGCAGCCCTGTGTTTCAGTCTGACTCATGGCTCTTTGCTCATCTCCTCTCTCTCTCTCACTCTCTCCTCTAGCACCATCATCATTTCAATACATCAATTTCCCTTGTTATAACCAAACACGTGCAAAACTAGTTAAGTTTAGTTTGAAACATGTCAACGTTTGACTGGTATAAAATCTGGTCCAGATCCTCAGATGCCACTTAGTAAATCAGCATGTTAACTCATTAAACCAAGATGGTGAACAAGGTAAACATGTTACCGGCTTAAGTTAAGCATGATTATTATTGTGAGCATGTTAGTATGCTGCCATTAGCATTTATCTTGTGACCTCGCAGTGCCAAAGTGGACTTGTGGAGCCGCTTGCATGGCTGTAGATTGTCATTCACTCAGAATTCAAAAGGATTTTATCAAAAGCCAATTTAAAATAAGATAAATTTCAACTGTAATATAAAAGTTGGTGCTGGTATCTGGCTCAACCTTGAATGCCAGAGACTTTGTGAGGATATAAACCAAACATCCCTCTCTCAGAGCAGATGAACAGTGAGAGATCGCAGACAGCCGGATGGAGTGAGAGACAGGAAGAGACTATTGAATGGAGGCCTCCTAGATCCCGCCCCAAAACTGGCTGCCAAGCAGAAACAGAAATATCACAATAGGCAGTATTATTGAACACACACACACACACACTTGCGACTGAGTTGTGATTTAACACAGTGTCCCGAGCGCTGCTGCAGTGGTTATGTAACTATCAAGCCTCTTGCCACAAGCCTCCTGGTGACAGTGTGGTGAAGACGGGGGGAAAAAAAACGGCAGGGGGAGGGCAGAGAGAGAGAGAGAGAGAGAGAGAGAGATGGGCAGGAGAGGTAGAGGAGAGCAGAGGAGGGGGAGACAGACATATTGTGATGGGGTGGTGATGAAGGAATGAACTGCAGATATGCAGCAGCTGCTGTGAGATGGAGCAGACAATGGTGGCCCTGCATGGTTCCAGTCCAGTTTTTCCTGACGTCCACAGAGAGTGAGGAGCAGAGGGAGGGAGGGAGCGAAGCAGCAAGGCTGTAGTCAATCTGGGAATGTTGCTCTTCAAACACACCAGCTTTCTGCCCCCTTAACGTTTAGCTGCCTGATGCTGCGCTGAATACTGATGGGCTGCCTTCAAATGCATCGCCTATGTGTGTGTGTGTGTGTGTGTGTGTGTGTATCTCTCTGTGTGAATTTTCGAGAAATGGAGTGGGAGGTGGAGTTACAGAGAGGGTGACTGTGCCTCACTTTATTCTAGCTAATGAGACATGTAGCCTACATCACATACATGAAAACACACAGCCTATAAAACAAAATCTGTCATCTGTCAGTCTATTATTATTTAAAATTAAATGTTATCACCCATCAACAGTTAGTCACCTCATCTAGTTCCCCTTCTAGAGGACATGTTACACATGTCACTGAACATGATGGTTTCAATGGCAAACTGAATGTTCACTGTTGATAAAAATATCTTTGTCTTTCTTTGCATGTTTAGAGGATAACGCTCCTCTCCTCTTACTTACACAGCAAAAATAAAAGTCTTACAGATCAGCTGCATTCACTTTGTATTTTGATCCTGAAAACAAAGATGAAAAAAGAAATCCCTCTGAGCCTCTACTACTGTAATCCACAGTGATGTTTTGAGCTAAATGCTAACATCCTCACATCCTCACAATGGCAACATGCTAATAAGCCTGGTTTATACTATTTAGCTACCGTGTTGGTTTGCTTTAGGTAAATGATGATGGCAGGAGAGAAAGTCAGACACTCAGTATTAATTAATGATAATAAATGCTGATGAGAAAATCTTACTGAAAACTTAAAAGGTGAATCCTGTGGTGGTGCACTGCTAAAGGTCACTATAGTCATTATGATTTAGCTCCTGGAGACCATGAATGTCAAACCTGCATTACCATCAATAGAGTCACAATTAAAGCACAGCTTAATGTTTCTATGAATGGAGAACCTCATGTTGCTTAATAGGCTACTGGTAATCAGCATAAGCTATGTCGCTGACAATGCTGCTAATAGGTTAAATTAAAGGAGGACTAAAATGCTATTTTGTCATATATATGGTGTCATTGTAATGAGCATGTGACTTGTGTGATTATTATGGCAGAAAACTCACAGGAGAATACAACAACACCAATTTGCCCAGAGACACGTCGAGTGCACGTCCAGACAGTAATCACCTTACATCCCTATTTATACACACCTCTAATACCTAGAGGCCATTTAGGAAGAGTGAGTGACTGATTCCACCTTGTAGCGAAGTGAAAGAGCTGGAGACCAAAGACCTGAGAATCAAATCAGACCTGAGTTGCAAAAATCCAACAAAACCAGGGCTTGTTCAACGTACGGCAAACAAGCAATCTGACCTGAAAGCAAATCTGCCTGGTCGGATTTTTGACCCACTAAAAGTATAGCAGGCAAGGGCCCATTAAAAAGAGTCTGTGTAGCTTTCTTTTTTTCCCCCTATATCATAGTTTGAGTTGGCACATACCTGTCATATTTATTTAAAGCAGACTTGATGAACTGTCGTTGCCAGTTTGGCTTGCAGGGTGATGGATGGGTATACCTAACCAAGAGCCAGACAAGTGCCTGTGCTTGTTAAAGGAGAAAAAATAAACAAGTATGGGTGCAAAATGTTTCTGTGGAAGTATTGGCTAAGCATCCTGAAAGCACAAGCAAGTGAGCTTAGGCTTCCTCTTCAGCTGGCACCAGGACGAAATGGCGATCAACTCTAAATCTGACTTTAGGAAATTAGATTATCACCATCCTACTTTGCATTTTTTAAGAGGCTGAGTTCTTATTTATTTCCTACGTTAGCTGCAGCAACTGTTCATTCTGACAAGACTTCCTCTGTTTTAGTCCATAGATATGATTCTTGTTTAGTTTTGACCTACCACAGCTGTTCATTGGTCCATATATTTAACATAGAAAGAATATAATATAATTTGTGTAATTATTTTACTTAGTGTGTTTTCTAATCCTTATGTTTGTGCATTTCCAAAAGACACTCTTATTGCCACAGCCAGTTCTCATAAATAGTCAGTTTCACTTCCTGATTAATTAAAGTGTACATTTATTATAGAAATGTGAGTTGTAAGTACATGTTTGCACAGAATTACATATTTGAAAACTAAAAAAACGCCCTGGTCTGATTCTCCGATTATCTAAAGTCTTGAAAAACCAGTAATATTTACAAATCCAATCAAAGACACAACATAGTGATAGTCGATCTGTTGAGAAAGGTGATGTGGTTCAGATGCCAGACCGTAAAACACAATATCATGTCCAGGTTAGACTAACAGGTACAGTAATGCTAATGCCGATATTATTCTTTGTGGCAGTGTGCCTCTGTGTTGTCTTGTTAAACCTCAAAGCATCCTCTGTTTAGTAAAACCAGACAACTTCGCTCTGACCCAGCTTCCTCTCCCCGTCCAAATTGCACAGCATCCCTGGAGAAGCCTAAGTGAACTGGGCCACCGTGTTCTGATGAGCCCTCTATCACATACAAACAACAGTGTGTGTGTGTGTGTGTGTGCGTGTGTGTGCTCATCAGACAGCTGCTTAAGCTCCCGGCTGCAGCGAGGTTCTGTCATAATGCACACAAAAACAAAGATATCAAACACGGAAATCAATAAGTACCCCTCCCCTGACATATCATGCTTCCCTGTGAGACAGCTGCAGCTACTCTTAAAAGTAAATTCTCAGATAATCTCCTCTAACAACAAAAAGTAGGAAGAATATTAAACGAGACAAAATGTTGCTGCCTCCCTGGAGGCTACAGATTGGTGGATAGGATCAAATGGAGAGGCTAAAAAGCTGAAATGCAACCCTACAGTTGCACTGTAACCCTATATGTTATGTTGCACAAAGTAGACGACATATAGAACAATGCAAAATAAAGATCTCAAATTCAGCAACAAACTTGACCCCTCCTATAATTAGCCCATCGACCCCTCGTGAATTATTAACAGCACTGACCAAGAGCTATTAATTACCTCAAGTGGTGTGTTTAGCACTATACATTATACAAAAGGTCCTTAAAGGAGTGTCGTCCCTCTGGAAAACCCGTGCAATGTCACACTAAGCGAAGATCAAAGGAAATGTGGAGATTTTTAAGGACAGGCGGAAAAAACAGGGTCAACTCACCTTCTCCACCAATGGGAGGTCAGGTTTCCATAAACCTTACAGAGAGCTGTTGGTCCCCTGCAGGAGATCACCTGTGGGGGGGAGAGACAGAGAGGGAGGGGATGAGTCCTTTTTGGCATCGAATAACAGTTAAGCACTGCTAAATTACTCTTGAATGGAAATGGGTCCAACACGCTTGAAACAAGGTGTCAAAACACCAATTACCATTACAGAGGCAAAGATATTAAGAGATTAGTTGAATTTCATTTTGAACAGTCACAATCAAAGGGAGATTAGCAAACACCGACACTGTGGGAAGAGCAATCTATTTCATAAATTCAGCCTTCTCAGTCTCTTTATAGCAGAACAGTAAAAACACCAGCTGGTGGGCAGAATTAATGTAGGCAGATTAATAAACCAGTCAATGTTAAAATAAACCAGAGTCAAGTTATGAACTTGATTATATGATTATACTTGATTATGCAATAAGAGATGATTATGCACAGAATGGTCTAAATGCAATGACAATCATTTTGGTGTGAACTCTAAGTTATTACTTAAAATTTTTGAACAACATGTGGTGGCAGACAAAATGATACACACTAATGAGCAGTTGGGAAGCTGCTTGTTGCAAAAGAGGATGTACAAAACCAGCATTCATTTTTTTTAAAAGTGAAAACTCGTCACTAACACACATCACATCTTGACCAGACACAACCAAAACAAGATGCAAAACAACTCCTCACCCACGACAGACCTAAACTTTTAACAGCAGTACTCCAATACAACATCACCATAATGAACAATTCTGTCCCAGTCTCAGCAACATTACAGATAACAAACCTCAGAAATCTATTTTTAAACTATATCTGTGAATGAATGAACTCATCATATATTCTGGTTTAAACTTTATGAAATTTTAAAAGGCAAAAAGAGAGAAATCCTACACCTTTTTCTTACATTAATATTTTAGTTAAACCAGCTGTGTTTAAATCCCCACATGTTTATGTGCACCTGTGCTGGGATCATTCGACGGATCACTGTGCTCTTTCTCTGTATGAATAATTCCATCCACTGTCGGTGGGTTTTAAATGTTGAATTTACATAATATTAACAGGAAAAGGGACAAGAACAGAAACTCAATGTAAAAATCTGTAGTTACATGGACTAAAGCTTCGTCTGCTGGAAGAACAAGTGGTTGATTAATTGGTTGACAGAAACCTGAGACAAATATGGATTGTTGTCATTTACCAACAACAACACAACCCGATTAATAATTAAAAAATGCTTCAGTGGTGACAATAATTCAGCTCCTGCTCCAGCATCACACTCATGTCATCAAACAGCCATCTTGTCCTGTCCATACACACTGACTATTCACATTAATGAAACTGTAATCAGCATCATTCATCTTAAAATGTATGTTTTCAGCCCCTTTCCCCGGTGTATGTATGTATGTATTTATGTATGTATGTATGTATGTATGTATGTGTGAAAGGCTCCTCTGCAGCAGATAAATAGCTCTGATAATGTGAGGGTGACCGACTGACTTTCATGCAGAATCATGATGAAGCAGCCCACCGACACAACCTGGGATGTGGGCAACTGGGCACCATCTGATGGTTAAAATGGGATCCCGGACAACGGGAACCGTCCAACTGAGCCTGGCACAAAGTCATTTTATAAATGCTGAGTCATGGTCAGTTTATGCTTTTGGTGTTTTTCGCCCATGACTGTTCATAAGTATCTGAAGGGTATTGAGATATTCTGGGGGAGAAATCCAAGCACGGATTACTAATCATTTAACGGCTCTCAGCAGTCACAGATTAATTGATTAGTCATGTAACAGAAAATTAATCAGCAGCAATTTTATACCTGAGTAGATCTTCCTTTAAAAAAAAAAAAAAAAAAATGAAAAGGGCCCAGAACTCTTTGGTTTCAGCTTTTCCAATGTGAATATGAGTTTGTTTTCATTATCTTATTTAACAGTGAACTGAATATTTGGGGATTTAAAATATTATTAGTAGTAGTAGTTACTAGTATTATGTATTAGTTATTATAATTGACATTTTGAAGACCAGCGATTCATCAAAAACATAATATACAGTCTAATCAACAGTGAAAGTAATGGTTGGCTCCTGCCCCAGCAACATGCATGAACATGATGATCTGTTTTGATATAAAACAGTTCATCAAGTCAAACAGTCACCAGAGCACGGCCAGCTCTGTGTCTGTCTTGCCTCTCTCTGTGTATATGCCCATGAGGAACACACCCTCTAGTGTTCAAACCAATGACCTGAAACTGCTGCATTCACAGGTACAACCAGCTGTCACCCGACAACGCAGACACAAAATCCAGCGGGGGAACGATGCTTAACCGTTCACATCTGATTGATCCAAACCCCAGGTGCACCATTCAGCTGCTCGCCGGGACTCCATTTTCAGTCGGGTTCCCAAAGATCACACTGCATTGGGGCCACAGCGCTCTGCCTCAGGTCTTGAGCTACAGTCACATGATGATGATGATGATTCAGAACAGGCAAACACTGACATGTTGTGGTGACACAGCACGAAAAAGCACCAGGCAGCAGCATCAACCTACCTCATTCATACAGTTTGACAAAGAGAAACACACCAGTGCCTCATTCCCTTATAAATGTTAAACACACTCTATCTCTTACTCCATAAATATTTCATAAATAGAATATTAATAACATCTTTGTTTTTCTTGTCAGCTTTTTAGTGTAAATTCATGGAAACAAATACACAGGTTTGAAACCTAAATGAGATTCTTTGTGCAGAGTGAAAGGCAGCGTAGATGCTTTTGACAATCTCCAATGTCATAAATCTTCTGCCAAGGATAGAGTCTTCCCCCGTGTGTGTGTTCTCCTCTGCACTGAGAGAAATGAGACGCTCCGGCTGCCCTTCAGACTCTCCGCTTTTACATTGCCTCTTTTTTCACACCTTGTCAGACACCACTATCTCCTCTTTTACCAGAGGAGCAGCAGCCGTTAACTCTTTCATCAGCGAGCACCTTAAAGAAAAGAAAAAAACAACAACCTCACTATTTCACACATTGTCCTCACTCCCTCACACATGACGTCTGAAGACCACCCACAAACAGCTAACAACAACAACAACACACAGGTCACAAACATGAGAAAACACATTGTGTGATCTGTGTGACAGAATCAGGTTGAACCAAAAACCTGCTTTGGGTTGAATGGATCTTATAAAGTGTTTTGCTCATTCTGCACCATTTCCTCTATTAGCTCTCATTTTATCTTTACGCACTGTACGAAGATTTAATGAAACGTGAACCTAAATGTCCGACCAAAAGAAGCATCTGAAAACAAATGACTGCTGTGGCCTTGAGCTAAATGAATTATAGATGTAATTCCCATTTAATGTGATCGGTTTTATCGTTAATTCATCACGGCCTTCTGCACTGCACCTATTTTAGACATCTCATATTAAATAGAAGAACAAACAATCAAATGACAATAGGTTGCACTCAATGCGTCCCACAGATCTCACGCTCCTGTTAATCTGTTGGCACTTGTTATGCACATGGCCCAGAAGAAGCCAAACTGAGGAGGAGGTGGATTAAAAACCAACCACCTGAATATTATTTTCACTTCCTTGGGTAAGACTTCTATACACTATCGCTGCATTCCCTAAACATTCATGCCACTAATGGTTAAGGAAAAAACAACAGGTCGGGCCTGTGGTTGCATGAGTGTAAGTCATAATTAAATCCTGACAAACAAACCTCCTGAGCAAAGGAGATGCCGCCTCACCACAATCAAAAGCAAAACAAGTGAAGCATGGGAACTCAAAATGAACGGTAGTGCAGATAAGCTCTACAGGAAGTCAGAGAGGACACACAGGCTTGCTGTGGCTTTAGATATTAAACAGCATGTCTCAAAGGGAAAAGGATGAATAGTTTGTGACTTAATTAAGAGCTCTTTGTCTCAAGGACATACATACATGTACATACAGACTCACAGCCCGGTTACAATGGGGGATATATGGAAGCAATGCTGTGTGGTTGAAAGAATGAAATCAAGAGCAATGTTGGAAATATGTTGATACCAGTGTAAATATGATGATACTTCTGCCAATACTCCACTGTAAGAAATCTATGGAGACATATTTGGCTTCAAGCCTTATTATTTAGGGGAACTTCATGAAGATTAAATGCTGCAAAAGCACACAGAGACACACTCAACCTTTGGCTGCACAAAATCGTCTTCAATTAGAAACAGTTTAAGGATTTCAAGCCAGCGTCCAGGTGCTCCATAGTTTTAGATAGATAGATAGATAGATAGATAGATAGATAGATAGATAGATAGATAGATAGATAGATAGATAGATAGATAGATAGATAGATAGACTCCACAGTGAGGAGTGAGGACTTTGCTAATAAATAGCAGGTACTCTTTCACTCCCCTTTCCGCAATACAATTGGATTAGCCCCCCCACACACCCATCATCTCTGCCCCCCTCCACTGGCAGTATCATCATCTCTCTCTTCACTGCAGCCTCGTGTCAGCCTCTCGTGGGGGCACCTTGTCCGCTGACAGGCAGCAAACAGTGGATTCAGCACCGCGGACAGCTCCAAAACAAGCCGTGTGTGGAGAGCACGAGCGACCTGCCCTCTGCACACGTCACCGTGATCGCGAAGACGAAGAGCAACAGGATTTCACATTAAAAAAACACACACACACGAACACAGCAGCCATTTAACCAGTCGCGTGACTGGGAGCAGCTTGCGTTTAAGACACGACGACTGTATGTTTTTTTTTTTTTTTTTTTTTAAGGCTCGAGCAGCTGCCGTTAACCAGCCCCCTTAAACGCATCATCATCACCACCACCACCACCATCATCATCATCATCATCATCACAGCATAACCACATCTCTGCTTCTGAACGCATAAAGTCAGCTGTGAGCCTGGATGCGTTTCAGCTCGAGGGCAGATTTGATGAATGATTAAAAGACCACATGCACCTAATCCCATGTAGAAAACAGGATGCTCCTCCTCTGTTGGTTGGTCAGAGGGAGAGAGAGAGAGAGAGAGAGGAGAAAAAAACAATGACGCTAGAGATGGCTCATCGCTGTGCTGTGACAACCAATTACATAACGTCAGAGAACGGAGAGCTCTCATTTACATTTCGCGTCCATTTCACCAAGAAATCCACCGACAGGGAGCAGAGCTGCTGCTGTCACCTGTCCTCTGTGTTAGTGCTGCTAAAACACAGCACAGGAATGAAAACAGGGACAATTACGACATCTTTGCTCGAAGCACTTCACGCTCCTGGTCTTGTTTACCCATTTGGCGCATGGAAAAGGACATAAAATGGCAATCGCCTCTCAGCACCTATAGTGCTACTTAACATGGAAACAGTGTTTGATACCACAGACAGTTTCTGTGCTCATATATCTGCATATAAACACACTGCATTGCTAATACAGTTTGGACACTGAGGTCAAATTTGCTCATCCTGGCATCACGGGATGCATTGTAGAAAAAAAAAAAAGACAACAACACCCTGCATCATCCTGTCAGTGTATCATTACATAGACCGTGCAAAATCACACCAAATCGATCAATAATAACATTTCACATGCGAGAAAAGCCTGCAAATAGTAATCCAAGATGATGCAAGATGGTCCTCTTCACCCTTGGCGTATGCAAAACAACGGTGCACCATATAAAATGACGCATGCATAATTCAAAATCGCTATAGTATTGCTAGTGAATCAGTAGTACTTGGTCGGTATGACGGCGGAGATGGGATAACACATTATCCAAGCGATGGCAAACGATGCGAGATTCCTTTATCCCTGCGTCGCCCTTTGCTAAAAGGATGCTCAGCTTATCTTCCCTAGTGCAGCAATGTGGCATCAACACGGAGCAGAGACACACACACACACTCACTTACCAGAGATGCTGCTGCTGCTGCTGCTGCTGCTGCTGCTGCTACTGATGCTGCTGCTGCCGAGGTGCACAAGTACTACCCAAGAGCCTGTGCTGCAAATAATTTAGTATTTCCCCTTGCAGTGACAGAAGGTGACCCTGCGTTCTCTGCAAGACTCTGCATCCACTAGATCACGATGCACGCAGCAAGGGGGAGCTCCACAGCACAGGCGCGCGTCCGGGGGGATGGCCCAGCGTTTTCCTTTCAATGGACGACAGAAATGAGCTGCAGGGAGGGAAGAGTTAGCTAATGCGACTCGGAAACTCGACTTTCCTCTTTTTAATCCCTCACAACATTATAACCACATGAGCTGGACTTGGTCTGGCTGTGCCAGATGTAATGTAGCCACATCTGCAGGTGGGAGTGGGGTCATTTGTACTGTTGAGATTTCATCAGTGAGAAAGTTGTGAGTGGATTCATAATAAACCTGTTTTGGGGTTTGTGGAAAACATTTTTATTATATTTGACAATTTATAAAACAATAAGGGAGTTTCTGTGATGAGGGGGAGCCCCAAATGTCGCTCCCACTTTCCAACCAATGAGGAGAGCGTATGGTGAGAGTGGGCGTTACAGCTTGTATTGTCAATCACGTCCACATTGCACTTCACTGCAGGGGAGGGAGAGAGATATAATTTTTTTTGTCCTTTGGCTGTTTAACAGGCCTTTTGAATATCCAGCTTCTGTTTCAAGGCCATAGGAAAAGGTCTGCACACCTGCTGGTTTATGTACTGTAGTTATTAAATGCTGGAACAAAGCTCTGTTTAAATGACAAAATATGATGCCAAAACTATTGTAACACAGTAATAACTAGCAACCAATAGATGGATGGCATATGGATAACACAGTATGGATCATGATCTAAGGTTAAACAGCGGCTAACACTGAAATCTTGGCTTTGTGTTACAGAGTTGGATTAGCTGTGTACGAAACACATCATTAGTTGTGTTATAGGCTGGTACATCAATGTGAACATTTGAATAATGGTGTCTCATATACTGTATGTATTGTTTTTTTTCTGCATCACAACCCATGTTTCACGGAAGCAAAAAAGACTTAATTTAAAATAAACCACCTACAATACATATTTTAATTTTTTTTTTACTGGCACAAGAACAGATGGCAAAGAATTTAACTCGTCCGAGGTTTTGAGCGCACGTTCACAGTGCAGGCTCTCTCTATTACTCTTCCCTATTTAGTGCACTTTGTATTAATGCACAAACAATGAAACATAAGACCATCTGCTTTTCTGCTTTATGGATGGGTGCAATGCAATCATAACTCTTTTGAAATGTCATCTGCGTGTTATCTGACAGAGGAAGTTAACTAATCTGCCAGTATCTTATGAAAAGGAGACATTAAAGATAAGGATCAGCGAGCATCTGTTTTTTTGTTGTTTTTTTTTGTTTTGTTTTGAATGAGGGAATATATTTTAAAGCCACTCGGTATCTGACACACAGGGTGAGGTCATGGAGGTTAAAATGACTGAACAACATCTTTATGTCAGTGATGTAGTAAAAGTATCACCAATGCAGACTTTTCATTTCATTTCAATTCATCTACAGCCACTTTGCTGCAGAGTTGCCCAATGTCCAAATGTATTTTTTTCCTGCAGTGACAAACAGGAACATTATGTCCTACATGTAAATGTTCAAATACTCATCGATGGTTTCCACACAAATAGTTCCTTCAATAAGTGATGTATCTGTTCATTCGGTTCAGATGAAACAATGTATCATCAGTGTGTCCTTTGTTTCACTATACTGCTGATCTCCCTGTATGCAATTATACTGAGACACCCAGGAGTGGAAAACCAAAGGCTGGAAACACTTTGACATCCACTGGTCTATTGTTCTACTGATTAACCTTAACAATAGAATATATCAAGGGTTTATGATAAATTATTATGATTATCCAAATATGTACGATGGCATGGGGGATTACAACGTGTACCCACAACATTGCTTTCCTCTTAACTCAAAGGTATTTAATGCCATCTGGTGGCAAAAGCCTGGCAGCACAAAAACATAACTGAACCTGCTGTGAACTCAGTGGAGACAGTATGAGATGCAATAATTGTCTCCAGGGTCGGAGTGGGCCTTGGGTTACAACTTTAGCTGGTGCACAAATGGCACTGACAGAGCCAACAGAGGTCTGATGTCCCACCAGTCACTGTGCTGCTGCACTGATCCATTTCATTTGTGGAAGGCCAGTAGATTAACATGACTCAAATCCACTAACATGTTGCCAGACCACATACCAAACTAAATAACATAAACGCTACAAAACACACAGAAGGGGTGTGACTCTTTTCTCTGCTTGGGACATCATTACTACTACTAGATTACATATTTAGCCCAGTGACACTCCGTACCGACCTGCACAGAGAACTGCACCGCTCGCCTTGTTTAAACTCAGGACACTGCACACGGACTTGGCACTTTTTTTGGAATAGACTTGGCACTTTAGTACTTTTTAATACTTTCTTCAGAAGTTGGTTACAGTATGCCTTTCTCGTGCTGTCCTTTCATCTATTTATTAAACTTATTAGCTAATTACCTTTCTTTAACCAATTGTCTTCTGCCTCTCCTTTTTTAATTGTTGCTATTTCGGACCCCTGAATCTCCCTACGGCAATAAATAAAGATTTAAATCAATCAATCAATCAATCAATCAATCAATCAATCAATCAATCAATCAATCAATCAATCAATCAATCAATGGTACACAGAAAAAAGTTGTTTGCTGCCATTTTATTATCTAAAACCTAATTTACAACAAAAGTAGCAACATTTAAGTAGGCTAACGACATCGAGTAGGCTACATTGGAAAATACTTTACATTGTCCTGATTATACTTGCAAGCTTTAAAGCAGAAGTAAGCGATCCGGTCGTTTTGGCTAACTTCTTGTCAGCCGATGGAGTTAGCAGCCCCCGCCCTCGTCATGGATCTATTGGTCCTCGTCCCTACGTCACCACATTCACGCACATCCCTTGGCTGCACACACAGCCCTTCATGCCGTTCTCTCTCCTCATTGGATAAAGGTTGTAGGATACAAGGAAGTATAGAAGAAGTTTTCTCCTCGGCTTACAGCAGAGCAGAGTGACTGACAGACCCGTGTTTCGGACCAAACACTCTATGTAAGTGATTGCTGTCGGAAGATATAACTATTTAAGACTTATATTAACACAAACATTCCGCTTACTTCTGCTTTAAGTAAGATCCTAACTGCAGGACTTTTACTTGTATTGGTGTATTTTTACAATCTGGTTTCAGTAGCCTACTATTCAAGTTCTGAATACTTCTTGCACTGGTTCTGTAATTAGACATCATCTATAATTCTACCATTGGAATCTATACATTATGACGTCATAGAGATATTCTACAGTGTGCTCTACATTACTGTGGAAATGCACCATTCTACTGTAAACTACTGGACAAATTAATGACTAAATTTGAGACACTCTTCTGTTGCTAATAGAGGTATAGTGACTGTTTTTGGATTTTTTTAATGCATTGTTTTGGGAAGTTCAATGAATCTGTGAATTGTGAGCAAAAGTGAAAAGTGAAGTCAGATTTATAATGTTTTTATTGTGACGTTGGCAGAATTATGTGAAAATGAAATCAAAGAAGTAACAGCTCTATGATTTATCTGACTTTTCTCGTCAGTGACAGTTAATTTAGATGTTGTTAATCCTTAAGTAAAACTCTTGAAATTTGCAGGTTAACATATCAAAGAAATTCAAATGTAAATGCTAATATTTACAGCTACAACATATACAAGCTCTGCACAATCCATAATTAAAATAATTAAGATGAGGGTTTCAAATACCATTAAAAACATTGACATGAGGCAGGAAATAATCAAATGATGTCCAACATTGAAAAACTATGTGAAGATGCTAAATGTCACAGGCTGGTTTCAGTTTTCTTTGCAGAAATGGCTTATTTTCCTCTGATCAGTACCATCTCACAAAACTATAAGATGCTCAAAGTTTTGGGGCAGGGGAGCTATGGACAAGTCATCAAGTGTTTAAAACTGGACACTGAGGAGACCGTAGCTGTAAAGGTCTTAAAGGAACGAAATTCACAGTTCAAACCAATACGAGAGGTGAGCAAGTATCTAAAAATCACAGTCAGTCTCACTTAGACCTACAGAGTTATTTAAATCTTGTCATTTAACCACAGATAGTCATACTGGAGAAGCTGAGATGTTTGGACCCTGTCAAGTCGAACATCGTCAGATGCTATGAATGGTTCCACAGGATTGACCGGACCTTCATGGTGTTTGAATCTCTGGATATGAGCCTCTTAAAATTGATGCGCGATAGAAAATGGGCTCCTCTGCCTCTGATTGGCCTGAGGACCATTATTAAAGATGTAAGGACACAGAACCAAATGGAAAGAGAGAAATTTAAAACTCTGTTGGTTTGTACTCCGGGGCATCCTTCATCATATATGGCTGACTTTACTTGCAGGTGGCAACTGCATTAAATGCACTGAATGGTGTTGGACTGGTCCATACAGATTTGAAACTGGATAACATCATGCTGGTGGACCATCAGCGACAACCGTTCAGGGTGAGGCTCATTGACTTTGGCCTCACTCTTCACACTTTCGAAGCCGCACCAGGCCAATGTGTTCAGGCGCTTTGGCAGAGGTGAGACTGTCAGCCTGTGATATCCACAATTTCTCAGTTAGCCTCTGTTCATCTTTATGTCAATCTATCTTAGGTCTCCTGAAATCCTTTTTGGCCTCAAATTTACTGAGGCCATTGACATTTGGTCACTGGGAACAAGCATGGCAGAGATGCTCGCTGGCTTTCCACTTTTCCCAGGGAATCATGAATATGATGTGGTCAGTACTAGTGCCTAGTGTCTATACTGCTCTTGGTGTATGTAACCTTTCAATATCAAGGCTCCTCTGAGTGTAGCCATGCTAAGAAAAGTGACAGTGGCCCTAGGCCGCTATGAAACTGTATATGGGCCAGTACTTTCGATACTGGCCAAAATAATGGCGCTCAAATATCAATTGTTGCTCATTTTAGTCATAAGAGGATAAATCAGTTCATTGAGAGGCACAACTATGCATATAGGTGCTCATTTGGGTACTTGCTTTTCAGATACCCCCTCTGGTTGATAGTGCTGGTATGGTGGGCTACGTGACCTGTAGCTTACAGACCTTGTATACAATTTTGTCTTGAGGTTGCACAATTTTGCCATCTACTGACGATAATCTGAAAATGCCTCAAAATATTTTAAATTGCTTTGAGTGAAATTCACTCCCTCTTTGCAGTTGTGAACGTCGTTCTGCCATCATTACCACACAAGTGTCGAACTGTTGGCTTGTCGACTCCTGCCCATTATGCAATGCTTTCAGTGCAGTGCCCTAGGCCCTTGTATGAACTCTTACGCTAATGTACTCACAATAACAATGCTAACATGCCACTTTAGTTGACTGTCATGCCTTTCACTCAAAACCACCAACGTGATTTCTTAGTGGTGCTAAGTGAAAGGACACTAGCATTAGCAGAATTCATCCTCTGCGGATCTTGAATGTCTGTACTCAATTATACAGCTATTTGTCCAATAGTCCAATGGCAACCAAAGAGTCATAGTATTTTTGTTTTTCCAGCTGCGTTTCATCATTGACATCCTGGGTGAACCTCCTAAAAGACTCTTGAATAAAGGATTTAAAACACCACAGTTTTACCACCGATGTCAAAAATACTGTATGTTCACTTACTGGAAATTCAAGGTACAGAAAACTGTCTTTGACAATATGGGCCAAATGTGAATAATCCTCTATTATCCAAATCGTATGTCTAAAATATCTAGATTTTGTATTATTATAGATGCCAGTGGAGTATTACACTGAAACAGGGATCAAGCCAGTGGAAACCAGGAGACATCGACTCTTATCTCTCGATGACCTGGAAACGGTTGGTTGTCAAATACATGACATCTGCTGATGAGCCCATTAAATAGAACATTTTCTTGAGTTTTTTTTTTTTTTTGACTAAATGTTGTTACTGAACCCAATATCAAATTCTAGATGGACCTGCACCAAGGGAACAGCTCAGATGCTGATGGTCAGAGAGCTAGTGTTGAGTTGTTGAGGGCAATGCTGCAAATGGATCCAAAGAAAAGGATTACAGCAAGGAAAGTCCTGGCCCATCCATTCATAACAGGGGGCCATCTCAGTCCCAGCATCAGTTCTCAGTAAGTGTGTCCAAATGTGTAAATGAGTGTTGTCCTTGAATCAGCATATTAGGTCTTCTTGGCACAACAGTTAGCCCAATGGATAACTTTACTGAATCGTATAATGTATATAGAGTGTTAGTTAGTTGGCCAGTAGCTGCTGAATAGTGGATCATTAAACGGCTGAGGAGGTCAGTATTTCCCTCAGGAGAAGCAATAGTGAGTAAGTGCTGCACTAACATTCATCATGTGGCCAGAAACTTAAGTCCAATTGAGTCATAGCATTGCTCTGTATCAGCTGGGATAATTATATTTCAGTTTCAGGTTCAGTTATTATTTACGCAGCCCCAGGAGAACATAAAAAGTGCTCCCTCATAAATCTTCACTACAATTAAGAGCTTGAGAAAAGTAGACAGAGAGCTCCTCTGCATGTATTTGACAGTCATAATTACATGTTAAAACAAATGGCAAGAGTATTACTGCATAGCAGCAACAGGGTGTATTGTATCCTACTTGGCTCAAGAGTACATTTCCTTTTCTCATCAAGTCAACATTTCAGTTTCACGATGCACCCACGATGCACCCGCTTTATTCACACACACAACAAAAATCATAGTTGGCTTGATAGTCACAAGGTGTGTGAACTGGTCTCCTGAGAAAGCTAACTAAAGCTTGTGGTAGGAGCCATTTACATACATTAGACATACATTAGACACACATTGTAAACACATTTACATGCACATGACACTTACATACATTTAACATACTACATACAACACAACATACACTTAACATACAGTTTGTGATCCCGGGATGTACATTATATATATGAGTTTAGCAGTTGTTCCTTTAGATGACGTTTAAACAAGGAGATAGATCGTGATGTTTTGAGGCTGTCACTCATTTAAAAATTATATAACTTAGTGAGAAACACATACTAGAAGTAGTTATTTGAGGTGAGTGCACGTTAGACCACAGCATGCCACTTTTCACATATTACACAGTGTATGTTGTGGAAAAGAAAAGATGAGGGTCTATGATAGTTGTATAATAGTATGATAGTAGTTCATTCAAACAGCCCTTCTCAAGCTCCTAATTCCGCTTTGAACAGCATGAATTTCTTTGACACACCATCTACTTGGTATGAGTTGTCATGTTATTCCAACTCTCCATTGGCTGAAGCTGTCATGTTATGCCAAGTCTCCATTGGCTGATTACACCTTTGATTCACAGAGATCAGTGGCCCTGAGAAGAAAAAAGCAAGACAAAAATCAAAGGAGTCTTCTTCACCTGGAAGGGGAAATTTTCCTCCAGCTGCTATTTGTCTTAGGATAAATTAAATGCCGGCTCTGGTTCATTCTATTACATGCATACTGTAACCATCAAGCTTGTTCATTGTATACAATATTTTCACAAAGTCACAAATAGAAAATAAAACAAACCTCTGAGAAGTTATTACTATATTGTTGGTGTTTTTGTCAACGTGTACTGTGGTTGATAGAAACAGGTGTTTTCTCCAATTTTGTCTGATTTAATCAATCAATCTCAAGCTTTTTTCTTTTTTTTTTATAGAGATGGTGCATCTCAATGCACTCAAAATAATGCTGGGCTTTAGGTTATTCATGTTTGTGAAAAGAGGCCTAATTATAAATTAAAGAAAGTGGATTTCAAAACCTGGCCTCTCATAGAAACTATAAGTAACTATAAATTATTTATACTTTGTTGTGCACTTTAGAACAAATTGCCAAAACAAATAGGCCTCTGGCAAACCTCAGAACAAAAGCTCCCAAACCTGCTGCCTGGTGTGTTGCTGTAGTCAAGCTGACTGCAGGCAAAAGCAGAGGCTGCTTGCAGAGTTGGAGGTCACACGAAAAGAATCAGATTATTTACTGAAGTACTGTTATGTTGAGGGGCAGGCCTCTGAGTTCATTGCTATACGTATCTTCATTAAAGTATTAGCAGATTTCTGCTCAGTGACATGATCCATTGTGATCTAGCTGTTGTATCAAGACACCATTGTTTCCAAATCTGGGTGTTTCCATGGTTTTTGGGAGAAAGAAAAATACTGGTGTCTAACATTCCTAAGTTGCCAGTTAAAGGTTGGCCATCAACCAAATTCTTGCACAACTCAATTCTATTTTCTATTATATTTCAGCCTGCTCTAACATTGAGTTTATTCATAATGAAACTAAGCTATTACACAAATAAGAGCAAAGATGCTCATGACCTGTATCACCTTAAATATTACAAGTAAGTTTGGGCTACATCGTCTGATAGGTGAGTTATTACACTAATGTTAAGACCCACAGTGAGCTCAAATTCAGTTTTCTTTTCCACAATCAGCTTGAGGTGGTAGTAGAAGTAGGTTCCGATAAGACTAGCTGTAGCCCAGAGCGATAACTGTGTTATTAGTCCAGGCAAAATAGTGTTTTACGATAGACTAATTGTCACAGAAGGTTTTTCACCATACATCATTTCTATGAGGTGTCTAGAACAACATACTAAAAGTTCTAAGAAATCCTAGTTGGGGAAATATGTTTAATTCGCATCATTATTTACTGTATAAAGTGCTGACAACAATACACCCCAATGGGGCTATTTTTTCCCTTTACTCCTATCACAATGAAACTTTACACAATGAAAGTATCGATGAAATGTAACATTTTTTGTATTACAAGTTTCTTGGAAAATGAATTTGAATATGCAAATGAGCAATACACTAATGGAATATGCCCAAAATTCACCCGAATAGGCTTATTTTCTTCCTTTACTCCTACCACAATCACACTTCACACAATAAAAGTATACATGAAAAGTGACAGTTCTGTATTTCAAGTTTCTTGGAAAATTAATTTTAAATATGTAAATGAGCTCAACACTAATTGACTTATGGCCAAGAAGCCATAAAGCTACAAGCAGCAACAGGGGCCAAATAACTAACACATTCATGTCCATTCAATAAGTTAAAGTAACATTGCAGAGTTTTTCAGCCTTAAAATAATGTTTCCAGACTCATTGCAATGGTAGAAAAATGGTTAATAGGATGAATGGTGCCTGAGCGGGGTCGCGTCGGCTGAAACTGTACTATGTAACTTCCCTGCACGGGTACGAATCTTGTAATACAAAAAATTTTACTTTTAATGTCTACTTTAATTGTGCAAAGTTTCATTGTGGTAGGAGTAAAGGAAAAAAAGAAGCCTATTCGGGTGTATTTTGGGCATATTTGATTAGTGTAAGGCTCATTTGCATATTCAAATTAATTTTCAAAGAAACTTGTAATACAAAAAATGTTACATTTCATGGATACTTTCATCATGTAAAGTTTCATTGTGATAGGAGTAAAGGAAAAAAATAGCCCCATTGGGGTGTATTGTTGTCGGCACCATAGACTTTATACAGTAAATAATGATGCAAATTAAACATATTTCCCCAACTAGGATTTCTTAGGACTTTTAGTATGTTGTTCTAGACACCTCATAGAAATGATGTATGGTGAAAAACCTTCTGTGACAATTAGTTCTATTTTTGGGTCCAAAATTGCTAAATTGCCTGCACTATAGGCTATCACTCTGCTGTAGCCTAATAGTAGGCCAGTGTTAGTAGCAATATTGCTACCACAGTGATACAGTGGTTAGGTGGTATTGAAGTAAAAGTAGGCTAGTAGGTAGCAGTGGAAGTAATAGGTTAGTAGCAGTACGCACTCTACAGATGATCTCTTGAGCTGCTACAGATGTTTTCCAGTCTGTGGTGGTAGTGTGCTGTTCTATGCTGCAGTCTGCTAGGGAGGCAGCATCAGACACAAGGACACATTAGGAGAATGGACAAATTAGTTAGGAAAGCTGGCTCTGTAATTTGAGCCAGGTTGGACACACTGGGGGAGGTGGTGGATGAGATGCACACTGAAGATGTTAAAGGTCAACCAGATCATCCACTTCATAACACCTTGATGGACCAAAAGAATGAAGGTGGTGGACGGCTACTCTTTCTTCGCTGCAAGATGAAGATACAATTACCATTCTTACTAGTCAGTCAGCTGTAGTGGTGGAATAGTAGCAGTAAAAGTTAGCAGTAGTTAATAAATTGACCAGTGGTTACCATCAGGTCCTGCAATAGACTATGGCTTATTTGGCTAATGACCAAATGACACCCAGAACGTAAACAAAACAGAATAAATACGTGGGGCTTTTGTTTCAACCAGCCCTTATGTAGAGCGAATCTTTTTATTTTACAGTCTATGAGCGGAACTGACTGTAACCATGGCAACATTGCACTCTCTGTTCATTAGGCCGCCTATCAGGAAAGTTACACATAGGCCTAATTCACACGTGTCAATAAACCATTAGTCAGTAAATCCTAAAACCACGAGATAGTGTCTTCCTTTTTTTCCGTCGATGTGAATAAAGCGCGTTTCCGCATTTTTGTGTGTCATCCTGACTGACGCTTTTACTCTGAAGGAGCCATACCGGAAGTGTTGTAGTGGCCGACGTTGGCACGAGACAAACTGGTTGTAAACCGCAACATTAACGCTGGTGGAAATAAGAGGCGTCGCACGTCGCGCACTTGGTGAGAAATTACCTATATTGACTATTAACATGTGAACTGTTGCAACAGTGGCTTGCACCGAACCAGCGTCGCCTGTAAGCGGAGGGTTTTTCGGTGCCAGAGGGTTTGTGTTTGTGGCAATGAAGCAACTTGTCAGGTGCGGTGTCATCCACCGGTGCAGCTAACGGTAGCTATGTTTATATAGCTAGAAACGCTGGGTCATTGACTTTATAGCCGTGAAGTATGTGAGCTTTTAAATAGAGAAGTTCATTGACAGCAGTGGTTGAGATAATGTTTTATGGTAGCACAGGTTGTCATCAGATACAAGAAGAACCGCAGTAAGAGAAATGACTCCTGTCGGGGCTGCTAACCCGACTATGTATCTCCTGTAATGAACGGGTCGGTTTGAAACTTGTCTCTTGTTTGCCAATAACAACATAACTAAGGACAAAAAGGGGGGAAAAAAGTCAGATAAGCAACTTGGCAGGATATCGTTCCTCCACATCAACCACGCTGGTAGGTTACATCTTCCTTTATGTGCTTCTCAAACTGTGTGCAAATTATTTTCATTCCGTGTGCTCTCAGATTTCTCGCTGATTAGGGAGGTCAGTGATACCATGTGGAAGTCACATGAACGACGAGGATGAGGCATAAACAACAAAGGCGCAACTTGAGGAGAGAGCCTCTGCACAGTGTCTGCAACAGGGAGGGGGCTTGCTGCTTGTGAAGGCCTTGCACGGGCAGACCCCTGTGTTGTTTCCCCCCCCTCCCGTCCCCCCCCACCATTCCTGAACATATGCAATGAACAGCACTACTCAGCCCCCTCCCATCATCGATGGGGATGTGGCAGTCAGCTATGTGTTGGTGCCATTCTTCCTCATCACCATAATTGGAATAGCTGCAGCTGTGGTAAGTTGTTGGACTGGTTAGAAGAGTTGACTTGTCAACTAAGATCTTTGATAGTTTGATGTGTTGACTTGTACATGTAAAAACTCTTCATTTTGTCCGTTTCAGGTCATGTATATCCGTAAGAAAAGGAGGTAAGACTTGAGTCTGGATTCATTTC